>NW_023458559.1:81597074-81597767 GCF_013731165.1 Rhagoletis pomonella
TATCAAATACGTATCTCCTATGAGCTACTCACCGAGCTGGCTAATTCCCTGCTAAACGATACCATTTTTGAGATAGTCAAGGGACTAATGGAAATACAAAATGTCACAGAAAGGCACCTGCTAACGCTGCGCAAGCAAATTGAGACAGATTTTGAGTTGGAAATGCAAGAGTGGCGCAGTAAGATAACCGATCCAGAAGAATTAAGCCATATCGAACAGCTTATGCAAGTGAAACACGCAAAAAAGTTGCGTGAAACAGATATGAAATTGATAGCATTGTTGGATCAAAAGGTAATTTGGAGTTTAATAAAAATTTGATAAGTACACGGACATTTAATCGATTATAATACGTTTCAAGGTAAAAGACCAGCAGAGTACATTGCTTAAGGCTGGCGTAGCGGGCTTCTATGTCACTGACAATCCAAGGGAAATTAAAATACAAATGTTTCTGTTGGATTTCATCATTCGTTTAAGCAGAATTAAGTTTGAGCCATATAAATAACAAGAGGAGTAAGACGTGGCCTTCACGTTTTACAAACAATAGATATATCGTCGTCGTCAGACCATGTATGTATTTGATTTACATTAAAACGTATTCATTGAAAATGTATGAGATTTTAAAATACGAAAATTAAGTATAGTATATACATTATCAAGGCGAATTCATTACCAAAAGTAATGCAGCTGTCATTA
>NW_023458559.1:81597777-81630949 GCF_013731165.1 Rhagoletis pomonella
AGTAATGCAGCTGTCATTAATAATCTTAACTCTCTTTAGAAAAAAAAATTGTCCTCTACAATAACGACGCAATTCAAAATTCAACAAATTAAAACTTACTACTGTTAAGTGGCTCATGTCGCAAATTCTTGTTTAATCTCTGTCTAATCCTTACTAAAGATTACACATGGATTAGTCAAGGATTAGGGTCATGCGCCACTAAACAGAAGTAAGCGATTTTATTTTTTGAATTTTGAATTGTGCCGTTATTGCAGAGGACCATCGATATACGTTATTCAGACAAATAAAATAGCTTTAAAAAAACTTTTTTAATCGACCCTTTCATACCAACTTTCGATTTTTAAGGCAGTCAAAGTTTTCTAAGAATTTGTATGTTAATTCTCCCGCAAATTCGAAATTCGTGAGAATGGTATCACTGATTTCGAGTTATTTTATTTTGATTTAGAATAATTAAACCAAAACATAAAACAAACAAAAACCAAAGGCTAACTACGTATGCGTCGGAATTGCTGATAGTATTTCTTTTGAATTCGTCAACCTTATCTATCGTGAGTTTCGCCTGAAAAGAAATTCGCCCGAAATTTTTTCATCCGCCGTAGTGAATACAGGGAAACGAAAAGTGATAAGTGAACCAATCCGAGGAAAATAAAACTCATAATCAGGCTGTAAATTTTAATCAAAATTCCATAATACATTCAAATCCAGCAATTCTAAATGGAACCAGCTATAATTTACAACGCACTCTAACCTAAATAATTGTTTAGCATAGATACAATTTTATACCTGGACAACTATTTCAATGGTAATATTACGATCAACATTAAAGAAATAAACAAAAATTGCATGTACAAAATTTATGGCAAAATCAATTTATCCGTAATTTTCTATTCGGAAAATTTATTAAATTTTCCTTGGGCAGAGACAAACGAAACAAAAATTACAGCTCACATAGGACAATTCACTCTATGGCTATGATCGATATTACGTAACCAATTTTGTTGTATACATATATATAGAGATTTAAATTTTTAAATATTTGGCAACCCTATTCAAAATTATTAATTCTGGTTAAGAGTGCATTTAAATGCCTTGCATTCTCTGAATACGTTGCAATATTTTACTCGATATATATTTAAGCCACTAAAATTTTAAGCGAATGGCAACCCTATTAAAAAGTTTTTATCTTTTACCACAACCAGCGAAGTTGTCCTTCAAAATGGTGTTTCAATCATTCAATTTGAAGGAGTATTATGGAAGGCATAGCGCTTTCAACTAAACCCCTTTTTTAATAAATAAATAAATCTGAACAACGGGACTATTTTTCGCATGTACGGGAGCTGCTCCCCTTCAAAATGAGATATGTATGTATCTTTCATTAAATTTGATAAAATATTAAAGGGGATATCGTTTGGTAAGAGAAAAATACCTTTTAGAAAAAGTATATAGATTATAAGGCAGATTATCACATCATTCAAATCTGTACTTTATGCGTTTTTATTTACATTTCTGCAATGAACATATCGCTCATGCAGATTTTTCGTTTAATATTATAGAGAATTAATTCTAAATTTACATTTTTGGACATTTCATCATAACTGCATGATAAGCTGGATAAAAAGAATAAGTTCAGTCTAAGAGACAACTAAACTTACAAAAATCGATATCATGATTTGTATGCTGACGATGTAGTTTTCTTTTTTTCCGTACCATAACGGGTACCTTTCAGAAAAATACTATGAGACCCCAGCGATAATTTTTTCCCCCACTTTTTGTTGCGCTGTGTAAATTAGAGACTTTAAAGACGCAACGAATATTTTGGTAAAATCGAGACTGGTACCCTAAAACTTACGCGCCAGCGATTTTCTAATATTTATTAAAAAAATTAAAAAATCTTAAATTCATTTATTCATATAGGGGATTAAAAAAACATGTTAACCGTCGTAAAATAATATAGTAAAGAACATTTTTTATGTAGAATAATGATTAAAATGGTTTTCTAACTACACCGAATTGTTTTTAAACTGGTAAAAAATATATATGTAAATAGCATTCCTAAAACCATTTTTACCGTTATTTTACATACAAAATGTTAAGCTAAATATTGTAGGACGGTTAACACGCCTTGTGAATCCCCTAATCAAAAATCATGACATTTAGCGAAGATATCACTTTCAATATAATTAACAGAAAAATTAAAAATTTTTTGTTATAAAAACCCGAAAAATACGAATGTGAAAATTTTAATTTTTTGTCTTTCTTATTTTTATCATTAAAAGTACACAAAAAATATGGTGCTACATCCAGGCACATATAAATTTTTCAAAGAAATTTAAATTAAAAGGGTTCAAATTTATGTGTTGTGCCAATGGTGTAGCACAGGGATGGGCAGATTTTTGGCTCTTAAAGCAGTCAAAGAGCCAGCAAGTACTACGCAGGGTAAAGGGGGTGTAAAAAATACATTAAAAGCGTAATATATATTAGTAATGAGAGTCGGAGTGCAAGAAATTTCAATACGATGATTTTACATCTCATCTAGCACCTAAATGTGCCAATCCCCACGACTGGGAGCCACTTTGCCCATCTCTGGTGTAGCATTCCAATTCTAACTGTTCATGCCAATAATTAAAATAAAATTGTATAAATCGTACCAACCGGTTGCAACCATGTGAACCGGCACTTACAAATCGACACCTCAGTATCCGGTTCGAAAACGCCCTATCTCAGAAAATGGCACAAGAACGGCCTACTTCAAAATTTGGCTGAAGAACGCCCTATCTCAACAAATGGTTCAAAAACGCCATATTTCAACTGCCGATATATTCTGCCTTAACCTGAGTTTCGCCTGAAAGAAAATTCACACACAGATTTTGATTGATTTGAAATTCTGAAAAAGGGTGTTTTTTGAAAATTTTTCTGAGAAACGGCGTTTTCAAACCGGCCGCCGAGATAGTCCGATCTTCCACTCAGCCGTCGTTATTAATCAGTTAAGACTAAAACCCATAATTTAAGAACAAGCGCAAGCAGTGTTTTGAATTCGTTAAGAAATATTGGCATTTTTTTCAGTGCAAACAAATCGGAACGTCCGAATGGGGACATCCAAAGAACTTCAATCTTTTATTCCTTTATTAACCACACATATACAATCTTTTTATAGCATAAACCAATTCACTGACATCTAAGAAAATTTTCAGTCACCTGTAACATGAGATATGTTTTAGGAACATCCGAATAGCGACTTTAGGCCGCCCTAAATTGGCTAAGAACCATTTATGGAAAATAGTTTTAGTTCCGTTGGATACCTATACGACTACGAAGGCTGTTCATAATAAAAGAAAAGCTTCTGATGCAAAGCCTACTATAATTTTTATACAAATAAGTATCTACATATATATTAGACATTAGACTGCATCACTCCCCATACAAAAAAAAATCGGTACTATTTTTCCATTGGAATTATAAAATCTATTATATTTTAAGACGCCCACCAAAATATTTCGGAAAAATATTAAGATTTAAGTGAGCTGGACCGATTTGAAAATACCTTCTTAAAGTTTTTTTTTGAAGAAATCGCCTCAAATGACAAAACGGCTTAAGCTTAAAATATTTGCATAAAAATATTTGAAAAAAATTAAAAAAAATTTTGAACGGAATCGTAATGATGAGATTTTTGATGCTGTTTTTTAACTTTTTTCAAAGATTGGTATAGGGAAAACTTGAATAACTGAACCTAAACTCTTCCGATTTAGACTTGAGAGGTGTCATTGGAAAGGTATTTTTTCACCCTTTTTATTTCTTTGCTAATAAACTCATTCAACGGATGGAAGAGAAAGGTAGGATGAACGAACGTCATTCAAAGTTGAATTAAGATGTGTTGGTATTCGAAAAAACAAAATGGGACACGAATGACGTTTTTTTGGCCAGAAATAAAAACAGTGTGAAAATATCTTTCTACTGAGAAACAGTTATTCAAGTTTTTCGTAAACCAATCTTTGAAAGAAGTAAAACAACAGCATCAAAAATCTCATTCTTACGATTCTGTTGAAAAGATTTTCAAATATTTTTATGCAGATTTTTTAAGCTTAATCTAATTTGTCATCTGAGGGGACTTTTTTCAAAAATTTCTGTAAGAAACTATTTTTATTCATAAAAAACTTCATTTTTGGAGGTATTTTCAAATCGGTCCAGCTCACTTAAATCTTAATATTTTTCCAAAATTTTTTGGTGGACGTCTTAAAATATAATAAATTTTGTAATCCCGGCGGAAAAACCGCAACTTTTTTTTTGTGATGCAGTCTAATTTTTAAACATACATACATAGTTAAAATAAAATTTTTAATAAATAAACCGTAAAATAAAGTTGAGCTGTGAAGTGCTTATCGCACTATTTTTCTTATATGTACACATACAAATGCACAAGAACTACACAATCAGCTAACATTTGGCGTCTTTTGCATAACCCAGCTGCGCTTCCGTAGTACTCACAGTAATTCTCACCCAGATCATCGTCTCGTATCTCATTCTCAAGAAAATTAAAGCATTACTCGTTATACTAAATATTTTGTTGTTATGTATGTATATGTCTTTTAATTGATAAATAAAGCAAACTCGCAAAGTATGAGCGCTAAATAAAGTACGACAACAACAAACAATTGAGAGACCTCATGTTGCTGATGGGTATAAATAAAGCGCGGTTAAACATGATTTTGAACAGTTGGTGAACGAAAATTCAGTGGAGCACTGCGTGCATAGAAAAATTAATTTAAAAAATTTTCCGCCTCAACAAAATTAATTTGGAAATTGCTCACTTTCATTTAAATAATTAGTGTAAATTCGAAACAGTTATTTTAATACATACATATATACATAAAATGGCTTTGGAAATCACAACTACTGACTACGCTCTACCTGACTTGAAAGATATTGTAAGTACTATTATTAAGAAAATATCAAAAACAATTTATTTATTCGCTGTTCAAGTTTGCTGTGTGACAAAAATTTAATAGCTATTCGTAGTGGATCGTCTCTCTGTCTTGCGTATTAAACAAGTTATTGGTTTAGAATTTAATAGTGTTTTCTATAAAGTGTCTGCCAGAAAGAAAAAAGTGCGTACTGCGCGTAATTATTGTTTTGATTTTTGAGAAGGTAGTAAGTTGTTTTTTTTTCACACAAATTTTGTGATTTAGAGGCTTTTGAATCTTCCTTTTAATAAAAAATTTCTGATGTAAAAGTGCATGGATGTTTTATGCTTTTCTGAGTTTTTAAGTCTTTTTTATATTTTTAATTAAATTTTAAAAAGAAAGAAACATGGAACCTAAATGGTTTTACTTACAGTAATGTAATTTTTAAGAACTCGTCTTCAAAGTAAAAAAATGGGAATGCTAGAAAGTGAACAAATATTTTTAACGCTTTATATCTGTTGTAATTATTGTGAATTCGAACGATTTTTTTTATAATCATGACAATTTCAATTGCAATTTAATAAAAGAATTTATGTAGAGTTCCACTTCCAATTTTTTTTTTTCGCATGTTATTATAATTTACCAAAAATCAATTCTTTAATTCACTTTTGTGTGAATTCTTAATGTTTAAATATTACGATTTTATAAGTGAGTGTTTTTGATGTATTGTGGAACGATTTCCGTCATTCCTTGTCAAATTTGGCTTGAAGACGAACGGGCTTCGGCTTAATGCCATCTTAAGTGTAATTTTACGAACAAAAATGAACGAACGTACAAAGCCGGAAAATCCAATTGCCAATATGTATTTAAATTCGCATTTTATTATTCTTTGGAACAAATTTTGTTAGCTTGGCTCTGCTCATTTGCAAATTAAGTACATGATTCCTCACGCTTACAAATGAACATACATACATACACATGTATCTATGTATATTAGGGTGGTTCAAAAAGTAAAGTCAGAATTTTAGTGCGCCCACCCCTAGGATTATTCTGTATCTATAATATTTAGAGGTCGCTCAAAGCGCTCAAAGTTTTCCATGTATTTTATATGGGGAAAAAACATATATCGTAGAAATGGTATAGAATTGTTCTAAATCAATATTTTTCGATCAGCAAACTCTGTTTCTCTGCAAGGGGCTGCCATTAGTAATACTTTTTTCTAACAATTTTTTAATATTAACTTTTTATTATAAGTCCCCCAAAAAAAACCAAAAAAAAAACAATGGCGGACCTATAAAAGTCGTTAGTACTAAAAAACTTTAAAATAAACTAATGGGTGTTATTATTGGAAGTCTGCTGAAGAGAAACAGAGTTTTCCGTTCGAAAAATATTGATTTTCGAGAATTCAATACCATTTACACGAAAATTGTTTTTTCCCATATAAAATACATGGAAAACTTTGAGCGCTTTGAGCGATCTCTAAATATTTTTTGATTTCGAAATAAAAAAAACACGGGTATATTTTTCTTTCATACAGAACAATCCAAGAGCATTAAAATTCACACTTCACTTTTTCATGCATTTTTGGACCACCCTAATGTATATACACATAAGCTTGGTACAAATGTACATATTACATAAATTTAAAATCCCAAACTCGCCTAACGACGATTTCGAAGATACACTTTGAATACATTATCAAATGGGTTTACATTCAGAATTCAAAATTAACTTTTCAAGTTAAAAAAAAAATAACAAATTTAAATAAAAAATTTTTTGTTATCAATTTAATTTAATGTTCATGAACAAAAAATTATTATTCTGAAATTCTAAAAGTAAAAAAAAAACATATCAATTACAATTAGAAAAAATAACAAGTTTAATATATCTACTATGCAAAGCAATAATAATTTCCATGCTAATGTCCTTTTAAACTTGATTTTGCACAACTAACACAATTAATCACATTCATATGTATATCTATGATTACTTAAAATCTAAATCTAATCATAAATGCATATATATGTCCATGCAATACATTCGCAAATGGGTCAAGTAATGTCAAATAATAGCCAAATTGCACAGGCAATCAGTATACAAGTACATACACACATACGTAAATACACCTTTCTTTGTAAATAAATTAAGCTAATTTGACATAAATCAAATAAATATAGTCCACACACTCAAAGTCGCTGACAGCAGTTTGACACTTGCGGCTGTGACAAGTAAATAGTCGTTAGAAATATGAATTTAACCTATGCCACCTCGGCCAACATGCCACCGCCCACTTGCACTTCCATAACTAGCCGACACGCGCCGTTATAAGCTGCAGCCTTGCACCATTCAACGTTCAGGCGACCTACAACCTTTGTTGAGTTCAGTGCTTAGTGCAATAAACTTTTACAAAAATATTCCAAATGCAACGTCAAAGCTGTGGCAAAAAAGCAAGACCACAAGTGCGCAAGGTCGGTAGTCAGCAAACCAAAAAAAAAACAAAATACAGGAATACAAAAAAAAAAAAATATTTTTTCAGTAGTTTGAAAATTTCGTGTGCAACAGATAGAATGTAAAATTTTTGTTAAAATTTTTAGTACTTAATTTTGATATAAAAATTGCAATTACAACCAATTTCAAAATTGTGCGCACTCTCGCAAAATGACTTTAATACGCTGCAGTCGTTTAATAACCAGAAGATTCTGCTGTGCTTGTCCAACTATAAATATTGTAAGCGTCAATTACCTTAGTTTAATGAAGAAGCCTGAAATCAAAAAAAAAAAAAAACAAAATGGAAGATATGCAATTGTGGAAAATTTCATACTTAATAAGTGTCATAATTTTTTCTCTTGTGCATAAAAAAATATTGATTAGTGCACAATTTGTGATTGTGTAATCCAAATTGTATGTAGTGCAATTTCACAACTTGCATGTTGCCAACTGCTTTGGATATGAATGAGCGCCAAATATATTAGTGCAAGTTCTCCACTCAATTCAATCAACTAGCGTACCTTTCACCCGCTCATTTATCGCTAGTCAAGGTCAGATTTGTTTGCTGCATTCGGCTGGTTGCAGCTAGATGCACGTGTTTTTGCATCGTCGCTGCAATATGTGTGCATACTCGTACATACATATTTATTTCGTAAATCTGTTTTGTGTCAATGCTGCCAGGTTTTTTCACAAAACTGTAAATTTTCAGAAAAAACTAACCTTAAAAATAAAAGAGATTTTAAAAAATATTTTTTAATAATTTTTTTTTTTCAATCTGAGAATATTCTTTTATAATTAAATAACATCAACCGTTTATCTTAATAAAAATAAAAATAATAATAATAATAATAACAATAAAAATAATAATAATAATAATAGATTGGCGCTTACACATATGTTAGTGTTTGGCCGAGCATCTCCTAAATAAAAATAGACTAAATAAAATGGAACATTTAAATCACATTTTGTTTTATTAAAATCCATTTTTATTATTTTTCGAAAAGTGATTTGTTAGTTTTTTTGAGTATTTGATTCGATACCTCTAATATATTACCTCCTGAAGCATTTTTCTTAAAGTAATCTTTAGTACATACTTAAAATTCCAGAGAGTGCTGCAATATATAGTTTAATTTTTGTTTCATTCAAATCGATTTGAGAAAATATTCTTTTCACATTTCCTGTGGCGAGGAGAAGGCATAGGAAAGCTGAAACAATTTATTAAAATATTAAATCGCTGCTCCGCCATCGTCCCTTTTATTTTAAAACTTGACTTACACAAAAACACGAAAGAGAAATTTTAATTTATTCGTTCGAATCGAAAGTTCCTAAAAACTGTAATTTACAGTTAAAACGGCGAATCTGGCAACATTGATTTGTGTGGACACTCTCTTAATATAGTAATATATATACGCGCTGCATTAACCTTTGAACGACCAACAACCAACCGTATTCTGAATACTTTGTCAGGTGTATGGCTGCATATAGGGTTACCAGCTCGGTCAATATTTAATTAATGAAGGAGCGATTCAGTCAGAAGCTTTTTTTCGGAACAACGCAAACCAAAATGGTATCTGTGCTGTTTCTCTGCTCGATCTGTTTGAGTTCCGCTTGCTTACTGCCGTCCCTAAATTGGCACGTCAAGCGCCAAACAACTGTCAAAAATCCTCATGCCCGTACAATTTGTATGGAGCATCCCACAATAACGCGGCGCTAGCGCCGAGTAAATGGAATTTTCGTTTTTGACAGGGCGTTACGTGTTGAAGTTGGATCCAAAAGACGGAAAGAAAGAGAAAGCACAAAAAAGTGAAAGAGGAAACGAGATAAAATGAGAAAACGTCAAAAATTACGACGCGTTGATTTGGGGATAGCGCGCGCTGACACTCGTTGACAATGGAGAACGCAACGCTTAGCGCTCCATTTTAGGGACGGCAGTTAACGAAAAATTTGTATGTGAAAGCAAAAACAAAGTTAGCAAGCAGCGTCAACTATACTAAGATTTGAGGTGCCATGTTGAGGTTAAAAAAGTGCCAATATGTGCCAAATAGAAAAATAGAAAAATAAAAGTGCCATTCTTTTTATCCTTACCATTTAGCAATAAGGTAAGAACCGCAGCTACATGCAAAAGATTTCAAAAAAACGTATTGGAATATTACTAATTAAAAAATTAAGTGCCATTTGAAGTTGAATAGGGCCAAACATAGTACGGTTTGAGCCAAGTTGCCTGACCTGTCGGTGAGTTTGGGTGCACGTCATTAGTTTCGTTCGTTTCGCTACTCGCTAAGTGTTGGGGAATCGATGACGGCTAAAATTTTCAGCGATTTCTCTGACCGGCCGTCTTCACGTGCTGGAAAATCTCGCTTGTGTGACGACGGATGCGAGATACCGCACGTGTAGACCGCAAAATGTACGAATCATACTTTTTCTCGCATACCGAGCGGTTTGCAGCTCGCACATGCTCTCAACTACCATTTTTGTTGTTTGACAGGCATTTTCTAATTTCGCAGAATTCTTCAATTAGCAACATCGTTTATTTTGGTGGAAAATACAAATTTAGCCTGCAAAGCTCAAACCTTATTTTTTACAAATGAAAAAGTATGCCTGTCGTCAAATGCCCAGTCAACAAAACTCTATCTCGCTTGCGAGAGGAAAAGCAGAACGCAAGCGAGATTTTCAAGCATTTGAAGACGGCTGGTTAGATTTGTAGAGAAAACCGGTCTGTGCATTGTCATTGCCATCTACATTGACGTACCTACATACATATGTACATATCGTTAGTATAGTGTGGAAAGGGCGTAGCTCACATCGTCGCTAAAATACAAAAAGGCGTAACTAACTAAAAATCCAAAATTCACGTTTTGATTGATAATGTTGCATGCCATCGAATTATTAGTCCCCACATCGTTTTATGCAACACAATTTTTTAGTTAGTTGTGCCGTTTTTGCACTTCAGCGACGATGTGAGATACGCCCTTACCATACTATACTAACGATATATACTTAACTACAGTTGTAGCTCAATATGTATGTACTCTAATTCATGCATAGTCGGCGACCTACGTTCTTTTCCACATATTCAGACGACAGCGCAATGAGCAGCATTCAAAGAGTCAAAACCACAACGCTCCAGTGTAAGTTTTATAAATTTAGTAGTTTTATTGCCAACACTTGTGGAAGAACGCACGCAGTGTCACACAGGCACAGGCATTAAGTATCCATTTTTTCATGGAAAATGAACTGTACTACCTGCAAATCGCAAATCTTCCTGTGCATTGGCTGCTTTATGGTACTAGTGAATACGCCGTCTGTATTAAGCGACAAATCCAGCTGTCAATATGATGTCTTCAAGCCGCTGAAGGCGACCTGTGCAAACGATGTAGCACCAAGTATAACAATAGTACGAATAATAGGGTATTCATTAAATAAAGTACAACACACGATAACGCCCACAAATTTGTTTAAACATAAAGTTCAAACGGTTTTTGTCACACAGTAAAAATGTAAGAGGAGTCAACTACCTCCTCCAACTACATTCTTCAATAAAAAAAAAAAAAAACGAAGTCTAGGGAAAATTGTACACTTATTAAATACTGTCTTTATTTTCAAATTCCAGAGCACAGTGCGCGCAGAACAAAAGGAATTGAATATAACACCAGTTCATAGCGTAAATATTCCTTTTAAGACAGCCACCTTTGGCATGGGATGCTTCTGGGGTGCTGAGTCGCTGTTCGGTGGTACTAAGGGCATTTTGCGCACCACTGTCGGCTATGAGGGCGGCTCCAAGGATTCACCAACGTACCGTAGCCTGTAAGCGTGTTTTACAAAACTTGAATTTACTGACTTTGTGTTTTTTGTTCTTTTTTCTTTTTTGCTCCTGTTTTCGTTGTACGAATTCATACGCTCATACATATCTATACTATCTTTTTCTATTTTCTTCTTAATAAACTGTGATTATTAAAAAAAAAAAACCTCACTAAAATCACGCACACTAACTAACTTACTGCATACATTCATAAAAACGTTTGCTGACTCAACATCCTTTTAACTTTACTTATTTCCGTTTCTTTTGTTCGAAATTCAATGCTTCACATTTACTACTAATTATCTATTGATCATGTTAACTTCTTCCCCACTTTTATTTCTGACTTCTAACTTTCTTGACAAACGCTTTTTGCTTTCCGCTTTCCCTCTCACCCGCTGTTCGCCTCTAATACTTACTTATGACGACTCTAAACCTCAAAATAGTGGTAACCACACTGAAGTCCTGGAAATTGACTACGACCCCAATGCCATTTCGTTCAAACAACTGTTGGACCTCTTCTGGAACAATCACGAATACGGCCTTACCAATCCAATCAAACGCCAGTACATGTCATTGATCTTGTACCATGATGATGAGCAGAAGAAGATCGCCGAGGAGTCAATAGTTGAAGAGCAAAAGAAGCGTGTACCTGAGAAAATTATTACAGAGATTTTGCCCAAAAGCAAATTCTACCCGGCTGAAGAGTGAGTAACCCCGAGCTTTTTGCTTTCAGAGGTTCTTCGTTCACTCATTAAAATGTTAATTTCTTCCATCAGCTATCATCAGAAGTACCGTCTGCAGGGTCACAAGGATCTAGCGGAAACTCTGAATCTCGATGCTAACCTGCTGCGCACCTCATTTATCGCTACTAAATTGAATGGTTATCTGGCTGGTGTGGGCGGCGTCAAGCAGTTCAAAGAGGAACTCGATACTTTAGGTCTAACACCATCACAGAAGGAATATTGTTTGTATCATGTCGAGCAGAGTGAAGGAACGGGCCTGTACTGCTGACCAGTTGGCCTATCGTCATGTAGCTATCGGCACCGACTCGGGCCGTTGATCGACGTGAAAAAGCAGAAATATACTTCTACATGAATTTACTGCTATTTATTTGTTCGAAACTCTTTTGGCTAGACAGTTATTATCTCAGTGAAGCAGTTCGCTATGTTTTGCTTAAGTAGTTAGTAGGTAGATGCAGACACTATGTGCATACATCTGTAAGCCTTATGTATTATTATTATTACATTATTAAGCATGCAGTGTGAAATTAGGATTTTTACTGTAAAATTTTAAGTGAGTGTGATAGAAATGTTTAAAAATATGTGTGCTACTATAAAAAAAGAAAAAAAAACAAAGAAACAATTATATTCTAATTACATAAATAAAATAGTATTTTACTAAAGGAATTGTTTATTTTTATTACTTTCTAATTTTACTTTACGAGGGCAGGCTGATAACAATAACAAACAGGGAAAAAAGTTCTCCAATGTTTTTGTTTGGGGTTTTTTTCACAAGTGGGGCCAAGCCCAAACTTCAAGCATCATGTTTGAAAACTTGGCTTGAATCGTAACATCCGTTCACGGATTGCAAACGATACGAAAGAAAATTACGTGATACGTCAGTCAGTTGGTATAAGCTGAATGGGACAAAGGGTACGTTCACGTATGTCATAATCCGAAAAATGTATTTTTACGTGACGAGTAGTACGATATCTTATATGACGATTCGAGCCCAGATACTAACCAGGAAATGAAATCTGAATAAGGAGGAAGTGGAGAAAGAAGAGCCCTGGATAAATAACTGTTTAGGCAGTCGAAGCGGGTGAAGATTGGTGTCCGATCACGGCACTTATAGGTCGAGAGTTGCGGTAAATAGCCAGTGACCACTCTCTATGAATGCCCTTGATCACTCGTCGGTACGTCTTCCAAAGGTTGTTCGGTGTAGGTCTGGCCCAACTTGCTGCTTGTTGCCCATTTTGTTGTGCCTCGCTATGAAGATGGCACACAAGCGACATCAGAAGGCGTCCTGTCGCTGTCCGCATTGCGGCGCTCTCCGTTCTGACAAGGTTGCACCTTCGTCCACTGCGTCAAACTAGTTTCCGGCGAACAAACAACCACAGCTTAAGGCAGAACAGGCCGGCCCACTATCTTGTATGTGGCCAATAACGTTTCTTTACCTTCGCCCCAGGTGCTGCCGGTGAGCGATGACTTTGTACTTTATTGACGATTGCTGTTGTGTTCGCGGAGGAGTTCAGACTATCAAAGGTTACCTCTAACATGTTCGTGACAAGCGAGAAAATTCGAAAGGTAGCCGTTTACTTTCAAGCAGAGGACTTTCTTCCCGGACGCCAATATCGAACACTCATTAGCATATGAAATCAGGGAAACCTCCCTCAAGTTGCTTAATTCTCTTTGGTTTTGATGTTTGATCTCGAAAGGTTTCTGACGACTCATGTAATTCGCGAACCACCGTTTGGGTATCTGCGGGAGACAGAAATCCTCGATGTCTTCTAGTAGCGTGGAATGACAGTGGTTGTCGTTGACAAGTCCAACGCCACTGGAATTGTTCTCTCACAGGTGCGGTTATGGCTAAGGCCACGAGTTATATGAAGGTTTATGGCGTTAAGCGGCATGGTGGCAGTGTACACTTTGCGAAAACCATGATGATGCTTAGCTGGGGTCAGGTGGTAGTAAAGTACGGGAGAAGCAAGGCCTCAAGTGTCTTCGAGATGGAGGACAGGAGTGTTGTCGACCGCTAAGATCTCCCTTTGTTGGCTGGCTTGCCCGGTTGTTGTTGTTGTTGTAGCAGCAGTGCTCAGCCCCCCAGATTTGTCATGTATCGTCGTCTTCAACCTCCGACTCTGTAAGCCTGAGGCCGAGAAAGTGGGCTGCGTCGATAGGCGCGGTCCAGAGCGCTTCTGGTGTCAGGGTCGTAGGGTTGGAGGTGCACGTGAAGAGGTGCTGGGTGTCGTGGGGACCTTGCCCACATGCAGGGCATGTGTTTGCCACTTGTGTGTTCAGCCGGGAGAGGTAGCTGTTAAGTCGGTAACACCACCCAGAACGGAGTTGTGCTAGGGTGCACCTCGTCTCTCTCGGCAGCTCTATTTCCTCTGAATCTATGGGCGGCGGTCGACTGCCCAAGACGATGTTGTCATTGCGCGTACTGAGGCTCATTCTGACCGCATCGCTGTGTAGGCTGTTGAGCGCCGCTGTGTATGTTGCTGCGTCGAATGGATGGTCTACGTACGGCTCAATGTCTGCCTTCCAGTCGTGCAGGTGTCGTCTCACGTGTCGTGGGGCGGTTCGTTACGAAGCAAGGCATTGTTGGGGTGATTCCCTCGGTGACAGCCTACGAGGTATTGCTTCGACAGCATGGTGTTGTGCTCTTTCACCGCCAGCATCTGGCTTTCTTCATGGAGGTGATGCTCGGACGACATGAGATGACAACCTGTAGCCGTACGTAGAGCTGCATTCTGGCAGGTTTGGAGGTTCCTCGAGTTTCCCGATTGTTTCTTACCTTGCGTTTTATATAGAACAAAAAGTCGAGGACGCTCGCCGAGTTCAAGTTGGCCAAATAATCCAGAAAGTACTTGTTGAAGAGTTGGTTGCGCGTGTTGGTCAGGGCGGAACAATGGCAGAGATAGTGTTTGATGTAGCTGCGCCAAAAATCGTTGGTGGGGTATCCTAACCTTTTACCGTGTGTACACATCAAGCATTGTCCGGTGATTACCCCGACTACTAATCTGAGGGAGGAGCGGTCCAGCCGAGTAAGAGCTTTGACCAAATTTGCCTGGTAGTATGGCAGGTGGTTTCCACAGCCCACCTGGTGTTTACCTCCTCGATGAGTTCAGTCTTTACTCTGTGTTTGCAGAAGGTTAGAGGTATGCTCGCATTGTGAGCAGAATTTACTTCAGATATTTCCGTCCCCCTCCTCGCCAGCTAGTCGGCTAGGCAGTTGCCAGGAATGTCCGTATGACCAGGGACCCATACAACAGTCAAGGAGCATTTTGATGCCAACAGGTTGAGAGTCTTCCTGCATTCAGATTTTATAGTAGCCTGGCTATCAGAATAGATAGTGTTAGGCCGTCCTGTAGGGGCGGGGGTTATTAGCGACCGCGCCGCCTCCATTATGGCATTTAGCTCTGCTTGAAAGATGCTTTAATGGTCCGGTAAGCGAAAACTGAGGTTTAGCGCCGGTTCGTCAGAGTAAATCCCGCTACCCATTCTTTTGTTAAGCTTGGAACCATCTGTACATATGGCCGTAGACCCTGGGTTCAAGTCTGTGGCCCCGTCCCATTCGTTCCTCTCTGGGATTCTTGTGGAGAATTTGTTGTCTAAACAGAATAGGGGAGTGGTATAATCCAACTGTCGTGGATTATCCGGTAGAGTTTCAAGTACTATTGCGTGTCCGAAGCTGAGGTCTCTCCACGGTTGGATGGTATTTAGCCTGGCCGCACTGCAGCCGGCCCGAACCGTGGCGAACATGGCAGCCGACCTCTGCGCTCATTCCACCTTAGCTCTGGACAAGATGTTGTTTAGCGCTAGCTACCATACAGTGACCCCGTAGA
Source organism: Rhagoletis pomonella (assembly GCF_013731165.1). NCBI lineage: Eukaryota > Metazoa > Arthropoda > Insecta > Diptera > Tephritidae > Rhagoletis > Rhagoletis pomonella. The sequence continues at coordinate 81,613,529 of NW_023458559.1, forward strand.
AAAGGATAGGTCTTATCACAACTATGTACATCCAGTGTACTCTATGTGGTTTTATTCCTAATTTTTTGCCTATAGCCGTCTTACAGGCATACAAGGCGGTATTGGCCTGCCTGGAGTGAGTGTATGTATATTAACACAAATTTTCATAATAAGAAACCCGTAAGAATACCAAATCAACTATACCAGTAATTCCATCTTCTCGCTTTAAAATTTATTTTTTATGGTTCATTCTGGCTGCGTTTCTTTATACATTTCGGATAATCCCATTTCACAGCTGGAATAAACCGAATCCGTTTGAAATATATGTTAACATATCGTCAGGAATAAGTAAACAAAAAAATCTATTCTAAACGTTCAGAATTAATAAAGAAATGCAGCCTTTATGTTTTTTATATTTATTTCGTTTTCTATTTATGGATAGTTTGAATTAAAAGTAGAGTATGAGTTTTTTGTTTAGATTGAAAACTTTTTATTTTTACCATCAAGCTTTCACTCTGGCATCTTCTGGCGCTGGTTATAGCATATCCTAATGCCTCATCGCTGCTAGAAACCACTTTGCCGCCAACCTAAGGCTAATTATAGCTTCAAACCCCTTCTTAACTATACATATTACTAATTTTTCTAATTCGCGCCTTTCTCCAATCTCTGAAGGCACGCCAAATTAGCCCACGAATTACTATTTACTACGGCTACGTTACTTCCTAAACTAAAGATTTATTTATATCTAAGTGCATACGTAATTCTTCAACAAATAGTAACAGTAAAAGTGACTTGTTACATTTGTTCTCGTAAGATAATAGCACAATTCTTTATTTTTTTTTTAATTATCCTCATACCGCGAAAAGAAGTTATCTTCAAAACGGTTATATTATCTTGTGTTCGGAACCAAAAATATAAAGTTGTTAGATTTTTGTTAGGTTTGCGTTGCACGACGGTTTCTAGGTAGACAATATCTGGGTGTCATATAATTAAGTTAGTACTATATACATACATACATATTGTACGTACATAGGCTTATGTACATTATACATATCATAAATTTAAAGTTACTTTTTTATTTTCAGCTTATCAATAGTGCTGCTTTCGCTTTAGCTTTCTGCAAATGTACAAACACCGAAAATCGTTTTGCTAATTTGTTTATTGCATCGGTTTTAGTCACGTCTTGGCCTAATCATCTAGGTTATCGGCAGGGTTAGAACTTTAGTACGATGGTAGTAGATTTACTAAGATTTTCGAGAAAATTAGAAACTAACTACATTACTGCGCTTTTCCCACGATTTTATTTTAACAATAAAGTTCGGCTACTGCAGTATTTGAACCCGAAATAGTTCAAAATGCCGTGTTGTCTCCCGTTTCAAACTTACATACACTCGCAAACTTTTAGCAAAAGATGAAATAATTAATTCGGTCAATTTTCAATGTATGATTAAGTGTCTTTTTTCTCAAGTAGCTTTTAAAATTTATTTGCCCTTCAAACACATTTTTTCCGAACAAGATTAATGTTTAATATGGCACATAAATTTTAAAAGCTACTTGAGAAAACGGCCCTAAGTGATTTAAAAAAAGATTAACAAAATTATAATGTAAGTAGATGAGGCCATGATGGCGGCCGCTGCTGTGTAGTGGCTAGCAGTGCACGCTACCGCACCGCGGGGCCTGGGCTCAAGCCCGGTTCAACCCAACATCAAAAAAATATAAACAAAAAGTATTTTCTAATAGGGGTCGCCCCTCGGCAGGCAATGGCAAACCTCTGAGTGTATTTCTGCCATGAAAAACAGCTTCTCATAAAAATACAATCACCGTTCGGAGTCCCCTTTGTGTGACAACATCAATGCGCACGCCTCAAATCGGAGACGAAGCTCGGCCCAACACTATCATATGTGTAAGCGCCAATCTATTATTATTATTATAGATGAGGCCATGAGATCCAGAGGAGCCTTTCTATGAAAAAATTGTTTGAGTAATATTAGAAAAAAAATTTGTAGATAATAAATATATACAGCTGCGTTGTCCTTTAATATTCCAAATCTACAAGTTGAACTACAAAACTGACGCTGCTGCCACAATAGCAAAACCTAATAAAGACAGCAGATTCCAGAGATCCTTAAAAGAATCGAGGCCTTGGTTCGATGCTTCGGAAAGGGAAAATCAAATTTTTAATATTTTTTTTATTTTTTATTTTACATTCGATAACGTTTATTCCACACACCTGTTAAAAAATTATATTAAATTAAATTAATAATTCAAGCAAATATTACAGCACAGGTGTCAAACGAAAAGAGGTTTAAGAGAGCTTAATTTCAAAAAGGTATTTGAAGAAGTTTGCCGACTGTTTAAAAATTAAATTTTGCACACAGATAGCTTATGTGACCTATATTGAAAAAAAAATGAAATATCGTATTTGTTGTCCGATTTTCTTGAAATTTGACACGTAGATGGCTTATTGCCTGGATTAGTATATATGATACTTTTTCCGGCAAGTGGACCACGGACCGTTTTTGCTTTTCAACGCTATTTTTTGTATTGGCCAACGCAAAGGTTCTGATCAGGCGCCGCGAAGCAAGCGGGCATTGCTAGGATTTTTATATTTTGTGTAATCTAGACTTTTACACAATAACTTACAAACAAAATTAAGGAAAACCCGAAAGCGAAATCTGGCCTAAATCATTCTAAATGGAGCTAGCAAACAAAATATGTTCTGTAGAACAAACTTCTCGGTTATCTGTACATATTTCCCAATGGATACCCGAAGGTTTATAGCCCGCATACACCTGAAACACCTCCGACTACGAATTTTTTATGGATTTATTTATTATTTTTTCTGCTTTTGCACAGTAAAATTGGGACGTAAATGCTTAGGAACTACTAGCAAATCACTCTGCGGTATGGGATACTCTAAATTTGTTTGTATGTGTGTTTATATTCGTGTACGCTTTTGATCGCGAGAGATCACAACAAGACACTGTATATATGTACATACATATGTACACATAAATAATGGGTGATTTTTTTGAGGTTAGGATTTTCATGCATTAGTATTTGACAGATCACGTGGGATTTCAGACATGGTGTCAAAGAGAAAGATGCTCAGTATGCTTTGACATTTCATCATGAATAGACTTACTAACGAGCAACGCTTGCAAATCATTGAATTTTATTACCAAAATCAGTGTTCGGTTCGAAATGTGTTGAATGTGTGAAAAGTTGGCAGAAAATCCGCTTTTTTATCGACAAATTTTGTTCAGCGATGAGGCTCATTTCTGGTTGAATGGCTTCGTAAATAAGCAAAATCATGCGATTTGACGCCTTTAGACTATTTTTTGTGGGGCTACGTCAAGTCTAAAGTCTACAGAAATAAGCCAGCAACTATTCCAGCTTTGGAAGACAACATTTCCGAAGAAATTCGGGCTATTCCGGCCGAAATGCTCGAAAAAGTTGCCCAAAATTGGACTTTCCGAATGGACCACCTAAGACGCAGCCGCGGTCAACATTTAAATGAAATTATCTTCAAAAAGTAAATGTCATGGACCAATCTAACGTTTAAAATAAAGAACCGATGAGATTTTGCAAATTTTATGCGTTTTTTTAAAAAAAAAAGGTATCAAGCTCTTAAAAAATCACCCGTTATAAGACTACGCGTACATTAACTTGCCCTTAACTACGGAACTGATGCTAGCGCATGCTGACATTGCCGCGTTGCCGATTTGAAAACAGCGTGTAAAAGTGACTTTTTCTGGGCGCTTTGTTTACGCGTTCGCCGACTTATTTAAAATGATTTTCCAAAAATCATTTGACCCGCTAAAACTTCTCGAAACCAGATCATATGGGTATCGATGAACTCGTCTTACTGCGTAGAATCAGATTTTGTGTGGGTCATCAAAATCGGTTATGGCGTTTGGGAGTTATGGAAAATACCGCTTTTAGGGAAAACTAACCGAGCGATTTCGCTTAAATTCACACAGCACAAACTAGACAGTGTAAGGCATATGGATGCCAAATTTGATGCAATTCTGGAGTTTAGTTTGGATGCTAGAATTTTTTCAAAAATTTTCGTTATAAAGTCAGATCGATGCCGCTCGAGGCATGTCATAGCGATTCTTACAAAAGCGACGTCGTCGATTTATCAGTGTAAACCAGTCGGCGTGCGGCCAAGTGCGCCGCGCTTCCCCAAAACAGCGTCATCGTCAACAGCGTTGATAGTGGTGCTAGCGGCGGTAGTAACAAGTGGATTTATAAGTCATGCAAACTAACATACCTACATATGTACATATGTATGTAGGTACATACAAACGATGTATTTTTGTACGGGTTTATAAAATCCCTGCCGGGAATTGTGACTACTACTTGTTATGGCTAACCTTTAACTGGTTTCAAAGTCATGCCGGGCTCAATCGAATGTATATGTACTTTTTTTTTTGCACAAAGATAATAGAAAAATCAATTATGTATGTACATATCAATGGCTGAGTGGGAGGTCGACCTATTTCGGCAGCCGGTTCGAAAACGCTCTATCTCAGAAAATGGCTGAAGAACGCCCAATCTCAGAATTTGGTTGAAGACCGCCCTATCTCGTTCTAGTTAACTGAAGAAAACTGACTTTTGTCGCGGCATCACCATGTGAAAGTATTCAGTTAAAAGGAATGCAACGTAGTTAAGGCAAAGTGATTGGTATGGTAAGTTGAGTTCCCTAGAGGGAAACGTACATACGTACATATGTATATGTATACATGGATAAAAATATAACTAAATAAATATTCGGCGCTCACATTTTTACCAGCTTTTATTTAACTTGCTTTGTATGCTATGTTGTTTGTTATGGGCAAATTTTGCAATCAATTTTCGACCACCTTCCCTATGACCTAGAGACTTGAAACTTCATAAATAATTGGCTAAGTACCCGATGACAATGCAATGCGAAAGGTAAGTTAATCCGATAGGTGGCACAGAAGTCGAGATACTTTAAAAACCCGTATTTGCGTGCCTTGTTGTTGGGTTTTATGCGAAACTCTTTCCGGGCGGAAATACATAGATACACTCAGGGATTGGCTACTGACTGCTGAGGAGTAACCGCTTTATAAAAAAAAAAAACCTTTTCCATTGATCACATCTGAGTCTTAACAGGTGTTAGTATGCACCTCCAACTACTCCCCTAAGGGGTGATTACCTTTGAAACGACATCGCAATCAGATTTGCATACAATTACACAAAGCAGAACATCATTTTTTTTTATTTTGTACTCATTGCCCAACTATTTTTTGTTCCTCTACTTTTCACGTATTTTTTTATTTACATAAATATGTATATATACATATGCATATTATCTTGAATTCGTTTAATTTCATTTACATATATTTTTTTGCGTTTGCATACTTCACGTGTCGTACTTGATGCGGTAATTTGCATTAATTTTGCAAACATTGTACAATACCTTTTATGTATTAATTTATATTAGTTAAGTGTAGTTGATGCATCAACAACACAAAGCGAGGTACGAGATACATTTATCGTATAAGATTTTCTTTTCACAATATTCTTATAATTTAACTAACGAGAGCGGGTAACAAATACTCAAACGAAGATAGTTCAAGGTATTTTGTTTGTCTTATAGTTACGGTGACCATCCGGCCTTTATTTTAAAGGACAGTCCTTTATTTTAACCCCCTGTCCTTTATAATTTTTTTCAAAATAAAGGACGCCTTTTGTCCTTTATTTCTTAAACTGTCCTTTAAATCAGCTCTGCATTTTTCAGACTTAAATTTTTAAACACAGATTATGAAAAATAAAAATGTCCCTTATAAAATATAATAAAAACCTTCGCCAGTTTGTTTCGCACCCCACTTAAGGGTTTCTATGTAATCGGTAATCTTTGTACAATCTATAAAGCACAGGGAAAGTTGTGCCCAGGACCGTGTTGCGCGCTGAGTTTGCAGCTCCACTGAAAGAAGATAAACCCCCTGCTGCACAGTGGTTCAAAACCGGCAAGTTCGTAATTCACTGGAGCCTTCATTTTTCACTTAATTTGATTACTTGTTATTTTTTATGAAAGCTTACAATATTTGCCAGAGACCAGTTGAGCCTGATTTTTGAGTTCTTATTGGATTATATAACATTTTTTTGTACAAAATGCAGAAAAAGCAACAATTTTGAAGAAAATGTAACTCCTGTTGCAGTTAATAAATGTTACATACCAAAAACTAGTTGATAACAATTGTATGGTTCTCCCAAAACAAAAAAATTAAAAATTAAATTTTGAAATTTTATAAAGAAATGTTCACCAAAATAAATATTTTTTTTTTGTTTTTAGTAAAAAGTTGGTTGCAAAATAAAGACTCCGGTGAATTATGAACATTAAATTTTAATTTTGAACCACTGTGTGCTGGCTTCGTCGTGCAGTATGAATTATGGTAAACGCGTTTTGGTAGCAAAGGATGGCGAAGTTCTTGAAAAGATGTGGCTTAAGTTTCCGCTACGGCAGGGAAACTGGTACAATTAAATAATATAATTAACTGGTAAATATTTGATTTAAATTATGATATGGGTAAGGTACTTTTATCATACGATTTGAATGTAAGGAATCCCCAAATCATTTTGAAAAAAATTTCCTTTATTTTACGTTGGTTAATATGGTCACCGTACTTATAGTCGATAAAATGTTGTTACTGCCTCGCTAAGCTACCTAGTTAACTATGTGTGTGTGAGTGCAAGTATTTAATGTTGTTTTATGATTTTTTCTGACTGACTTTCGCTTTCTTCTGTAGGTTGAAATATTGAAGTCCCGAAAGAAGGCTGATGAGGAGATGTGACGTTGGAGATCGTTGGAGATCGTGGAACGGCAGCTGCAACTTCTCCTGTTTATGCAGACTTTGTTACCTTTTCTAATTTTTTTAAATAACAAATAGTAGCGTAAACCCCAATAATAATAGTGTGGATGTCGATTAGAAATTTTACCAACTTGAGGTTTATATGGGCAATGTCAGGTTTTGTCTTTCAATTTTCCATACAGCCGTATGCAATTTTATTTATTTACGGCTTTGATCAATATGTATGTACATTAGACTGCATCACTCCCCATACAAAAAAAAATCAGTACTATTTTTCCATTGGAATTATAAAATCTATTATATTCTAAGACGTCCACCAAAATATTTCGGAAAAATATTAAGATTTAAGTGAGCTGGACCGATTTGAAAATACCTCCAAAAATCGAGTTTTTTATGAATAAAAATAGTTTCTTAAAGATTTTTTTTGAAAAAATCATAAAACGGTTTAAGCTTAAAATATTTGCATAAATATATTTAAAAAAAAAAAATTTTAACGGAATCGTAATGATGAGATTTTTGATGATGTTTTTTAACTTTTTTCAAAGATTGGTATAGGAATAACTTGAATAACTGAACCTAAACTCTTCCGGATTAGACTTAAGAGGTTTCGTTGGAAAGGTATTTTCTCACCCTTTTTATTTCTTTGCTAATAAACTCATTCAAAGGATGGAAGAGAAAGGTAGGATGAACGAACGTCATTCAAAGTTGAATTAAGATGTGTTGGTATTCGAAAAAACAAGATGGGACACCAATGTCGTTTTTTTGGCCAGAAATAAAAACAGTGTGAAAATACCTTTCTACTGAGATCCCATAAGTCTAAATCAGAACATTTTTGGCCCAGTTATTCAAGTTTTTCGTAAACCAATCTTTGAAAAAAGTAAAAAAACAGCATCAAAAATCTCATTCTTACGATTCCGTTGAAAAGATTTTTAAATATTTTTATGCAGATTTTTTAAGCTTAATCTAATTTGTCATCTGAGGGGACATTTTTCAAAAAGTTCTGTAAGAAACTATTTTTATTCATAAAAAACTTCATTTTTGGAGGTATTTTCAAATCGGTCCAGCTCGCTTAAATCTTAATATTTTCCGAAATATTTTGGTGGACGTCTTAAAATATAATGAATTTTGTAATCCCGGTGGAAAAACCGCAACTTTTTTTGCTGATGCAGTCTAATGTACATACATACGTACATAGATATAAGTTTTTACTTTGGCGACATCATCTTCGATAAGATATTCAATAATTTGTATACGCCTGAGAAAACTGAATCCAAAATGGAATGTGCGAAGCTTTCACTACAAAAAACTCTGCTCAAGGTAAACTATATACTATGTATGTATGTAGGTACATACTTTCGGGTGTTATTAAATTGTTGATAATTTTGCAATTCGCAATGCCAAGAGGGCATTGCCTTATTAATATCACTAATTTTCTTATCTTTTTGCTATAATACTTCTTAGGATCTTTGGGTTTTGCTCTAAAATTATGTACGGCACCAAAAAAAGTAAAAAAAAAAAATTAAGTAGAAAGTGCGCCGAATTTCCGTTACATTTTGTATTTGGAATTGACCTTTTGTTGCATATAATGAGTTTTCTTTTGAACCCAGCCAACTAAAATAACGCGGGTTATACATATATATGTAGTTGTAAATGTATGTATGTGCATATGTATATACATAAGAAATTTAATGATCTACAAAAAACGTTGTAGACACATAAATGCGTAAAATTCTAGCTACATTACCCAATGGATTAACAAATTCATTGAATAAAATTTTTGTACAGCTATGAGAAACGCTGGTGGATAAAATGACCAGGTAGGGAAGGACTTGGGTATCAGTTGGCATTTCCGATTGGCGTAAACTGGCACAGTAGAGAAACGAATAGCTAGCTATACATACTCTACTGGAAACGGCTAAAATAGCTTAGGCGGTTACGAGAGGAAGAATGCGCAAAAATTTTATAAAACGCTACATGTGACTAGCATCTAACAAGAGCCCTTGTTCGCGTACGCACTGTCCAGTAAAATTCAGTACTCATTTTACTGCATGGCGTTTTCGTACGTAAAAATTTTCAAGAAACCAGCAAAAGAGAGAGAATTAAGAGAGCAAATATGGCAGTTGAACTTGCAAATTTTACTGGATTTTTATAAGGGTATATTAACTTTGATCACATAACGGTTTTTTGTAACAGCTAAAACGAGCCGAGATAGATATAGAAAAATGTTTACATAAATCCGTGTACACGATAACTCGAGTAAAAATTGAGATATCTCAACGAAATTCGGTATGTAGGTTTCCCTTTATCCAAGGTAGGTTGGTATTGAAAATGGACGAAATCGGACCACTTCCCATATAACGGTATTTTCGAAAACTGCAAAAACTACGATATTTCAGTAAATATTCGATCCAAATTGTTGAAAATTAGTATGCGAAGTAGAATTTTGGTGGAAAATAGTATTATCATGAAATTTCTGGAAAATGGGCATGACCCCGCCCACTTTTAATTGAATTCCGTATCTAAGTAGCCGCTTCACCAATCCGTATCAACCTCGGTACGAGCCTTCCCTAGGGCCTAGCTAAGAAACCTGTTGAAAATCTTTGAAATCGGGCAATAACCACGCCCCGCTCCCATATAACGGTAATTTACAGAAACGCGAAAACTGCGCTAAATCAGTAACTACTGAAGCTAATTGACTCAAAATCGATAATTACAATAACCACTTAGACAGCGGAAAATTAGATTATTATACATTTTTGGATAATGGGCGTGGCGCCGCCCGCTTATGGCCACAAATGTGTATCTCGGTAACCGATTTATCAATTTCTACCGAACTCGGTGCACTCAATAACCTTCAAATCAGACTAAAATTACACCCACTTCCCGTATAACTGCAACTTTCACACATCCGAAAACTCCGATATTTCAATAACTGAGGACGCTAATTTACACCACCCCCTCTATGACTACAAGGTGTATCTCGGTAACCACTTTATAGATTTCTACCAAACTTGGTTCAATTATTTCATTAAGTTTGAGTCATCATATTATCGAAAAAGTTTGAAATCGGGAAAAACCCCCTGCTTATCATGCAAATGTAGTTTAGAGAAAGTTGAAACGGCGATATTTCAACTTATATTTCTTTACTTGTTTGATTTGCTTTTGTACTGCTCCCTACTTGCTCCTTAGGGGAGCGGGTCCCTTTCAGTCCCGTTAGGTAAATGTATTTTAAAGCTGACTAGATTATTGCCGTTTGAAGTTTGTAATAATAAACGGTATACGGTTGTTTTTAAAAGTAAGCTTATATTGCATGAGTTTTAGTAAAATTTTGCCAAAAGTATTAGCTATGCAAGTCAACATTCTGTAGCATAAAAGTTGGTTGTTATCTATATGAACATACGTTTGTATTTGTATATGCAGATACCAATTTAATCTTGTTGGCGTATTTATCTTTTATTACAGCCATGCATTCAAATTATCATATGAATGCATTGGTATTAGGCTGGGTCACTAAAGCTTACTTGGCCGATGTATAGAAGGTCCATGGCGGGTTATAATAAAAGAGTTATGAAAGAAAGATCAAAGTGATTTATTTTGGAACGAATTTCCGTCATCCCTTGTCAAGTTTTTCAGTGGGTACCGACCCGACTTCATGTGAATGAATTTTTGTAAATTAAAATCTTCGTTTAAGCAAATATTTAATGTTTTGGCAGGTGGTAAACATAATAAAGTTATTTTTGTATAAATCGTTTTATAATGCACTCAGACAGAGATAAAAAAAAAATTGCGAACATTTTATTGAGCCTAATTAGGGTAGAACGCACACATATGTACTACATACATATGTACATGCTAAAAAATAATTGGCATTTCACACATTTTAGTAAGTGCTTGGCCAAGCTTTTCCTCTGATTGGCGGTGTGCACCTTAAGGGTTTTTATTAGAAAATTTTTCGTGACAGTCGAAAGTTTGCCATTTGTCTGTCGAAGGGCGACGATTGCAGAACTTTGTAAATATTAATCTTTACCTAATGCTCTGGCAACATTTCTGCATCAAAAAGAAAATTTTGAATAAATGTCGCTTACATGTTTTTGACGGTTAGGTCTCGATATGTAAATACCTTAATTACATCGCTCACCCAAGTATTCAACTTGGTTAAGTATTTCAGAAAATGCAATTTTTGAGAAGGTGCTTATTCGGGTTTCGCTGTATCCAATATTTTCAGTACTAATCATTCTCTATTGTTTTGTATGAAGTGACCCTTTAAGCGGATGGAACCCAGTTCCGATCAGTACCAAACGAATACATATGTAGAAACTTTTTGTAATTGAGACACAACAGGCAGGCACACAAACTTCCAAATGCCACATTTGTCTTTCGGAAGCGGCGAGGAGTTTTAGGCGCCTCCATTTGTATGACACTACAAACTGAAAGAGAAGCTTGGCCAAACACTTTGTAAAATATTTGAGTGCCAAATATTAAGCTTGTTTTTTATGTATCTATACATACGTACATAAAGATATATGTATTTAAACTTTGTATTTATTTATTTATTTTTATTAGCTGTTAGCCGGCACCGACTTTGACTTTGATTCAAATTGAATAATGTGTCGGAAATGCCGCTTTTGGCCGTTTATCAGCTGAAAATAAAATGTGTTGTGGTACTGTTTGTTTATGATTTCGTTATCAGTTTGTTTCTGAACGTGACCAATTGCAAAGCGAAAAGCGAGAACAAAAAATCAATAAGCCTGATGATGACTAGACAAATATTGAACTAATAAAAACTTGATTTTCACATTTACTTACATAGCGTCCGTCACCTGGGATGCAAAAGGCCGTATCAAACACTCACTATTTGATGAGGCGGCTACTGGGATACAGCATTTAATCATAAGTGGGCAGGGCTAACACATTTTCCAAAAATTTCATAACCGTTTTACTTTATGCCGAAATTCTACTCCACATCTCAAATTTCAACAATTTAGATGCAGTATTTATTCACGAAAAGATCGCAGTTTTTGCAATTTTCGAAAATTCCCTTATATTGGAGGTGGGCGTGATTACGTCTAAATTTCGCCCGATTTCGAGCAGCGGACTATGTGTGAACAACCAAAAGCGGTAGCTCAATTAAAAACCGAATCGACTCAATTAAATTTCTGTATGACCTCTGGTGTACAAATATACACTACGAATACATTTTTTTTTTTTTTGAAAACGGTTAAATATAGTTAAATAGTTATATAACCCAATGGACGGAAATATTCGGAAAGTTATGCCATGTTGTGAGAATTTTCGGTAAGTTTTGTTCTGTTAACCAAAGTACAGTTATTTTAGTGTATGTACGAATATCACTAGTTGTTGGGAGATCGTAATAATTTAGAAAAATTATTTTTTTAGTTATATATGCAGATATGGACATAGGCATTTTTTTATGTTGCGTTATAATTTCATAACGATTTCTGTCAATTGTGTCTCAAAAGAGGGGAATTTTCCTTTTCTGAAACTTTATACATTTCCGTTTTCTTTAGCAAGCAAACCGTCCCACTTTAGCCAATGAAAGGATTTAATTTTAATTTAATTCAAACAGATAACTATCGATTACAGAACTAGCTTTTTTCCCTGATCTCTAACGTAAAAGGACGATTTGAAAAACCATAGGAACATAGCGCTCTCAACCGAAACAGAACGTAATTCTCCACTTGAGAAAAATCTAATGTGAATTTGAAAATGTAATGGTGTTGTCGTTTCTACCAAAGAATGTTGCCCCTTTCTCTTTACGTGTTCAATTCTAAATTAAAGGCAACGGTTAGAAGATTTTGTGTTCGTTTCTTAAAATTCCACACTCTTGTAAGGCAAAAAAGGCACATTATGTGCCCTTTGAAGCTTTTTCAGGGGAGCAGGTTGCCCTGAAAACCAGATGGTTGCTTAAAACGACAATATGTATTAAGAAATGCTTAAGCTAGACAAGGACAAGAGGGCAAAAGCATGCCCTTTTACAGGGTTCAGTGCAACATCCAAACACATTTTGCACCGTGGAAGAGCTCCATTTTTTGGAAGAAACGAAATGACCAGAAGATTCAATAAGTCATAAAAAGGCATAACAAAATTCTCCAAACTGATGTAAAATAAATTTTATCCACTTGCGTTAAATGTTCTAACTAATTCACAGGGTGCATTAAAATATACTCGTACTACGTATTGAAGAACGTGCTTATGTGTGTATGTATTCACATAAGTATACGAGCTTTGAAAAAGCTATAGCGATCAATTCAAGTTCAGAACACAAAAGCTCAACGTCGACAAGAATAGCAAAGTAGCAATTAAAATTATACAAGTGAAACTTTCAAGTTGCAAAATGCTTTATTTATATTGCAAAAAAGCTCTTTTTATGTAGTAAGTGGGCAATTGTTCTTAAGCGGCACTAATTCTAAAATGTTTACCTTTTATCTATGTATGTACATATTTACTTACTTACATAATTTTAGTAGAACATATCGCTCGATTACGAAAAGGTCGTCGCTCCCAAAATGTTGGAAAAGTGATGCATATTTGGGTTGTTCACACTTGCCTGGTTATCAGGTTATCTGATTAAAAATTATTATTCTGTAGTGTATGTTATTGTTGTAAACTGAATAAAAAACATAACCACATAACCAGATTGTCTTATGCGAAAACGTGCAACGATAGCATTCCCAGTCCATCTCGAAATTAATTTTGAGGGCCCGGTGTAGAAGTTTTCTCAACTTTTGAAGTTCCTTGTTCCACCAGGGAACAGGCGTACGGCGAAGAGGTGAATGTGACGGACAAGCCTTATCCAAACTGGCAGACTAAAGTCATGATAATCAGTAATAATTCCAACGAGAAAGTTGCTTTCCTTATGATTATTAAGAGTGCGAAATGCGATAAAATTTTATAGCCAAGTTTCTTTTGATGACTTTTCAAGAAATCGACCTCCATTGAATTTATGATTACAGGTATAAAAAGGGGATATCTGTGCCTTACTAAAACTACCATTAACTAATTTGCTCCCAAAGTGGACTTATACCACTTTCAAAAACGGCTCACATATAAACATCTTTCACAATTGTATAAGGTCCGACGACATCGGTATGTAGGTATATTTCACAATTGATCACATTCTGGAGTCAAATGTCCCACCAGTCACAATGGCATATTCACCAAATTTGTAGGCCTATTTTGATCTGCAAAAAAATGTATAAAAAGGTGCTATCCTTGTAAGTTGCCTAAGGTAATAAGTGTATGTATCATATGTACTTTGTTTGGTCGATCAACTAAAGAGTTCTTATACTTCTTTTATTTAAGAGGCGGTTGCTGACTTTTCATACTAATTGTCACCGTTAATTCCACACACAAAGCCAAATTTTCCCAGCCCACAGTAATTACGTTACATATCGATTTTGTCTCATAACCAATATACATACATACATACATCTGCCTCTGCTTAAGGTTATATTATTTGTATTTTTTTTCATCTAGATCCCTATACCTTTACACCTGTTCGCTCTAATTACATTTATGTTATTCCGTTTTGCTCTATCTTTATACTCTATCAATAACAAAATTTATAACAAAACCGATAAAAAATATCGGGAAGAAAATCGATGACAAATTCGATAAAAATTTCGATAACAAAGTCGATAATAACATTGGTAACAATTTCAATTCTTTACTTTTATCGGTATCCTCATCCTCATCTTTTTCTTTACATTTATCTTTGTTTTTAATTTTATGTTTATCATTTTCTTCAGCTATGTAAATATTCCCATTCACCTTTGCACTTATACACATATGTAAGTAATACCCTGGTCTTCATTTTTGCCTTTATCTTTAGGCATCTTTGTCTTTGGTTTTATATTTACCCTTGCCTTTATCCTTTTCTTTGTCTATATACGTACTCACCTTTACTTTTATTCTTGTATTGGTATTTTTCTAATTGTTATTCTTTGACCTTTTATTAGCAAGTTTTTGTTAAATTAATAACATACATTCAAGAAGCACTTGTTTCCGTCCCAACCATTTCCGTTGCACTATTTTCGTTGCACCATTTTCGTGTGCAATTTCCGTTGAATTTGCCAATTTACTCCCAACCAACCAACCAACCGCCGCCAAAGTTTCACTTCAAAAAAAAAAAAAGTATACATATTACCAGGATGAACGTATTTTTATGTACATTTTTACATATTTTCTTAATACCATAATGCTATGTGTTCATACATTGCAAAATTAATCTACAACTACTTTCTTATAATTATGCTATGTGCTGGCGGCGCTCACTTATAGCATTCTTCACTACCGATACTGAGGGTTCCCCAATATTCGCAATCATCGCCATCATCAGCAGTACTGCTTATAGTGTCACATTGAATAATGCTGTGTTGATGATTAGTAGCTCTAATTCCTTCGTGGCTGGGATGCATTAAAACGTTGGAACTCTCACTTGTTGACGAAATCACATTACATTGCCATAGGTCTTTATTGCTGGATCGCACCATTTGTTGTTGTTCACTTACATTGTCTATGAATACTGGCCGATAAGCATTCGACTGCATGTCATATATAAAACCACATTCACAAGGACACAAGTAATATATTTCTCCATTTTGGTCGACTAAAGATCTCGCTGAGAGTACTGGACTCGGTAACATCATTTGCGGATTGTTTGATAACTCAACAGAGAATTGAATGATCCCACGAAATTCAGCTGCAATTAAATTGGGAAGTTGGTCACTGCCGCAATATCGATTGCTAGCCGCATTTAGTCTCAAAAAAATTCGAATACAGCGATTCATAATGTTTATTTGATTAAAGGATTGCCGACTATGGTACTTGAAGTTCAATAAATCATACGAGTGACTGATGGCAAGGGCTACGTTTGAGTACATTTTATAGCGCTACAAAAGTAAGCATGTATGTACATATGTACATACATATGTATGTATGTTATTATTGAGACGAACTTATGTACGCTCAATAATGAAGTTACGTGGAACAGGTAGTATAATTATAAGGCTGTTAATTAAAGGACTCCGTTAAAGATGCAAATGACGTAACTTAAACAACACAATTCTTAGAAGCGTGGAAAACACGCTAAGATCTATCAATAGCTACATCTGAGTGCATGTATGTATATTAGGGTGCTACCTGAAAATCGGATACTTCATCGAAAATAAAAAATGGTGACATTTGAAAAAAAGAAATGTAAGTGCATCACTGGCTTAGCTCCTTCAAAAATTCGATCTGCCTTATAAATAACACGGGAAATATATATATTTTTGTTTAATAGTTTCATAGTATTTATTATAAGTTGATTTCTAATTTAAGAATAATAAATATCGTCTTAAAAACATTTGATGTAAATTATTACTAGCATTTATCTTTGCAGCTTTATAGCTCAAAAGCTGTTGGTCGTACGGCATTTGCTCACAGAACTTTTTTGTAGCAAATTTCATGCCCTACAAAAGTTGTACACTTTTTCCCAAAAAAAGATAATTTTTAATGCAAAAACGGCAGTATTGCGGAACAGGCGATTACAATAGACGGTTACGAATTGTTGTAATTGTACTTCCTGCCGCTTGAGAGGAAATGTTGAGATAACTCCACTCCATCTTTCTCTAGACAGCTGCGACATGAATATCTGGTGTGATATTTAGTCCCATCGCGCGAATATTAATCGGACCAAATCCTGACAATACACTCACCAAAGAGAGAGTTCTCCCTCTCGCTTTTTACCCGGCGAAAACAACTTTATTGGTAAACTCAACCGCATTACAATTCCCTGCCTCTACCTCTACCTGGAATACACTGCAGTAACCTGTAAGCCCAAATTAAATGGAGAGCGCTCTGCATAAGAGAATCCTCCACCGGCACCTCTGTCAGCTTGCAACTACTGCTTCCCTGTTCGCTCATTCCTAGAGATGTAAGTGGCGAGAAAGCGCATTGGTACCCGTCTACCCACGCAATGATCGGATAAAGTCGAAGCTTCAGAAAGCTTTCTTTGAGTTTTCTGACGAGGGAAAGTTGGGGGGAATACAAGCATGTGCGATATATTTATTTTTTGAACATCTGAGTACTCGAAAACATTTAACATTTTAAGGGGTGCTTTTTCTTAAGAAGAAGAAGCTCAAAGGGACTAAATAGTTTTAAAAATTAAAAATTTTCCAGAAAAAAAAACCAAACAAAAAAGATAAATCTTGTTGAAAATCTAAAATGGCAAGGCTGATCAGCACACTCTTTTAGCTCACATCCGGCAGAAAAAAGTGTACATCAAATTTGATTATCTCTTCTTAAATTAATACAGTGATGGTCAGGTTGATTAAGAAGAACCTTGGATACTTGCTGATTTGAGGTCGCCAATTCACAAATTACATCACGCCTCAGCTCCGAATGAATTATTTTAAACAAATGAAAATCGATTTCGGGGAATATCATAAAATTAAGGGAGTTCTCATTGGCCGAGTCGGCATTACCGGATAAACACTATGATAAAATATGGAAAATATTTAAGTACATACAGTGATGTTCATTTGCGATTTTCGTGCTGGCTCTGTGATGGTATTTGCCATCTAAAATGTGCTGGTTT
>NW_023458559.1:81645949-81668562 GCF_013731165.1 Rhagoletis pomonella
CGATAAATGTTCAAAATTTGGAGAAAAAAGATTTTGCAGATTTTTGGATCGTGAAAATTTTTTTTCTCGGAGAACACGAATTGATCTAGTAAATCTGAGTATGAGGCATTATTGGTATGGCCAACAGATATCAAACCTGATATAGTCGCACTAAGGTTTTTTTTTGTGTTCCACAGTGTTATATAAGGGATATTTTGAGGAATCATATAAAGAATTATACATTACCCAAGTTCACGTATATCCAAGTTCGTGTCATACAGCAAGCCTTGACTACTTTTTAATGTTTTATTTATTTGTTTTTGAAATTAACGACATATTTCAGAATTTATAATTAATACGTTGTGTTCATTTTAGTAAATCCACTTTTTTTTAATTGTACAAAATGTATTATATACATACAGTATCGGTCATATCAATACCAACCCCATTTCAAAGTGATATTATTTCCCTCTCATGTTAATTTATTTATTTCTAAGAATTTGCAACAAAAGTAAAGTTGAATTTCTATGTGTAAACCCAATTTTAAAACTTCGTAGAAAACTACAAAAAATACAACAAATTTTCACCCAAAATTCAAATTTTTTTCTCAGAAGTGTTAGAATTTTTTTGAGCACTCAGTTTTATAGCCCCTTAAATTTTAGTCTAATTATATGCAAGTTTGAAGTGGCTAAAAATTACCTTAGTTTTTTTAGAATCGATTAAAAACAAATCGTGTTTAATCGTCTTCGACCATATATCGATGGCTGAGTAGAAGATCGACCTATCTCGGCAGCCAGGTCGAAAACGCCCGATATCAGAAAGCTTTTCAACGCCCTATTTCAAAATTTGGCTGAAAAACGCCCTATTTTAGAATTTGATTGAAAAATGCCCTATCTCGGAACTCGGTTCAAAAACACCCTATCTCAGCACATTTTCGAAGTATTTTTATTTGAGATAGGACTTTTTTGAACCGACTAATAATAATAAAATATGTACTATATACATATCTAGTTTCAATATAAAAAAATGTATGTACACCATTAATTGTGTATACATATCTAAGTCAATATATGTGATATACATGTACATACATCTACATACATATCGTCGTTTAAAGTACAAAACCATGTATCAATAAATTGCAAAACCGCGTATAGAGATAATGCAAACCCACGTATGCAAGGTTGCATAAATTAATTTCTAGAGAGTAAAAACACTCATATTTCAAAATGGTTATCTTTTTGTAAAAAGCAATCGCATTTTTGGCTAGTATATTTCAGGAAGAATGGATAAGGATTGATCCAAAAACGTGTGTGAGCGAATTCAATTTTTAGCAGCAAATGTCAGTTACGCGGTTTTGTACTTTAAGCGACGATATGTATGTTAACAGGAACGCAGCAATCTAATACACGGGTGGAGCAGGAACGCAGCACAGCAGAAGCATACAAAAAATCTGCAAATAAATGGGTTTTTAGGTTTTTAACAAACGAGAACCTGGTTTCAACTTACTTCAACGTGTCTAGATCACAACGCACACACTAATGCAAAGGCGCAACAGGAACGCAACACTATAAAATACGGGCGGAGCAATATACAGGCGGAGCAGGAACGCAGCACAGCAGAATCGTCCGAAAAATCTGCGAATAAATGGTTCATTAGGTTTTGAAATAACAAAGAGCTCAAATGGAATGGTTCAGCAATAAAGTCAAAATAATATGTTGTAACTTACGTGTATTAGCTCTTAATCACAATACCAGCACAGGTCGGTCAGCGAAACTCTAAGGAAATGACCTAATAAATGCAAAATTATAATTTATTTGTAAAATAATTCGGTTTTATTACAATACTTACCAAATTTCACGCAATTGGAAAACAAATGTCAGCGAATAAGAACAAAACGAACAACGAAAATTGAATCAATGTAGCTTGTTCAGAATTTTTTTCAAATATTTGGGGAAATGTTCAGTGAAAATAGCAAAGAAACAACACAGTTTCTCCTAAGGTAGTTCAAGATGGCGGATTAGAGCGAGAAGTTGCCAACGTATAACACCTTTCATTATTGCATCATGCGTCATGGGTACTACATACATTTGGTTTTTTTTCAAATGCATGTGTATCGTAAGTTTTTAAACATCATCACACTTGAAAAAATAAGATAAGTAAAACCGTTCCTTTTCTTGCTCAAAGAAATTACATATCTAACTAATTTAAACAATCAAACACATCAATTTGTCTATCGTTTTTTTGGCTTTTTTTCTGCAAAGTCAATATTTACATAAATACTTATATGATTCATTTTTTCTCACGACATACATATGTACGTCCACATGTATGTATGCAGGTGTCTGTGGGGGACCTTTCTTTAAAAACTCTGTGAACAATTGAATAATTCAAACACTCATAAAATATAACTCAGGAAATGCGTACTCAAAAGCACTCGAAATTCCTCATGTTTGGCGGACTCACAAAGCGGTCAAATACAAAAAAGTAGCAATAGCTTTAAATTCATTAGAATCAGTTCGGTATCCTTGAATTCCCCTACAAGTCATAGTCGCAGTCGTGATTCCAAACCTGTAGGTAAAATAGATACTTTCGCACATATGTATGTAAAAACATTTGTATGTAGACATATATACATAATAAATTTATAAGTTTCACGACATTGTTAATGTGCCACGACGCATTCATACGCCAATATAATTATTCAAAAGCAATAATTTTGGCCTTTATATGAATATAGAGAATTAAATATTGATATGAAATCGGTTATCGCTAAACGCCATAAATAACATTTTTAAGTCTTAATGCCTTTGAGTAATAATTATTTTGAGATAAGACTAGTTGACGTTTTTTTAATACTGCAAAATAAAATTTTTATTTACTTTCTTTCCACGAATTTCGAATTACACAACGCCATGTACATTATGTATGTACATATCGTCGGTGATACTGCAAAACGTTCTATGTCTCTTAGTACCCTTGACACTTAGATGGTCTCTTACTTGTACCGGAATGCATCTGAAAATCGTTACACCCTAATAAACGAATGACAAAACTATATACCTTTGGCTGATGAAGATGAACGATTGCCAAAAGCGATCAGATACAGATAAAAGTTCAATTAAGCACCAAAGGTAATAAGTGACATAGAACGTTTTGCAGTATCACCGGCATATACTATAATACAATTTTAATTGTGGTTGCAAATAACACAAAATTCACTTATATTAAATAACATTAAAAATAGTTAAATCTTGTCATTAGAACTATAAAACCAGTATTAAAAAAAAAAAAATAAAAATCAACCACATAAATAATTATAACACAATAATACTCATTGCTTAACCTAAGTAAATAATTGAAAATGCCTCAACTCCGTGTTAGTCTAAGTATTAGATATATATGTGTGTATTTAATTTTGTTGCTGGAAGTACTCCTTAAATGTTAGCGGGGCAGCAGTGATCACTTGTCGTACTAGCTTTTCTTGATTGTTACTGGAACTATCCTTGTGGTAGTACACAGTGAAGTAAACGATCAGGCCGATAATAACAGCTAACACAATGACCGAACAAAAAACGCCGAGAAACATATTCAGGGCGCATTTGCAGCAGCTGTAAAGAGAAAAAGTTTTGTAAATTAAACACATTTTAAGTACACATGTACGTATTATGATGGAGCATAATTGCAAATTTAATTGTATAATTAAGGAAGGCAAAATAATTACCAGGGTATGGATTTTGACGATGTAGGCAATATAAAACAGCGAAAAAAGTAAGAAAAATAGGCAGTAAAAACCGAAAAATAGACAACAGGAGGCATGTGCTTTAGAAAGGTTGTTTTTTGACATGCTAATGTTGATCGATTTTTCCGACAGGAGGGGAAGAGGTTTAATTTCGGAGCGAATTACCATAATCCCTGGTCAAGTTTGGTTTGGAGACAAACCGGTTTCGTCGTTAAGCCATATTCAGCACAGTGCCGATACCACTCGTGTCACATTTCTTCATTACCAATACTGGCTGTAGTAAGTTTTCCACATCGACAGTGGGGTTAAGTAATGGCGTATGTCGACTCGAACCAATGCAGTTCAAAACATAGGTTAGTAACAATAGAAAAAGGCTTGCTTAGTGATATTGGTTATAAACTTTTAAATTGTCTTACTAGTTAAGCCACCTATTGGTATATTATAAGTAACGAGAACCTAATAGACTACTATACATATATGAACATATATTTACATACATACATATCGCCGTTTAAAGTAAAAAAAAAACCATATATTATTTTGTAGAGAGTAAAAGCACTCATATTTCAAAATTGTTCTCTCTTTTATAAAGCAATCGCATTTCTGGCTAGTATATTTCCGGGCGAATAGATAATGCTTGAGCCAAGAGCTTCGGTTTTTTTGGCAAAAAATGTCAGTTACGCGATTTTGCAGAACGACGATACGCGGTTTTGTACTTTAAACGACGATGTGTACATACCTTCATAAAGGGAATACATAAGTGCCTCGTCGATTATTCGATTTATAAAAATTTTCTTATCAAAGAATTGATACCGTTCATTAGACTCGGCCATATTGGAAATTTGCCTTATCGTCTTTTAGTGATTTAATTCAGTACATCCATACATATTGTATGTGTATGTGTAAATTGTTCTCTAAGTATCTCAGTTGTGAGTATTTCAAAGCAAATTACACTTTATAATGCGAATACCATATACATATATCTAAGAGTACTTGGTCATAATATTTACTAGCCATATTTACATACATACATAGGAGTGGCAAAGCACTCGTAAATCAGATATGTTGAATATTCATACGTATTTTAGGTTTCATGAGAAGTTTACATTAACATTGAAAAGGACGGGTCAGAGGTATACATCACAATAAAAATGTTCCACTTAACTAAAATAATTATCGACCTATCCCATTTGATAGTCAATTACAGTTAGGCATGATCATGAGCCACTTAGTAAAAGCTACACTAATTAGGCTGCATACACATTATTAGGGCGGTCCATAAACCATAAAGTCTCACCCCTAAGATTGTTCTATACCGAAAAAAAATTATACCCCTGTTTTTTTTTTAATATTTACAGGGCGCTGAAAGCGCCAAAAGTTTTCCATGTGCATATTTTATATGGGAAAATCATTGTTTAAAGAATCCCTAAAAATCTCGAAAATTTCACTGAGGGGATCCACAAAAACTCGCCAGTACTAAAAACTGGTATAATAAACAAGTTTTCCGATCGAAAAATATTGATATTCGAGAATTTTATACCATTGTTGAAAACTTGTTTTTCCCCTTATAAAATACATGGACAACTTTGAAAGAAAAAAAAACGGGGGTATAGTTTTTTCGGTATAAAACAATGCTAGGGGGTGAGAGCATTCAAGTTCAGATTTTACCTTTTCACATGCATTTTTGGACCACCCTAATGTACATTCTTTATTAGAGTAGCTGGTGAGCTTTATTAGTTTTGCTGGTCTATGATATTAATAATTAAAACGGGAGTAAACGAAACTAAAACTTGATAGCCGGTTTCACGAAAGTAATTTGAATAAAAAATTATTTCAAGTTTTTCCTTTCGATTTAGTCTTTATTTCAATGTGATTATTTGTAGCTTTGTTAAAGGTGTTTATCACTGATTTGAGCGCAAAAAAAAAATACGGAAAACAAATTTTAAAAACTAAACTTTTATCACGTGTTCAAGTAAAGCTTATGTACATAAATGAGGGATTAAACAAAAAATTAATATAAATTTCACTTCTACTATTAAGTTTCGTGAAACCGGCTATTAAAGTGTCTAGCCTCAAAATTAAAGAAGTGACAACCATATTCTGTACTTTGTTGACTATACAAAGAGTCACTTGAATTATTTTTCCTCAAAAATCAGGGCATCGGAAAAGTTTCATTTATAGGAATAATGCTCGTTTTGAAGAAAAATTACGAAAAATAAGAAAATATCTGAAATGAAAAATGGGCAACACCCCCGGAAAAAAAGAAACGAAAAAATCAAGTGTAATTTTTAGCGATTTGTAAACCGGGTTTGGCACGCTGCACTAAATCGAGATTTTCACTACCACAAGGGCTTCAGTGATAGTACATTGCAGATTTCACTACCACTAGATGATTAGTGGAAGTGACAAATTGGTTCGACTACCACTATGCACTTAGTGCAAATGCATTTCCAATTTCACTACCATTACACGATTGGTGATAATGAAATGCTCAGTGCAGCGTGCCCAACCCTGCTTGTAAACTGCACTTTATCAGACTGAACTTTGACTGCATACCCTAAAGATTCTGTTTAAAAAGTTTGATGACAATTTTTTGAAGATTGATTAATTTTTGTGAAATTTATGCAATTTTTGAAACTTGTATTTATTTACATATCGCATACCGTCTTCAAAAGAGACACAACTCAAAATGACACGTTCGTAAGAAAATACGAAAAACTATTTCTTAGCACATGCTAATCATATTTGCAAGGAAGGCTTTACCTTAGGTTTTTTTCAACAAATTATAAAAAAAAAAATGCTCCAGCTTTTGCTGAAAGGTAAATAAAAGCTCTGCGTACATTTTTAGCGCATAATTTCAAGAATGCCAATCTTTAAGTTGTGTCACTTTTGAAGATCGTGTGCGGTATATGGTTTCTGTTTATATAGATTGAATTATGTATATTTTAAATTAAAATAATAAATAACTAAACATAAGTTGCAAACAATAGCATTTTGAATTTTGTTGCTAAATCCCTTACCTTAGCTATGGATGATTCTCTACAAACTGTCCTATTCTTGTTCAGCCTATCTATTATCGCGCAATGATGATAAAATGCTAAAATTTTTCACAATATCAATAAAGATGGTAGTAATCTATATATATGTACATCATACATACATATGTACTTCATTTACAAAAATTAGCAGAGCACATTCGATTAGGGTGACCAGACGTCCTGATTTATCAAGACATGTCCTGATTTCAGGGTCGAATTAAAGTGTCCTGACTGATTTTTCTTTTCCCGCCTAGTGTCCTGATTTTTACAAACTTTTTAGCCGCCCGATACTAACATAGGGCTCAAACGGCTTTATAGCTTTAAATTTGGTATTCAGATTTTTACATGTACTCTGAAACCACTTCTGTTTTAGTCGCGTCCGTTATGACCTCTAATTTTTTGTTAACCAAAGGACGGTATAAAAGCTAGACAACGGCAATTTTTTTTTATACTTATAACCATCAACTACAAAGATGCGATTGTGTGTCTTGTCGTGGAGGGGAGAATGAACTTGTTCTCTTGCAAGTGTACCGATTTTTCCTTCGACTCATCTGGTCACCCTATATTCGATTCAAGATTAAAAACCTAGTCAAAATGTGAATACCAAGGCATGTCCTTTTCGTAAATTTTAGCATTTCCGCCGTCATTCTCGTCCGACTATGCAATTAATTTTTTATTTTTATGGCAATTATGTTACGGAATAGCCTGTAAAGTCTTGCCCCCTAGTTCTATTATACATATGTACATATATTAGAGACATTTTAATTTCGTTGTACCGTCGCCATTTTTCGTTTTCCAAGACGACACGCGCTATTGAATATTGTAGAGGAGTGACGATTCCGATGAATTTTGAATTAACAGATGTTTAATAGTGTGAAGCATTAATTGAAAAAAAAAAAACAAAAAGGTATGTCACAACATATTCAGTCAGTACCATGGTGTCGCGCTTATCTTGCATTCTGTGATATTTTCGAGTGTCCAAACATCATTGCCATTAGGAATTGCTGAACTCCACACAGGTTCGGAGCGCTGTTAGGTTAATGTCTGAATATTTAGACCCACCGAATAAAATGTGAATGAATTGAATTTTTATTTAACCACGTTTTCTTCACTTGGTGGTAACTCGAAGTAGAACACTACTAATTTTAATGTCGTTGAATAAATAAAAGTATTTTATACATGAAAATACAAGTCGAGGTCATTAAAATTAATAGATATATGTACATACATATGCACGTATTATTTTCGACTTTTATAGGCAGTGCTGTGGCAGCAGAGTACAGTAAATGCACGATTGCCTGGGAACACTAGATAAGGGTTGTAGTAAAAGGTCCGACAACAATTTTCAACAAATTTTAAAATTTTAGATTTGGAAAAATTACAGTTAGTAGTGAATCACCCACATATGTACATATGTAGATATGTATGCAGATAGACTAGATTTTTTCCTTTTATAAAAGCGTTTTCTATCGAATCACTGTAACTATGGGCTAGAGAGAGTTTATTTTCCAAAAGTTCTTCAACGGCTCGCAATCGTATGCTGCGAATGCCGCATTATACTAAAGCCAGCCTTTCGGCATAAGCTACTATTCCATATGAACACAGAGATGTACTTGCATATATTTAGGCCATACGGTTCTTTAAATGGAGAGTAGACCGCACATATCGTCGCATGGCGCGCAATACCTCGTATCCGTCAAATGCAATAAATACCACGTATGAGCTGGCACAGAAAACAATTAATTTTGGTTAGCCCATCTCAATTGTTGACTAGTAGAAGCTCATATTTGGTAAGTTCAGTTCGAAATCCATTTAAATGTTTTGAAGAAAATAAGTTTTTTTTTATTTTTTGTAAAATTTACGGACTACGTTATTCTTGGTATTGCATTTGACGTGTACGAGGCATTGCGCGCCAAGCGACAATATTTAAGTATTAAACAAATTTTATTTCTCTATGTGCTTAGGTTTATTAAAATTCTGATATTATTTGGATGACTCTGTCGCTCCCTATAATTTGCAGTAAACCTAATTTTAGTTTTGAAATAATTTTCTAATTTTATTTTAAGCTAAAGATTGCATTTTACGAATATTCAAAGAAAATTATATGAAGTGGTTGACACGAACTCGTAAAGAAATTTCTGTACGAAAAATAAGGAAAATTCTGAAAAATTCTGCAAGAAATTCTTCACATAGCAGCATTATTTTGATTTCTTTACCGATTTTTTTCCGAAATTTCGTAAAAGGATCGAAGTGTGCACAGTTTATTTCATTTTAGAAAATTCGACAAAAAATCGGTTGAATACTCTGAAAAAATGGTTTACAGGGTTGGTATGTAAAATATGCATGCTTGTATATGTATAACGATTTCTTTGATTTAAATTGTATTTTCCTTACCAACACACAACCTTTCCTGGACATTTGATACACTCCCACAAAGCGCCGCACATCTTGACTGATTTTGTTTTGTTTTCGACAATTAGCTCACTCACTAAGTTATATAATTTCTTCTAAAAGGCACTGTTGTCCTCAGTGTTTGAGTGAAGCACTAAAAATATTATTATTTTTCTAATAGGTTCGTTCGTTGATAATAAATACTTATGTATGTAGGTGTCGATGACTAACGAGGTTATAACTGTGCTAATTTTTTTCGTATGAGAAACGCGCAAACACGTTATTTTGTTAGCAATCGTGAACAGTAACTGGCGGGTGAATTGTGTGTTGTTACCAATTACACCTCAATACAGAACAAACACCGTTTGTATGTGGATACGTCAGAAAATATTTGAACTGATATTGAATTTTAGCTTCCAATTTCATAGATAACTTCACTCTGAAAGGAAGTGTATAGTTGGAAAGAAGGCTTATTAATCATTTGACAATTTTAGGCATCATTTGTGTATACAGTTTGTGATATTTTGCTTTTATTGCAAAAGCTTAACCCTTGCGGAGATCCATAAACAATTTATAGAACCTCTTTAACTCTTACGTAGCAAGAGCAAAGATTTAAGTAACATCATTTCCTTATTTTATTTTAAAGGCAAATTTCATGTTAAGCAAATTAGCGCAGAATTCTAAAGAGCAAATCTACTACGATCGGTGTACGGTTCAACCCAGGCATGTATATAACCTCTAGTTAGAAAGAAAATTATGAAAAATATTATTTCTGCGCGTATATCGGCGTTTGGCACGCAATACCTCGCATACGACAAGTATTAATTCGACTCAATAGTAGCCTACTCTATAAAGTTAAAAGTAAATATTGTCTTATATATGAGTGCTTCACTTGCCAAAACGGGTAACTCCATTAACAAAAAGTTGAGAGATGCGACTAAGTAATGTACGATATTTTTTAACACTTTGACTACCACGTGGCACGTCGCAGGAAAGCGTACGGCAGGGGTGGTTTAACATTCGACCTTGTCATTCGCTTTCGTGCGACACTCCACTGAAATTTTTTATATTTTCAGAGTAGTCTGCTACTTATTCTCAAAACATTTTTGGCTCAATTTGCATAGCTCATGATGGTTTTTGTCTGTTTTATGATAAAAACTCTGAGGTAAATTTGAAGTGTGATAAAAAACTGCTTGGGCACCGGTGAAGAATTTTTCGCCAAATTCACTTGGCAGTCAATGTGTTAAAATTCCATTTATGATATTATTATAAATATTATCTGTATGAATATTGTGTAAAGTTATTGTAAATATAATAACTTATGACTAAACCAAATGCTTAAAACTTAAATTTAAGATGTGTCAAAAATTGGAGTTAATCGATTTGGCAATCAGGGCATTCATATGGCATTTAATCTGGCGTATGCGAGGTATTGCGTCCCAAGACACGATATGTATAAGTAACAAATTTTGGCTACAAAAAGGTTAACCGATAAGATTTAATTACCGCGTTCGCTGCAAGGTGATAAACAAACAAGCAAAAGCTGGCTATGATGACACATTCAGTTATCACAGGGAAAATTATGTACGTGCATACATATGTATATACATATATGTATATGTACGAACCCCGTAGGAAATAGGAGCACGTAATAATGTCTTACCAGCACCTTACACTTCACTCGGCTTGCTACCCTTTTTCAGAGCATGTTTTGTGTGAAGGTCCCTTCCACTACAGGAAGTGACGAGTGACGGTCCGCTACAACCCAAAGTTGGGGGAAAACCAGCAGATCACCAAAGTCATACAGACCCATTATTCGAATGTATTACTTAAAACATTGAAAAGCATCCTAGAAAAGCATACCAGTGATAGTTTCTTTACCGGGAACCCTTTGCATAGATACCAATTTGCCTATCTTCCGGAAAGATCTACTATTCACTCTCTTCGAAGTCTAACAAGGCAAATCGAGAAGTCTTTGGGGGTCGAGGAGGTGACGGATGTGGACTTGGAGGGCGCTTTCGATAACACGGAACACTCGCTAATAGACATTTGCGTCCGGCGGAAACGGGTTGATGGACAGAAAAGAGTCAAATTCTTAGCAACGGAAAGTTGCCCCCAGCAGGGAGTGATCTCCCTTCTGCTACGATCGATCATAGAAGACGAACTACTCTGCCTTCTTAGTTAAAATGGCTTCGTCGTTCAGGGCGTATGCAGATGACACTGTCTTCCTAATGAGAGGTAGGTTCGAAGACACTATCCCCAACTTCCTACAGAATGCTATGAACATAGTCGCCAATTGGTGCAGTAACAATGGGTTAAAAACAAACCCCAAGGAGACTAGCATAGTCATTTTCTCCAGGAAAAGGGACAAATTACTAGAACCATTCCTTCAAGGAGAAAAGATGCACTTCTCCAAAGGGGTAATATATATCTAGGAGTTATGCTTGATGACAAGCTCTCTTGACCTGCTGGAAACTAATGGGATGGAAGCAGGTCATCAGACCTAAACTGGCAAGGATGATGTATGATGCCAACTCCAAACCCATTCTTACTGCTGAACCCGTCTGGTGGAAGTGAAGTCCACGCAGTCCAAGCTCAGTAGGCTACATAGACTGGCCAGCCTGGGCATCACTGGCGCGATGAGAACAACACCAACCGTGGATGTCGAGATGCTTCTTGACCTTCCCCTCCCCTACACATTGTAATCAAGACTCTTCTCAGGGGCCAATGTAGATGACAAGAAGCTTATACACTCTTCCACACTCAACTCAGGGTAATAGAACAAGAAGATCGTCTGCGCATTAACTTTGTGAAACGGTGCCTTCCGAGATTTAACTTCACATAAAACTTCACGGTTTTTTCGCCCAACAGGAGCTTCTCCTCCGATTTGTGGCGTGCGCATTATGGTTTTGTCACATAGCGTTTTTATGACGAGTGGTTTTTCATGGCAGAAATACACGCAGAGGTTTGCTATTGCCTGCCGAGGGGCGACCGCTTTAGAATGTTGGGTTGAACCGCATTTGAACCCAGACCCTGCGGAATGGTAGCGCGCACTGCTACCCACTACACCACAGCGGCCGCCTTTTCATAGCATATATGTAAATATTATAGGTACATTTGTTCGTTACAATTCAGATTGGTAAATTTCACGGACTACGATGAATTCAGTGATAGACTCGATAACTCAAAAATTATGTGTTTTTGACTTGCGACAGTGTTTTATTAAATGAGCGATATGTATTCACTGATTTTTTTTTTTGCTAGCGGCAAGCGTTGGCATTGCACAACTCAGTCACAAGCATTGCTGCGCCGGTTTGCCGCCAACCAAGCAATTGACCATTTGATATAAATACCATTGCCGAGCTCAGCATAATTTTGGACACTTGCAATCGAATACCAATTTCCACTTTTTCATAAACGATTGAAAACAAAGCAGCTCAGCTCACTCACACAGCGCTTAGAACGTGCATGAAGCGAAGTATTTTGAGCCACAGCCCGACAGTGTGGAGGTCATCAATTGCATTTAGTTGCAAACTCCCTTCCAACGGAAAGTGCTGAAAAGCTCTCCATAAACCATTCGGACGTTACCACCTTCAAATCTACGGAACACGAAAATGTCATCAACACAAATAAATAGCAAACTTGCATATTCCACTATAATTATCACTCTGATTGGTGTTACGATAATGGCGTCACAAATCCATACGAGCATAGCCTGGCACTTAGCACAGACTGGCCTGACTGAATCCTATCGCGTGCGCCATCTTTCGCTGCATTATTTGCGTGTATTCCTTTGTATCAGCGTCGATAGCGAACTATTTCCGACGTTGATCGCAACCAAATGGCCTGAAAGATATGTGCCGCTACAAAGTACGATTTATCCACACATGTATGCGCACGCTAATGGTAACAGAAGTGATTGTGATTTAATACAGAAAGCTATTTGGACGCAAGTGGATAATTTGGGGCGACTGTGGGTGTTGGATGCCGGATGGGAGGAAATGAAGTCGGAAAACGCGAATATGTGTGCACCAAAGTTGTTGGTTTATGACTTAATTCGGAACGATGCTGAGGTGAGTGAGAGAGAGAGGGGGGATTTATAATTGAAGGAGCTTTTTAAAAATGCCTCAAACGACATACATACATACTACATATGTATGTACGTATAAGTATGTGCAATAATAATAAAGCAGGGCTTCTCAAAACTTTTATATTGAAGTGAAATCACAATGCATCTACAAAATTTATGTGTACACGAAATTTATTTTATTTATTTAAATGAAAAAAAAGCACAAGTTGTTTTTTTTTATTGTACGATTAGTGAATGAAAATTGTTAACAATGGGAGTATTACAGTACATGTATGTGGAATAATACAGTGCGTTAAGAAATGATAGCGACCTAGTGGCTGAAAAGTTCCAAAATTTAGTGGAAGGAATCCTTGCACATATTTACATCATATTGCAAGCACAAATTTTACATTTTCCTTGGGACACTGCTCGCTTATAAAAGTCCCACGTTAAAGCGTTAATAAATGATAGCACCATTGAAGCAATATGCAATAAAATTTAATGAGGGTTTGGAGTTTCTCCAACTATAATTTATAATTTCTTTTTTTTTTGCCGGTCATTTGTTCATATTTTCCCTCTAAATCGCGAAATTTCTATCAACTTTAAGCGAGCTGATGCACCCAGGGATTTATATTAGGGGTATTCACGATCCGGTGCATACTGTCTAGCATGGTGCATAGATAGCATAAAAATTTCAAAATTTTTTTCAGTGAGAACATATTTTTTATTATTTTTTGATTCTATATTTGGTTTTGCAAATTTGTACATTTTACTGGAGTGGCAAAGCAAACGTCCTCCCATATGAAACTCACGCACTTTCTTATGAATTGTGTTTATATGCCAGGACATACGGCAGCTCAGTATATCTGATATATACAGTATCGGTCATATCTATAGCACGCCATTTCAAAGTGATATTGTAAACCACTTATGTTTATTTATTAATTTTTAAGAATTTTCAATTAAAATGTAGTTTATTCTCAGACAAACCCGATACAAACCCAAGCTTAATAATTTGTAGAAAGCTACAAAAAAGTGCAACAAATTTTCACATAAATTTCAAACTTTTTTCTCGGAAGTGTTAGAATTTTTTTGCGTACACAGTTTTTTAGCCCCTTCAATTTTAGTCTGATAATGTGAAAATTTTAAGTGGCTAAGAATTAGCGTTTATTTTTTAGAATTTTTTTTTGTCACATTGGCTTCCATATATGTAATGAATAAACTTGAAACTTGCACATTATCAGAATAAAATTGAAGGGGCTAAAAAACTGTGTACTCAAAAAAATTCTTACACTTCCGAGAAAAAACTTTGAAATTTAGGTGAAAATTTGTTGAATTTTTTTGTAGTTTTCTACAAATTGTTACACTTGGGTTTGTATCGGGATTGTCTGAGAATGAACTATATTTTAATTGAAAATTCATAAAAATTAATAAATAAACATAAGTGGCACACAATATCACTTTGAAATCGCGTGCTATAGATATGACCGATACTGTACATATACATATATACTGAGTAAGGGAGGGCGAGAATTTTTTTTTTTATATTTAAAGAGTGAATTTGTATATGTGCTTAAGTAGTGAGCATCTCTGGTTTAAAGGATTTTTTTCTTAGAATTTTATGTACAAGCTGAATCGATGTCGAAAAAAAAATTTACCCGCCCTAATGTATATACATATACATAAATATATGTATATTTTTTTAATATAACGTTCTATTAATTATTAGATTTCATTATCTTAAAAAGAAAAATGTATATTTTTCAATTTAAAACAATTTTTAGGAACTTAGTTTACTTTACTTTTTTATTTTTTGTATGAATTTATTGTCTTAAAAAGAAGAATGTATCTTTTTAAGTTGATTAATTATAAACGCTTTTTATTTTTATACCCGAGCGCACTTGTACACAAGTTCACATAACGGTTGTTTGTAACAGGCAAAACGAATCGAGGTAGATATAGACAAATGTATACATAAATGATCAAGATGAAAAGAGAAATCGATTAAGCGGTGACTGTCTGTCCGTCCGTCCGTCCGTCTGTGCACACGATAACTCGAGTAAAAATTAAGATATCTTAACGAAACTTGGTACGTGTACTTCTTTCGGGCGTAGAACGGACGGTATTGAAAATGGGCAAAATCGGAAAATAACCACGCCTACCTCCCATATAACGGTAATTTTCAGAAATACGAAAACTGCGATATTTTAGTAACTACTGAAAATTATTCACTCAAAATTGACATTTACAATGATTTTTAGACGAAAAATTTTTGAAAAATGGGCGTAGTCACGCCCACTTATGGTTACATGTGTATATCTTGGCAGCCGCAGCACCGATTTCTTCCAAACTTGGCACAGTTGTTGGCCTTGGTACAGCATACCAAACTGCAGAAAATCGGACAATAACCACGCCCACATCCCATATAACGGTAATTTAGAGAAATACAAAATCTTCGATAAATCAGTAAATATTAAAGCTAATTTATTCAAAATTGATGCTTGCAACAATTCTTTACCAAGAAATTAGTTTATGATAAAATTTTGGAAAATGGGCGTGGCACCGCCCACTTATGATCATATATATGTATCTCAGTAACCGTTATACCAATTTGTATCAAACTCGGTGCTTTTCAACTACGGAGCTTTTCATATAACGGTAAATTTTGGAAATGCTTGAAACTTCAATATTTCAAAATTTAAGGAAGCTAATTTACTCAAAATTGATACCGGGCTACCATGTAGCGGTAGCTTTCGGACAGGTGAAAAACATATATTTAATATTTGCTCCGGCTATTTAATGTTCGGCTCCGCCCGACTTAGACTTTCTTACTTGTTTTCTATCTTTTTATTATTTTTTTTTCTATTTTTTTATTTTTTTCAATCTAGTTTTCTATTGGGTTTTAGATTTCGTTATTTTAAAAGAAATATATATTTTTAATTTCTTTTAATTTTTAGGATCTTATTTCATTTAATTTTTTTGATTTTTTTATCTTTTTTAATTTCATTTTCTTTTAATTTTTAGATTTTGTTTTAAACATAAAAATATTTTGTCCCGGTTCTGAAAAGAAATTTGACACAAAAACCAAAACAAATATTTGGCCTTAATTAAGTGATTATTTTGACAGTTACAAGTTTGAAAAAGTAGACGACTTCGTTTATTTGGGAACCAGCATTAACACCAATAATAATGTCAGCCTTGAAATCCAACGGAGAATCACTCTTGCCAACAAGTGCTACTTTGGGCTGAGTAGGCAATTGAGAAGTAAAGTCCTCTCTCGTCGTACAAAGATCACACTCTATAAGTCTCTCATCATGCCTGTGCTGGTGTATGGCGCGGAGGCATGGACACTGAAAGCATCTGATGAGGCGGCTCTTGGAGTTTTCGAGAGAAAGATTCTGCGAAAGATTTACGGACCTTTACGCGTTGGTGATGGCGAATATCGCAGACGATTTAACGATGAGCTGTATGAGCTTTACAACGATATAGACATAGTGCAGCGAATTAAAATTTAGCGGCTCCGCTGGCTTGGCCATGTCGTTCGGATGGACAGAAACGCTCCTGCTCTGAAAATATTCAACGCGGGCCGCGATGCTGGTAACAGAGGAAGAGGAAGGCCTCCACTGCGTTGGAAAGACCAGGTGGAGAAGGACTTGGCTTCACTTGGCATTTTCAATTGGCGTCAGTTAGCACAGAAGAGAAATGACTGGCGTGCTGTTTTGGACTCGGCCAAAATCGCTTAGGCGGTTACAGCGCCAACTAAGAAGAAGAAGAAGTGATTATTTTTCAAACAACAAAAATGTTGTGAGAACGTAGGAAATTCGTTTAAAATATTTTCCTACTAATCAATACCCAATTTCCCTGACAGTTCTAACATGCTGCTGCTCCTACACTCTACTGCGTTCGAAGTTTATCTGCTCAGAAATTAAGAGAGAAAAAATCAATTGAGACCACAAAATAGCTCTGATCCAGTACTACATGAACTTACAGGTAATCCTGTAAATGAGAGCGATTTTCGGAGAGTTGTGTAGAGAATGAAGTCGCAAGATTTTACCCGAACTTTTTCTTCTGGTAAAAGCATAAAAGGTGTCAATCGATCACTGGTTGACGTTTTTACAGGAAAATTGCTTTTTATTTGTTCCTGTACTTTTTGTTGTTACTCACTTTTTACGCTCATTTCGGAGAGTAATTTTGCTGTTTGACATTTTTACAGGATTTTACACGAAAACTATTGGATCAGAGCCAATGATTGCTGTTCGAAAGTTCTCTCGATCTCCAAGAAAGCACACCGAGCTTTTTTAAAAGCAAACTGAAAAGGGTGTAAGACAGATAGACAAATAAAAGCACGGGTATGTCAGAATAAGGGACACTGCGACCTGAAAGGTCTTTTGTACTTTTAAAGCAGTGATGCTTAAAACAAGAAGCTCTCTCTGAGCATCACTGCTTTAAAGAGAGTTCCTAACCCAGTATGCCCAAGACAGCCTCGCTTCCCTAATTAATCCTAAGGCGTTTTCGTAGTCGAATTCCTTATTACTAAGGGGTTAACTATTGGAGCTTTGAAATAAATTAATCTTTGTCTAGCGAAGTCCGAACCGTCACAAAGAATGTGTTCGGAAGTTTCCTCGTCCTCAAGACGGAGCCAGCATTCTGACTCTTGGATAAAACATTTTTAATTGAATAATAACCGTTCTAACCGAAGAGCCTAGCCTGTCTATAGCCATTGTATGGGAATCAGAAGTAGTAGTTTTTAAATAATGTTTACAAGTAAAGTGATTTAAACTGCCCTGGAAATAAGGGAAACGATGATTTAAATATTTCAATATTCAAGCAGCCTCCAGCTACTGTAAAAAAACGTATACTTAATAGCCCCTTACATTTCGTAGCTAGCTTCCCCTCTAATTTGTCGTGTTCGTCCTGATTTTGTCACATAAATATTTCGCTGTCGTCATTGGTCCTTAACTATGTACATGAATCTAATAAAAACTTTTCTGGAGCTAATAGTAAAATCCAATCGTGTGAAAATTGAGTATTTTAGCTTCGTAACCTGGGCCTGAATCGCGGTATTCGTAAACGAGAGATTACAAAGTGACAGTTGTTTTATCCACAATGCAAATTGCATTCGCTATTGGATGCTGTTATCTTACAATCAAATTTCGATTCGAGTCAGTGTTAGGCGTTAATCAGTTAATTTGTCAATCATCTTGTTGGCAATTAATTTAATTGCAATTACTTTTTTGATAACAATTAAACTTCTTACAAATAAAATAAAAAATACGGCAACCAATTAAAAATTTATTAAATGTTAACTGCAGAATATCACAATTATCAATTAATTGTCCTTACAATTGAAAACTTGCCCAACAATGATTCGAGTTACGTTCGATATCGAATGCCGAGATTTTGAACCTGGTTTAAGATAAATTAAATGTAGCTTAATGTAGTTAATTTTTGGCTCGTCCTACACAGGTATTGCGAATTGATTGCGGTCGCTACTTAACACCAAAGGATGCAGAAAATTTGGTTATCAAATTGGGTCCCCCTCCTGAACTTTGCAAGGTTGAAAAATATGTCTACTTTCTACGTCCAGATGACGCACACATACTCGCCTACGACATAATTGAACAGAAGTGGCAGCGACGCGCGCTAAATAGTCGGAAGTTCCAAGGCATCATCGAGACACCATTTCCAATTAAACCAATTGACATCGCATTCGGTCAGCAACGTGAACTACTTTTCGCCGATGCGGATGGCAAGTTGTATGCAACACCAAATTCACAACTGAAGAAGAAGTTGAATAACGCTCTCAAACTAAATTCAAATAAAATCGCAAAAGAATTCACCGAACAGCAGACGCAACATGAAGAGGTGGTGGAGGTGAACGACAAATCGAATACTATTGAGCTAGAGCTGCTGGGCAGCTTGTTGGGCCCCAGCAAGGGAATGATGGTAGATAGCCGCACGGGAGCACTCTTCTATGCAGTGCCTAAGTTTGGTGCAATTGTGCGTTGCGACTACCATCGCAACTTAACGGCAGAAGACAATGAGATCGTTTACTTCACTTCAAAGAACATTAAACAAATTTTCTTTGGCATAGAGGGAGCAGTTTGGTTGCTGACAGACCGTGTGCTACAGCCGGATGATCACTGTTTTGCGTATTTTTGACACGCTTGAAGACATTTTCTAAAAATAGCTAATTACACGGTGCGACAGTGAAAATAAACCAGAAACATAACATAGTGCAGGTTTTAGGTAGGGTCGAATACAACCTCATTTATTTTGTTATTAAAAAAAAAAAAACTGTTATTTTCGTACTTAATGATCTCGTCTATATATTAGTTGAGTATTTCTTATCCGATTTTAAAAATCAAACATGGTTTGGAAAGATATTTATAAACCTATTTTTTTATTATTATTATTTTATTAGATACAAATAACATGGGTATTTAATTTAAAATAAGAGAGTACTAGCTGCCAGCGCTTTCCAGACAGGCCTATTTTGTTAGATTAGTTTTTCTGATCTTTTGTGCATTGTGGCTAAAGAAATCTTTAATATTTACTTAAAATTCATATCTACAATGCCTCTTTAGCAACACATCGTTTTAATAAAATGTTTGGCAACTGTGCTTGGCATCGCCCATTTTAATCAAATACGTATATCTTGAAAACCACTTCACCAATCGTGAAGTGGGTGGGGGCATGACCAATATCTAAAAATTGTATGAAAACCGAATTTAAGAAAAACCTTCAAACTGCACTGTTATGTATCGGGTGTATCTGTTTTTTTTTTTTTTTATAGCACTATGTTATTGGCGACAGTCAATAATGAATACTTTAAAAATCGAATCTTTTATTTCAGATAATAAGTTTTATGTATTACATAACAGTTCGCTCATTTGATTTGGTATTTTTTCTATATATAAATTTATGTAAACATTCATGCTTTACTTTGTTTTTGTGTGCAATTTTTAACTAGAAAAAGGTAAATTTCAGTTTAAAGAAATTGTATTGGTTCCAATTTTTTAATGTAAAGCTTGTAATTCAATTTATAATAGACAGCAACATTATGTATTTAAGGATGGTCAAATACTGTCTAGCCGAAAATTGCAAAATTAAGTAATATTGAATGATATAATAATATAAATATAACTAAAAAAAGTTTTAATTTTTGTGGCAAAAGTTTAAAAGAAGTACTTAAATAGGAAGTGTACCGTACAACTGCAATATACAGGAATTGGTTTGAGGTGGAAGTGTCTCTGCGGGGTTAAATCGCATTTCATGCAGTTGTCGCGATTTTGTGGCAGCAATTTGTGTGCTTTCCTCTTCAATCGCACATACCATTTTTGTATTATGATCCATTCTATGGCTTACACATTTAATTAAAATAAAATCTCTTCTTCATATCTGTGCTGTTTTTACCTAAATTCATTTAATTTCGTACAGTTTGTTTGTTCAAGTATCCCATTAAAGCCTGCAACCGCTTCTTGATATTTTTCTGATCGTCGAGCGTACAACCCAGTAGAGCACTCTCGAATTTCTTATCTATTGGACCAGCATCCATATCGACGCCATATTCATACGATGCTGACGACTCCGATGCACTGCAGCATGCATTCAGGTATTGTTGGCAACGCTGGCGTGCCATTACTGGATCGCCCATTGTGATCATCAAATCGATGAGTTCGTTGATTTGACTGAGCGCATCTTCTTGAGAGCGATCGCGCACCGTGTGCACCATTAAATCGACGGTGGAAAGACGCGCATTTACGCGTTGTATGTAGCAAAAGATTTCCTCGCGTTCAGCTGAAAATATTGAGATATAATAATTAACAGTTATTATACTATATGTAAAGTGAATCACTTACCCTCCATCATCGACTGTAGCATATCGTGACTCTTGATCAGATCAATAGACATGAGCAGAAAATCCTTTTTCTCCTGCAGGCCCAATGCATCTTTGCGAAATTTTTCAACGCGGGCATCCAGTTGATCTAACACTGAAACAAATCTAAATACAAGTAATTTGTTATTTTATTAAACAGTGATCATTGTTTCAAAAATGTGTAATTGCAAAAAAAAAAGTATCTAGTAAAGAAATCAACTGCAAAAAACGAAATTTACCTTTCGTTCAGGTTAAAGGGCCTGTTTATCATAATTGTTACAGTGTGACATTTTATGGTGAGACAATTGAGTAGTTGATGGTATTTGTTTTGTAGGCAAAGATGGTGGTTGGTTATTTGATTGGTTGGGAAGTACGTCGATTTACATACATACGATTAAAATGAAAAATAAAATAAAAAGAAATATTTGTAAATATTATTTAGTGAAAAAAGCCGTACTACATTTTATACTTAAGAATAAATATATAAAGTGCGATAAAAAATAATGGGGAATCCACGAAATAAGATTAATGTACTTATTAAATAGCTTTGTTAGTGCAGTATATTTTGGTAAACGATTGTAACTAATTAAGAAACAAGACCAAATCACGCTATTGAACGGCATATAGTATAAGTCAGTATTTTTGTTATTTGGTTAACTGTTATATGTACAATTTAAGTACAAAGCAGACAAAAAAGAGTATGTTTGGTTTTACTATGCCTAAAGTTAAATTTAAAGTTTAACTATACAAGTCCATATGAAGCACCATCCTTAAAGAATATGTAAATATTTAGAAACTCGTTTACCATAATATAATTTTGTTGACCAATCTATGTGCGTACATACATACATATCGCAGAGTTCTTCAAAAGTGTAATAACTCAAAGTTCCCCGTTTATCAGAAGATGCAAAAAAAA
Source organism: Rhagoletis pomonella (assembly GCF_013731165.1). NCBI lineage: Eukaryota > Metazoa > Arthropoda > Insecta > Diptera > Tephritidae > Rhagoletis > Rhagoletis pomonella. Next base: position 81,667,964 of record NW_023458559.1, read on the forward strand.
ATTATTTCCCAGGCCATTTTAATCAGATGGGGAAGGAAGACTACTTTGGTTCTTTTTAAAATTTACTTTCGTTTTTGCTGGATGGTAAATATGCGGCTGTGAACATTTTTAGCGCTTAATACCAAAAAGTGAAAATTTGTTAATTAATAAACTTTTGAGGAATGTGTGTTTTATAATGTAAGCTATAGGGTGTTCGCGATCACCCGTCCTTATACGGAACTATGAAAACGAAAGTGTGCTGTGAGCTTGATTTACGCGCGCTCATATCAACTAAATCACTGAAAACTGCTATAATTATATGTAATACCCACACACTTTTTCAAGCAAGCCCATTTCGCTTACATAAGTACATATACACATACATATGTAGGTATTCATATATATGTAGATATGTATAGCGTCGTTTAAAGTACAAAAGCGCGTATCGTGGTTCTGCAAAACCTCGTAACTGACATTTATGCCAAAAATGAGATTTGCTCACTGTAAGCTCCTGGCATCAAGTCTTATCCAATCATACCAAAACATCGATATTTAGTTACAAAAGGTATAGATGATTACGGATAAAGGAGATAACGGGTTTGAAATAGCACAGGCTTTAC
>NW_023458559.1:81678562-81687995 GCF_013731165.1 Rhagoletis pomonella
TAACGGGTGATTTTTTTGAGGTTAGGATTTTCATGCATTAGTATTTGACAGATCACGTGGGATTTCAGACATGGTGTCAAAGAGAAAGATGCTCAGTATGCTTTGACATTTCATCATGAATAGACTTACTAACGAGCAACGCTTGCAAATCATTGAATTTTATTACCTAGAAAAGTTGGCAGAAAATCCGCTTTTTTATCGACAAATTTTGTTCAGCGATGAGGCTCATTTCTGGTTGAATGGCTTCGTAAATAAGCAAAATTGCCGCATTTGGAGTGAAGAGCAACCAGAAGCCGTTCAAGAACTGCCCATGCATCCCGAAAAATGCACTGTTTGGTGTGGTTTGTACGCTGGTGGAATCATTGGACCGTATTTTTTCAAAGATGCTGTTGGACGCAACGTTACGGTGAATGGCGATCGCTATCGTTCGATGCTAACAAACTTTTTGTTGCCAAAAATGGAAGAACTGAACTTGGTTGACATGTGGTTTCAACAAGATGGCGCTACATGCCACACAGCTCGCGATTCTATGGCCATTTTGAGGGAAAACTTCGGAGAACAATTCATCTCAAGAAATGGACCGGTAAGTTGGCCACCAAGATCATGCGATTTGACGCCTTTAGACTATTTTTTGTGGGGCTACGTCAAGTCTAAAGTCCACAGAAATAAGCCAGCAACTATTCCAGCTTTGGAAGACAACATTTCCGAAGAAATTCGGGCTATTCCGGCCGAAATGCTCGAAAAAGTTGCCCAAAATTGGACTTTCCGAATGGACCACCTAAGACGCAGCCGCGGTCAACATTTAAATGAAATTATCTTCAAAAAGTAAATGTCATGGACCAATCTAACGTTTCAAATAAAGAACCGATGAGATTTTGCAAATTTTATGCGTTTTTTTTAAAAAAAAAGGTATCAAGCTCTTAAAAAATCACCCGTTATGACAGAAAACATATTAAAAAATTATTTTAAGATTTGAGATAGAAATCGAAGTGTATAAGTTTCTCTACGCAAAGCACACACATGTGCGTGTGCTTTATATTAATAAAAATAAAGTACACACATGTGCCCGTGCTTTTTACCAAACAGCACACACATGTGATGTGAGCAAGTTTTTAATTTTTTATATGCACAGCACACGTGTGTGAGCGTAAAATGTTAGGATGTGCTGCGCATGTGTGTGCAAATACGAACCCTGCTCGGAAGTGAATTTCAGAACCTGCCTATGTATTATATTGACTTAAAATTATCCTAAACAAACGAGACCCCGCCGCCGTAGTACTCTAGCCGCGTTTGTGGTTCTACGAATGCCAACCAATCGGATGCGTGTGTCGGTAAAAGACCCATGCTGTGACACTTGTACAACGCCACCGCTACGTTTGCCAAATTACCCAAAAAATATACAAGCTTCTGACCGCTGCCTTGAGCTCCATCAGCCATCTTCGATGTTACTGCCGTGGAAAACATCGCTTTTAGTGGTCTAATCAACATCATGCCGACCATCATTATGGGGAATATCGAAATGGAACTACCGGACATGTACATAATAAATAAATTCATCGGAATCTACAGTCAATAAATAAAATATAAGACATATGCATATAATGACCTAGGTTTGAGAAATTTGGTGGACGTATATACCTGTTTCAATGGACCAAGCGCCAAGTCCCAAGATTTTTTTATGACAAGCCGCTGATCCCGCACTACTTCAGTGTGATTAACTAGTACCGAGGGGTTATATCCCGGAGGAGAAGGCAAGTCAGAATTTTTGCTAAAAAAATCGAAGATTAAATGCCATTTTCAGTCGACATCGCGTACACACACAAACAAACCTATTACTGAAATCTAATGCCCATTTTAATTTTTTCGCGGATTGCTTCGTTGACATGTTTCTTTTTTACTTTTATTAAACAATTTGAAAGAATAACTCAGATCAGACGAAGTAAAAATTTTAATGTTAATTAAAAATAAGAGTAAACGTCAAAAAAGTTTGTTTGACAGCTGTCAACCAGTCCTATTGTGAATGAGGTGTGGTGAGTACGACTACCTGTGAACGGTTATTAAAAGTGACAGCGTCACCGCCAACGTCAACATCCCCGTCAACAATGCTTATGCGTCAAGTTACACACAATTAGGAATGTTCGATATCGTATCGATTATTCTGAATATTGATATTTCATAGCACGATAATCGATTTTTTTTTAATCGGCTTCTCGTTCTGGGAGTCAAACAAAAACTGAGTGGTTTTGCTGTATAGAGCACTTGAAAAGAGGCAGCTACTGAGCTCAGCAAAGTTAAAGGTATAAAAGGGCACGGCGAAATAAAAAAAAATGCGCTGGCTGTGCCTCATAGATCAGTTGCGCCCAACGAAGGGTTGAAACGCATGAAAAAATGTATTCTCCATTCAGATATTCAGTACCGGCGCCAAATTAAGTTTTTAGCGGGGAATCCCTTTACTACGGTGAGGAAGCTCTCCTGTTATGCACTAAATTTCTTTCAACCCTCTGAATCGCCAAATTTTTTTCACCTCACTAATCTGAATCTTTCAAAAATTTCCCTTCTAAGCAACTCTACTTCTAGAGGTGTAAAACTATCGATAATCAGACCATCGATAGTATTCGATATTATTTTCAAAACTATCGATATATTGTCGATAGTTTCGTTAATGGGTTTCGCTCAATTTTCGGTGTGAAGATTTCCTTAAAAATATATTCGGCAATGACGTTTGGATACCCTTGTAAACTACTGGACACGTTTTTTTTTTTAATTGTTTTATTTTATTTAAAACAGATAGCTAGATGAAGGAACGAAACATGCAACTCCTTTATATTCTATGTATGTATGTACTTTAGCTGTTAATGCGTGCTTTCCAAACGGAAACGAATAAGGAAGAAAATGTGGCCCTTATACACTTCCGGTTTCGACATCCTTGCGTAAATTTCATATGTGCATGGGTATACATACATACATATGTAAGGATATGCCGCAATATTGACACACATATGTAAATGTACATGCCCATGGCTGTGACTTAAGGCTCTGTTATGCATACTTGGCATTGCATGCACTGCTATACCATTTTTACATAGAAATCAAAAACCAACAGACTTTTACGTATGTAATGCTGTGCGTTGGGTAACCGCTTACACGCGAAGCTCATTTAACAGATTCCTTATGTGACAACTCTCAAGCAATGCCAAGTATGCATAACAGAGCCTTTACTCTCAAATACACTTGCACTTTAAGTTGGCTCTCTTCGCGGTTTGATCTTTAGTAAGCATGCGAATTACAAATTATTCACACGTACATTTGTACGTATGGATGTACGTATGTATGTATGCTCTAATATGTATGAACGGAAGTGAATTGTACGCAAATGCTATGGATCGTTGATCTCAAATGAGAGTCATGTCATACCGACTCCCTCATTATTGGTTTCATATTTATTTAGACCTGTAAGAGTGAACCAGCCATCGAAATGCCTCCCATCGCACTGGCGCGCGATCGCGTTTAGTATTCAATTGTAATTTCAATAGTAAAGAGTTGTGTCAACGCTGGCGCTCCAACCGATAACAGTGCAACCAACGAATGTCGAATCACCGGCTACTTCAAAAGCGCCCAATACTTTCTATTAAAAAATACATGTGCATACGAGTAATATTGTACACATTTTTTTTACTCGAATGAATAATAAAGATTACGTGTTGTGTTTTAATATTTTTAATCACTAGTATCTGTTGACAATTATGCATGAAGCATGAAGTGAGTTTGGGATGCAAAACAATCACAGCCGCTAAGTCGCCAGTCAAGCTCTTGTTACTGTCGATGCTCAGCACAAGTTTATATTTGTAAATACATATGTACAAATGCGCATGAAATCAATTAAATCCGGGAGCTCTGATTAAATAAATTGTAATACTGCTCCAGAAAATATATATGGGATGTTTCTATAATTTGAGCGAATAAATGGTATACATATATAGAAGAAGAAAACATGTTTGCGTTAACTTTGTTATGAACTAAATATACATATGTATAATAAAATAATTAGATATACTAAGTTAAAGATGATGACCGTTACAAATTATTGTGCATGCGCTGATGATAACTTTACCAGCAGAAAAAGATGGACCAGGGCCAACCGAGCTGTCATTCTCAGCACAGCATTTTAAGAAAAATGGTAATATTTATTCCAATATGCACATATGTATGTATGTAAGTCATCTCATACAATAGGCATCATTAGCACATCCAATAAAAACTTATTTACGTAGTAAAAAATGAATAGTGGAAGTTAATCAACAATCTCTATTTAAGTAGGCCATCTGAAATTGGGCCTTAAGAGTTCAGTTATGCATAGATATACTTAGCATTGCATGAGAGTTGTCACATAAGGAATCGGTTAAATGAGCTTTCCGTGTAGCGGCTACCCAACGCATAGCACTTCACATGTCGAAGTCTGTTGGGTTTTGATTTTTACATAAAAATGGTATAGCAGTGCAAAGTATGCATAACTGGACTATGAGGGCCTTTGTGACGTTAAGGTGACGATTTGTCTTTTTGAAAAATTCACTTTTTCAAAGTGCATGTTATGATTATACAAATTTAAACATATTGTGCTTGTTTCGGGGAGCTGGCTCCTTTTACTATTTTCATTTATGTATATGTATGTAGAACGTTCAGAAACCATCCAATGATCTCACGATAACTTTGTTGATCGTACAGTGGAAATTCGTACAAGGACCTTCACCTCAGCACACCCCTAGAACAACATTTTAACTAAGTTTTTTTTTTTAGTGGGCGAAATGATTAGAACTGTCATACAAAAATAAAATTACATACGTACATACATATATTGTCCATAGTTTTGTATCTATAAGAGTAGATTGATAGCGTCGTCATGCAAAATGGGCAAAGCAAGTGTGTTTTTACAAGCATATGCATACTCATACACATTAGTGTATTTAAATTGAATTTTAAATGAATGCACAGTAATGAAAATTAATCGACTTTTCGTAATACGTAGCGCTTGATGAGGGTGGACAGGTATATTAATTTTTGCAATTATTTTTAACAAAAATGGATATAGTAAGTTCTAGTAAACATGTGTATGTCTGTACACCCTGCGACAAACGATAGCACATCAACATTTTTACCAGTTTTGACTACTTTTCTTTTGATTTTTTAAGGTTCATTATTTTTATATAAAAGTATAGCTCTCTATCTAACAAATAAATCTAAATTTCAGAGTTTGTACAAATATTATAAAAATTTCACACACTTTTCATCCCAATTCCATGCATTTTAATTTTAATCTCTAGAATAATTTTTGGTATGCAGTTTCATGGCTTATTAAATTCTAGTGTTATAAAGTGCAAATTTAAGTTGCTGGAAAATCGCGTTGATTTTTGATAATTTTTTTTTTTGCTGGCGGTATCACGCATTTTCCTCCATACAAAGTAACTTTTTATATGGAAAAGAGTACATAACTCCGACAGCAAAAAATTATCAAAAATCAACGCGAGTTTTTAGAAACTTAAAACTTGAACTTGTTATACTAGAATTTAATTAGCTATAAAACAGCGTACCAAAAATTATTCTAGCTATTAAAAGTAAAATGCTTGGAATTGGGATGAAAAGTTTGTGGAATTTTTATAATTTTAGCACAAAGTCTGAAATTGAGATTTATATGGAATTTGTTAGATTAAGGACTATATTTTTTTATATAAAAATAACTTTAGAAAAAGCAAAACAAAAGTAGTCAAAACTGGTAAAAATGTTGATGTGCTATCTTTTGTCGCTGATAACAAAATTTTTCGTCTTCCCGTCATTTTGGCGATTTTTATTTCTTTAAAAATTAATTTTGTGTTGCGATTAAAAATATCTTAATAGTACATACACTAGTATTTCACATGTCATAATAAATTCATTTTGAATACTCTATGTTTCATATAGACGTGTTCGTATGTACATATGTACATATGTATGTACATGTGCATAGATGTCTACATCTTGAGGTGGAAGCTGTGGGATGGTGTTGCAGCTTTATGATTCTCGCAGCGACGCCCACGAGCCCTCGTTCAAATGCACATTGCAACGCGATTTGCAAAACAACAGTCAAATTACCGTCCATGCAATCTGCTATTGGCCAAACAAACATGTTTCGTTGCTGAACTTCATTTCAGTCGTATGCAAAAATATGTTAATAACAAATAATGTGCATACAGATGTACCTACATACATCCCAGTGGGAATTAGGAGCACGTAATAATACCTTATTAGCAACTTACTCTTCACCTGGCAGTCATTACCATTTCCCTGCCGAACGTCCCTTACTTTTACAAAGGCATGGCCGCCTTATGTAAGTATGAATTTAGAATGTACATTTGGTATCAGACATACTTCTGAGCCGCTTTACAAAGTAAGTTACGTGTAATGCACAGAAGTCGCTCGGAGTAGTTCGGCGCTTGGAGATCACTTCGGCTGCACGTTACTTTGCAACTGACAACGTAATGTGTCGTTGGAGGTGTTCATTTTGTGCTTTACTAGTAGATGACATTGGCCATGATGACAATTTTGGTACTAAAAACTGAAAGAAAACATGGCTTACCTCGTAAGGTGCTTACCTATTTTCCCAGTGGGATATGTATGTATGCACACATGAATAAATGCACATTGCTGGGTAACTATGTACAAATATGATTGAATAAACGATAAGTATGTGGAGGCGCTAAAAGTAATTTGGTCCATATACAGACAATTCTTTAAAATGCCCGCTTGCAATGAAAACATTATTTGTTGTTATAGAATTGCATTACATCATCTGAACTTAAGAAGCTATTAATAATACTGAAAGTCTCTTATGAAATTTTATGAAGTTAGGATATTCTTTCAAACATTGAATGCATAAACTAAATACTTGTATTCTACTAGTGCTGCACTTCAAAAATTGTATAATAATTGCTATTTTTTTATGAAAACAAAAAAATAAAAAATAAATACATATGTAGTTACATACATACTCGTACAAACATACATACAAAACAAAAACATGAAATGGTCGATCAGTATCTCTAAAATTCCATACTACGTATGTATATACATATGTACATATGTATGTATGACTCACCTGAATAGATTTCTGGATTTCTTGTTGTTGTTACAGATTTTAAAGCCGTTTTTTACCATTGCTGTTTCCTTACTCATCTGTGTTTTTTGATACATCTGTGACGCGAATTGCTCCAAATTAGACTTTTAAGTACATTATGATAAATTATAGTTTTGAAATACATATGTAATTCAAGCGATTGCCTTAATCTGGAGAAACTAAAAAACTCGAAAACATAACTATAATATTGGGAACAAATTTTGTCAATTCATTTAAATATCCAAAACTTTTGAGTTTTTCGACAGTCTTGGCAGTTTAATGGGCCCCTTCCACATATGAATGACATATGTATTTACGTATTTATGTCTATGTACATACATATGTATGTATGAGGAACCACAGAAATTCCAAACCCAGCTAAAAATCCAAACATAGTTAGTACTTTTAGTATGCCATTTTTGTCATAGCAGATATAAATTTGTTCTGTTTTCTGTTCATTCAATTTACCGGAGACTAAATAGCCGGTCTTTAGTTGGATATTAACGTTTAACGCACATATCCATACATAACGTATTTAAATAAGTTTTAAGTTAGCACCACAAATACATTTACACTCCTACACGTAACTAACTCTAGCACTATTTTTTTATTTAAGTATTTATTTAAATACAGATACAGTGATGGCCACATAATTGGGGTTCTTTGCAAGTTTTGACCATTTTTTCTTTATTTTGTGTTTTTTTTGTAATATTTATACCACAACGAAACCCATGTAACTCAAAGTTTCAGGCCTTGTAGAAGATTTATAAAAATACGATCATTTCAAAAAATGGTCATCAAAATTTTAAATTTTTAATCAGAATTGCAGTTTTGTAGCTCATTCAATTTTAGTATGATATTGTGCAGGTGCAAACGGTTAAGAACTCACATTGATTTTTGAGACTTGTTTTGCTGACCGTGTTACGCATTTTCTTCCATACAAAGTATGCACATATCGTCGGTGATACTGCAAAATAGTCTATATCTAGTATTACTCTTGACACTTAGATGGTCTCTTACTTGCACCGGAATGCATCTGCTAATCGTTACACCCTAATAAACGAACTGTCTAACTTTGGCTGATGCAGATGAACGATGGCCATAATCGATCAGATACAGACAACAGATCAATTAAGCACTTGAGGTAATAAGTGACATAGAACGGTTTGCAGTATCACCGACGATATACAGTTCAACTAATAGGCACCGAAGTTCAAAATGATTTTGTTTGCAACTTATGTTTATTTATTTATTTTTAATAATTTTCATTTAAAATACTAATCTCTGCATATAAAATGTATTTCTATATGAAAAAAGTCCGCAAGACCTCCCACACAAAAAATCAAAAAAATCAACGGTACATTTTAGCGACTTGAAACTTGTACTTTATGTGACTCAAATTTAATGGGCTACAAAACTGCATACCCGAAAATTTCCCAAATATTCCGATAAAAAAATTGGAAATTTTGATGACACTTTTTTGATGTTCGATTAATTGTTTCTAAATTTGTATAAGCTTCGAAACTTTTAGTTATGTGGGTTCTGTTATAGATTAAATTATATTTTAAATGAAAATGATTAAAAATAAATAAATAACACTGGTCTACAAATTTCAACTTTTTTTCTGCGAATAAGACGGGACCTGGTGTTTCTGAACGGATTTTTCGTGCTGAACATGAATCCGGGGTCAAAAATGTCCCATCACGTCACGTTTTCGAGAAAAAAGGGGTTGAAACCCCTAAAAACAGCGTTTTTGGCCATTTTCGAAAAATTATAGAGCTGAACCCTGACGTGGTACAAATTTTGCATATATCACAAATTAAAGGCTAAACCGTGCCCTTTCGAATGAGCCCTATGCCGAATTGATCGCGTGCACCCTTAAAGCAGGGGGTGTATTTGTGTTTAGGGGTGCAGGAAAAATTGATCACAGAAAGAATTTAATCTTAAACGATCATAGAAAATTAATAATGCCAAGGTTTTAACTATATTAAAAGTCGCTGATTACGAATCTGCAGTTAGATTTCAAGATTTTTAGAAATTCAACAAATAAAAAATTTTTAAGTTCGCCATATTGGATCCGCCATTTTGGACTCCTAGACACAAATACACCCCCTGATCTAAGGGTGCATGCGATTAATTCGGCATAGGGCTCATTCGAAAGGGCACGATTTAGCCTTTAATTTCTGACATATACAAAGTTTGTAGCACGTCAGGGTTCAGCTCTACAATTTTTCAAAAATGGCCAAAAACGCTGTTTTTTCCTGCACCCCTAGACACAAATACACCCCC
>NW_023458559.1:81688005-81693023 GCF_013731165.1 Rhagoletis pomonella
GGGTTCGGCTCTACAATTTTTCGAAAATGTCCAAAAACGCTGTTTTTAGGGGTTTCAACCCCTTTTTTCTCGAAAACGTGACGTGATGGGAAGTTTTGGACCCCAGATTCGTGTTCAGCACGAAAAATCCGTTCGGAAACACCAGGTCCCGTCTTATTCGCAAAACCCTTGTAGACCAGTGTAAACATAACTTGCAAACAATACCATATTTAATTTCGCTGCTAATTAGTTGAACGCAGGTGTATGTATATGTATGTGCATATGTATGTATGTATGTATGAATGTATGAATTGGAAAATATTTTTACATGGGAGAAAATGAGCAACACCGCCAGGAAAAAAAATCTCAAAAATCAATGTTAATTCTTAGCCACTTGCAAATATTATACTAAAATTGAATGGGCTAGCCGATTTTTTTTATAAATTCTGTTTAAAAAGTTTGGAATTTTGATGATATTTTTTTTTAATTTTGCACGGGTTTCGTTGTGGGATAAACTATTTTTTTTTAAGGAAAAAATAAAGAACGAGTATCACTAATAACGTGGCCACCACTGTACATGATTGTTCCCCATACAATTAGACGTAGATCGGTGCTCCATTGATGATGAGAGCAAGAGGCGGTTGGCTGCTTACTGTGACTACGTCAAATCGACAGTTGCTGTTGAGAGACGCAAAGCAGCTATTCAATAACCAAAAATTGAATTGCAATATTTGTTTACATTTATAGGAGGAAGCTTCGCTTTTATGGACCTATGCGCTATAAATGGGGAAAATTGGGATTTCGTTGTTGTATGTACATATGTAGACATGTATTGTTATTGGTGTTATTGCTTGCGATGGTCGTTGATGTTGAGTGGATTACAGTTAGGTATGGTTTGCTGGTAGTAAGACTTTTTGGGCAGGTTGACTGGTAGAAGCCTTTTTTTGGGTTTACATACTACATAAATACATACATATATTGCGAATTTGGGCATGTTTAAAGTTTACTTTTATTTTTGCTTCACGTGTATTTGATTTATTCCTTCATTAAAATATAGGCAAAGCAGTTAGTCGAGCACATACTATGTTTGTAAGTAGGTAGGTACGTACATACATACATATGTATGTACATATCGCTCATTTGCTGCAGGAGTTTCATAATCCAAAATATCAAAAAGTCGAGAAAAACGGCTTTAAAGTTTTGAACTTACTGGTAATCGGCAAAACTGTGAAATGTTTACACAAAAGCGGTCATTTCTGCATACTTTTGTGTTCTGACACTGTATATATGTATATAAATGTATATATGCGATATGTATGTATGTACCTACGTGTATATATGCATGTACATATGTATATTTCTTTGCCACGATAGCTTTGTTGGAAAATAGTTTTAACAGACGCCACTTCCGAATCATAACAAAATAGTAATCATTCATACATTCCATACGAAATTCATAAATACCTATGTATGTATGTATGTATGTACACCCTATATACTCGTATATGCAGTAAATTGCATTTCATTATCCACAATTTAAATGATCCTCGTGTACTTATAATTGCATATGCACATACATACACATACTCATATACAGATGTACAAACATATGTTCATTTTTCGTATCGACATACATATACACATATATATTTATACATACATACATATATATGTACATATTTTGATATTAATAGCGAACACTCGAACAATGTTGAATACCAAATTCGATGATGTCTCCGGCTAAAAATTATAAAAAGTTCGGCCTTATTGAGGAAATTTAATGGATAGCAATTCCATAGATACAAATTAGGCAAACAGTTTTTCATACAAAAATTAGCACTATTGAACTTAAACGGAAAGAAACGGACTGGTGATGCAAGTAAAACCCAACACTTTTAAAATTGTGTGTTTGTGCATACATAATGTACATATTTATAAGTAAAAAAAAAGACAGAGCAGAGAACAGCGCTACTAACAGAACTTGCATTGAGCACAAATAATGCGAAAAGAGCTAACAAGCTCTTCAAGTATGCAAAAATCAACACCTACTTACAGCTCCACAAGCTCCTCTGCCATAGAACTTGGACATGACTGTCAAATGCAGCAAGGGATCGAGAAGTCCATATTAAAAATACTAAATATTCTTTATACAATTTTTCAGATAGCGGAAGAAAATTCTTTATAAATTGGTTTCCATTTCTGAAATCCGACCATAGTTAGTGGAACATTTAGTCCTTAGTAGTGAAAAGAGAATACATACGTATGCAACTCTACATTTTGAGAATTAATTGAAAACATATCGCTTATTTACTTCAATAATCCAAAAAGTACAAATATTATGTTGTGTCCGAATTTCAAAATTTTTATCGCAGGTGCATTTTAATATATCCTACTAAAATCTGTGAAAACGCAGTTTCGTTGGTTAGGGCCTTTGTGAATTGATGTACTGCTGGAGTCAATCGCTACTTTTGAACCGCTACTGCGCCTACTCCTAGGTAAGTAGCTACTCTATTAACCCGTGGTCGTGCACAACGTAGTGCAGAGTCGAACCAGTCGTGTAAGCAGAATAGCGAAAGACTGCGAAAGAGGGCGCCCATAAATCACGCAAGTAACTACTTTAGTAACTCCCGATGGTGACTACCGCCTAGACCTTGCCTTGTAAAAGTAATCGCTGAAATACACTGCAAGTAGTCGGTCGGTAGTTTACCAGGTAGCTACCGATTCATTAGTCCTGTAGTCACTCCCCCATACTGCAGGGTAGTTACTACAATAAAACAAACTCCTGAAGCAAATACCTGAGTTAATTTATTTCCATTTTATTCCAAAATATTGGATGCAAATAATTTGCAAGGGTAAGCAAGTAATAATTAAGTACCAGGTTGACCGAGTTTTGCTTGGAGTGCATATATGTACTTTTTAAAGTTTTCTAGGTTCGGGTATCAAATACTGGTAATTTGGATAAATTAAAAAAAAGTCGTAATCGTAACAGATAATGCTTTAAAACGCCAGAGTACTGGTTTTTAACAATATTTTGGTATAAATAAAATATAGTTCATAAAAAATAAAAGTGTTATTCATTTTAACATGAGTGTACACATCATTGTACACAGAAGGCATAAATTATTTTATATTTATGACATATTTGGTTAGCAATACTGAGATGGTTCAATCTTCAGTGTTTAAATAGTCAAAGAATTCTATACATTTCATTTTAAAATTACTTTTAATTTGAAGTTCACTTTAAAAAATTTTAATTAGAAGCCGGTTTCTCTCTTTGCGTCAGGAAGCAAAAAAAAAACAAAATTACATGTTTTTTCAAACTGTGGAAAAGTACCACTATGCATCTATATTTTTCTCGTGGCTTAAATTAATTATTTCAACTTCGCAAAAACTTTGAAAGACTAATAATTCGCTAAAAAGAATATGTAACTCTATGTCTTATATGCAAAGCTCTTTTAAAATGTCAGTAAATTTTGAAAAAAAAAGAATTGCAAGCTATAGGCAAAAGCCATTCGAATATTAAAATGTGCAGTTATTAAACAGAAAAATATTTTCGAGATAACTAACAACACTCGACAAAAAACGACATCCTTCTTCTTAAATAATTTAAGCTCCATCATATTATCGCAACTGGTACGTAACGACACGGCGATGTGCCCATAAAGCGATTGATCTTTTTGTTGTATTATTTTCTTGGACATATCAAATATTTTTTGAAACATGTCAACTATAATTAAATTATTTTCTTCCCACTTTTTATAGTGCATGTTGAGCAAGTTCCAACGTTATGTAAAAACCTTAAGAAAATTCTAATGTATTTTGTTTGAGTTGAAAATTCAGCACAAATCAGTACAAATTTTGAAAAATCAGGACATTAGCGTACTGATTGAAGAAATGAATAAAATCAGTACAAGAGTTGAAAAATCAGTACGGTACTGATTAAATCAGTACATCTGGCAACCGTAACTATGCCCGGCAGCTCCGCATACCTTTGTGAGTCCATTGCCATAGCGCGCTCCTACTCCGCTGCTATAACTGCAAATACATCAGAATCCATAATTTTCCACAAAATATTTAAAATCAATTAATTTTACTATAAACAAGCATATGATGAGTGTTTTTTTAATTCCTTTCCTCTTTGTTTTCCTTCATAAAAGCTGAGTTCGAAAAACAACTGATACCTGGCAATGCTGCACATTTTTCCGCAAGGGTTGCAGCATGTCGATTTTTCGTTTTTCGTAACGTAGCTACGAATTACGAATTACGAAAATTCGGATTCTAGAATAAGGGTGTTGGTGTAAAGCAAAAATCGCCCGGTGTGAACGGCCTTTCAACTAATCGCTTCCAATGAAGTTGGGGTGCAGCCAACTTTTGATTCAACTAATCGCCTCTAAAATTGCCTGGAAAATCGCCTCATGCGAACACCGTATTTTTCAACTATGTATGTATGTACATATTATGTATCTACGTATCAGACAGAGGTATTTATAGCGGCCTCAAGAGAACGTCCAATAACACAAAAACTTAAAAGCTACGTATGTATGTATGTATGTAGGAATGTGTTTTTGAACTGAATCCCGTAAAAGACAATGAACAATTTTTGAACACCAGCGACAAATTCATACACTTTCCTTATATGATTTGACCTGATTCTGATGTATCCGTGGTACAGTTGACCAGTATGAGTATTTATTTAATGTCTTCTTCTTCTTCTTTTTTGGCGCTGTAACCGCCTAAGCGATTTTGGCCGAGTTCAGCAAAGCACGCCAGTCGTTTCTCCTCTGTGCCAACTGACGCCAATTGGAAACGCCAAGTGAAGCCAAATCCTTCTCCACCTGATCTTTCCATCGCAGTGGGGGCCTCCCTCTTCCTCTGCTACCACCAGCGGGTTCCGAGTTGAATACTTTCAGAGCTGGAGCGTCGGTGTCCATTCGAACGACATGGCCAAGCCAGCGGAGCCGCTGTATTTTAATTCGCTGCACTATGTCTATGTCGTTGTAAAGCTCATACAGCTCATCGTTCCATCGTCTGCGGTACTC
>NW_023458559.1:81693423-81707129 GCF_013731165.1 Rhagoletis pomonella
GTAACTGCATACCCAGCGCAATGACTATACCCCATTGCACTCCAATTTATTTAATGTCACATCTAACATTATCGATCAACGGTAAAATTCGAAATCTATAACAAAACAGTATCGGTTACTTTGAGTTTCGTAATATATCCGCTGTAGTTAAATCACTGTGCTTGGCTAATGAAACTAAGAATCAATGCCATAATTCTGCCTTGTCTGTATTGTTCCGCCTAAAAGCGAGCCACTGATCTCTTGAACAAGCACTTTTTAGGAAAAGAACTTTACATATCTTTGGCAACATAAAAATCAGACCAAACAAAGCCGTTTGAGATGCATACATACATACATATATATGTATGTATGTAACTCTTTACCTCTTTCATGTCCAAAGGAAACGACAGTAACAACAATAGTGGGGACAACGATCGCAGCGGCACTCAACAAGTTGGCTTTTCTAATTTTAACATCGTACACATTTTCGTTTTCCGTTGAGAAAAGCAAAACGATTCCTGAGCACTAAATGCCAAGCTAAAATATATGAGAACACCGTAATACAAAGCTGTGAACGAATGTGTTATAGCTGAATCAGTCGAAGAAGCAATCACAATTGCGATCGAGATGAGAACATGCATTCGCTCAGTAGCTTGGCAGTGACAAAAAAAGTATTTAAATACATTGTAGATAGATACTAATATGTGTGTATATACATATGTACAATATGTATGTTTATTAAAGATTCAGTTGCCTTGGTGGGACGTCCATCTAAGGTGGATTTTCGGAAAATTCTTTAATCATATTAGTTGCGTTTTGGATGTCACCATGATCACGCGTGTGTAAGCATTTGCTGAATGTCTGCCGATAACAGATACATCATTAAGGGAACCAAACCAAAGGAAACGGAAAAGGAAATTGCTGCGAGTCAAAGGTGAATCACATCGCAGTCATCAAAAAACCGTTGCTCAAAATATTGTAAAGTTCGCTCTCTTAGGGAGGGATATGCAAAGTTTTATACCAGAGATGTGTACGATATGCAAATATGATTCCAATAAACACGTGTTATCCGCAATAGTTATTTATTGTGTTCGTCAACTAATACCTCATCGATAAAATCCGTTTATCAAAACTGATCGCCACCTACATACATACATATGTACCTACATATTATCCAAGCATAGAAAAGAATGTTAAGATTCAATGTGTAAAAATACTTGTATACCGTATATGGTAATTTTCGCATAAAGGGAATCAAATTTCATACTAAAGGCACAAACAACATTTGAAAATTTCGTGAAAAACGCGCACGAGAAAAGTGCACGGATACATGCATACATACATACATACATAGAAAAGTAGAGAGTATAAAACAAGAGCGCGACACGAATATTGCCGATAAAAATCCAAAAAAAGCATAAGGCAAAATATACATACTTTGTATACATTCATACATATACATACATGTAAATAAAAATAAATTCGAAATTTGAATTGACTCTCCGAGTGAAAACTACATACAAGAGTGCAAGCGATTGATCACTTCGTTTGTATGCGAAACGAGATCGCCGGGAAATAGACGGCGCCATATTCTTACCTCGAGTGATAAGAACAACCGGTGTTTGATCAAACATTTGGTTAAAATGTTACCAGAACTCTCGTTTACCGGTAATTATGGGTGCTTAGCAGTGTATTCTCGCATTTGCTTATATTAAATATTTTTAAATCCTTTTTTTTTCACTGAAATATCGAAGTAACCCCCCTCGATTGCTCAATTTAATTTTTTATATTGTTGAATGTGTGAAATTGTATGTTAAACTTAACTAAATATGTATATATAATAATGTGTTTTGGTTCAAGTGAGAGTTCCTACATAGATATATATGTATACATACATACAGTATCGGTCATATCTATAGCACGCCCTTTTGCAAGTGATATTATGTGCCCCTCATGTTTACTTATTTATTTTTAAGAATTTTCAATTAAAATTTAGTTCATTCTCAGAAAAACCTGATATATACCCAAGTTCAACAATTTGTAGAACACTACAAAAAAGTGTAACAAATTTTCACCTAAATTTGAAACTTTTTTCCCGGAAGTGTTAGAATTTTTTTGAGTACACTGTTTTTTAGCCCCTGCAATTTTAGTCTGATAATGTGCAAATTTCTAGTGGCTACGAATTACCGTTAATTTTTTAGAATTTCTTTTGTCGCACTGGCTTCCATATAATGAATAAACTCAATTTATTTGTATGTATATGGAAGAAAACCGCAACACCTTTGGCGAAAAAAATTCTAAAAAATCAACGGTAACTTTTAGCCACTTGAAACTTGCACATTATCAGACTAAAATTGATTGGGCTATAAAACAGTGTATTCAGAAAAATTCAAACACTTCCGAGAAAAAATTTAGGAGAAAATTGTTTGCACTTTTTTGTAGTTTTCTACAAATTTTTAAACTTGGGTTTATATGGGTACGAATGGCAATTATAATAGGGAGGTTTTTGTTTTTTAAACTATAATTTTATTGTAGGGTAACTTATTATTTTTTATCCAAAGTCAAACCTTCTAAAGTTACTGAAGTTGTTTCATGAAAATGCCACAGATATGTATGTATGTACATATATGTATATGTATGTACATATATGATGTGCTTGCAAAAACATTTTTTGGTCTAAACATGAAATATGAAAAATATCGAGATATAATATAATATTTGCGAACAAACGCGATATATAAACTAAAAGTTAATTTATCAACCACAAAGTTTCAAATGCTAGCAGCGTAAATTAATTACACACATACAAACATACATAAATATGTATTAATTTAGTTATTTTATTTACCACCTCTTTTTCAGCTGTTGATAGCATGCATGAGGGCTCGTCCGATGACTTCGATTTATTGAATGGCGTAAACTCCACTTACGAAAAAGGCATGTGTCTGGCCATCCATCGAGTGACCCCGAACACATCGTCTATTGTGCCGGGGGGTCAACAACCAATGCCGGCAACTGAAAATGACGCCAATAATTATATCGCCAGTGTAGTACCTACAACTGTTCTCAATAGCATTAAAATCGCTGATGCTGGTTCTACTGATTTATTTCCAACTCATCCCACAACATGGCAACAACATCCAATGAATCGTCAGGAACTCGCACATCATCGATTGCAAAACCACCAACATAGCCACCAGCATCGACATGTTGATCGGCACCAACATCGTTTAGATTTAATCACTAGCAAAATATTATTGCAAAGCTCCGATGACCCTCTAATATGTCGTGGGGCCAACAGTGTTGTGGGTGGGGATGATGATCACCCACTGATTGTAGCAGCATCTCAAAATGCAGAAAATAATCTAAATGATCAGGGAGGCACTATTCAAACGAATTCCTCTTCATCTGTTTCATCAAAAGCTAATTTGCGCCCACTGCCGTCTATGGGAAAATCCACACAGCTATCCGTGAAGGTGCCACTAAACGGATGTAGCTCATTGACAAAGCAACAACTTAAAGTTAAGGCCGGTCTAATGAGTGCTCAGAACCGTGCAGCCAACGAGCTTAAGAGAAGCATCCAGCAAACTCAAAGCACGACTAGTGACTTGCAGAAAAATCATAAATCGAATGAACCGAAGCTTGCCAAAAATAAGGGTGTTTTAAAACTGCGTTTCCATCATCAAGCTTTGCCGCCCGAGTATTTAAGTCACTATGAAGCTACACAAGCCAAGTTTTCCCGGCGCGATAAAGATATAAAAGCTATTACGTCAGAAGATATTCCCAAAGCTAAAACCTTTCATCCTTCCAAATTTCCGCCACCGAAGAGTTCACACGAAAATGTTCGTAGCTGGTTGCAAAAGATTGCTGCAATCCATCGATCGGCTCAGCAGTCGGAGAGCAAGCAAGGCGAAGAGGTAGTTGGTCAGCAACAAAAGAAATCGAAAAACGATAGCAATAACAATTATCAGGCCAGCCGGATGCAAACGTCAAGCCTAGAACTGCCGGATGAGTCCGTCGTAAGAAATGAGCCACATGCCACATCAAAGCAGGTTTACAATAATGAAAAATTTGAGCGGGTGAAATCTTCCAGATGTAAATTTGTGCCAAACCCTGTGGTTAAGGTCTCACCTCCAGTTTTGTCAGATGTCCCCAAAAAAGTTATTAACTACGCGGACCTGCCGTATATGGGCGAGATAACTCTTGATCATTCGAAGCCACGACGTGGACGAAAGCCAAAAAAGGCAGACATATGTCATCTTATATACAAAAATTATGGAACCATATTCCCTGGCACGCCCAAAAGCGTACTTACCACACCGCATGCAACAATCGGGTGTGGTCAAAGACCACCAGAATCCGAAATTTTTGATGAACTGCCATTAAATCTTTGCATGCGAGATCAACTATGTGACCACTTGTCGATCTCAAGCGAAGATAGTGATTGTGTAAGCGACCCGTCGGATGGCAACTCACCTAGCAAGGAACTAATCGAAAGTGTGAAATTACTTAAAACAGATTTAGATAGCCTTTTAGATCTGAAATCGAATCCAGTTAAAGTCGAACCAAAAGATGAAACTCGCAATTCAGATCCTACAAGCCCATCTTTGACAAACTTACAATCGCCCAAATCAGCAGAACATAATGTACTGCTGCATCCTGTGAGTCTGTATTACCAAAAATTGCTCTCAGGCACCTTAGTGAACCAACATAGTCAACCATTTGGTCTACCTGTTCAGACCATAGAAAAAGACAATCAACTAACGCTTAAAATACCTATACCAAATGGTTTGCTGCAAACGCCCAAGTCAGAGAAGCTTACTCCGCTTCTAAACGTTGACAATCCAATGATCGATTATCCTGATATCTTGTCCACGCCATCATCGATTAAATCGGAAAACTCGAATATGACAACAACCACAGCAGTGAGTGCCACAACTGCTACTACAATGAATCCTAGTCATCAACAAATCACACCGCAGAAACGTAAACGATCTGCTATTTTTATACCACCCATTCCATCTGAAAACGCAACAAATCCAGCCACAGAAGTGAGCATATGTAAATTTAAATTCACAGGCGGTGCTAAGCCCACTTTAGAGGAAAAGAAAATGCTCTCTGTAGATTCGGGTGGTAACTACAGATACTACAGTGGCACGGGTGATAAATCGACACGGGGTTATGAATTTTTTCCTCGTGAAAGCCTTCAGAATTCTGCTGGTTTCTTGCCGGGCGTAAATTGTGCGGCGACGTTTTCGCACGCGGCTAGCGAGTGCTTAACAAGTGACATACCGCCACCCTCAGCAGATCTCAGTAACGAAATTCTGCAAATTCCTGAATCGCCGACTGCGACGTTGTTACCAGGCTCTGTAACACTACCAGAGCCTTCATCACCATCGCCCTTATCCAGGCCAATTTCTTCATTTTCTGGCTCTCCAGCATTGGCAACACAACAGAAGTCACATAACCTTCAAACAACACTGTGTTCAAAGAGCGGGAACGTTATGTCTACCGGAAGTGTTTCTTCCAGAATTATTCTCGCAAAGGACCATTTCACGAATGCTCTCTTTGAACCATCTAGCTCATATCATTCAATACAGAGAAAAAAGAAATCTAGACGATCATCTCAACGTGAGAAACTAGAAAGAACGTTTAAGGAAAAAGGATTTCTCATCCAAACGCAGCAACTCGAATCGGCTGAGGGTGCAACATATTGTAAGTTTCGCCAGTTGAAAAAGTTCACACGTTATTTATTTCGCAATTGGAAAGACTACCTACCAGAGGAGGTGCATCGAGCAAATGCGGCAGAGAATGTGGAGGTGATGCACCAACCCATCACTGAAGAAGATGTCAAAAACGAAGCAAATACACAACACAATTTTACTGAGCAACTCGGTGTCGAAAGTTTACTGCAACGTCATGGGTTTTTGGTAACTAGCAGAGTATGCCCACAAAATGCGGACCGACCGAGTGCAATTAGTAGCGTGGTTGAGAATGTTGTACTCGAGCAAAACTCATTGGATAATACTGTGCAAGCATAGTTAAAGAGCTTATACATAAATGACTGAACAAAATAGTTTTGCTTATTAGATGTGGATAAGAATATTTCAATCGAATAAATAACACTGCCAAAGATTGATTAGAAAGTAAGCGTCCCCTATAAATTAAATAATAATTTACATATCTATTTTATATTTGTTATTTTGTTAATATTTATAGTCATAAACAAGAAAAATATATACATATGTATCTAGATTATTGTAAAAAGTTTATAAAACTAAACTAGTCAATGAAACGCTTTAATATCTGTATAAAATTTTGTTGAAAATCCCAGTTGAATGCGAATTTGCAACACATGCATACGTATGTGTGTGTGTGTATAGATTTTGAGAGGCAAATATTGCAATCAGATTTCCAACAAATGGCTTGGAGCGCTAAGTACTACATACATATAATGAATGCATACTTAAAACAATGCTCAACATTTATTTGAAATATATGTATTTAATGCCAATAGGGGTTTTCTCTGAGTCTTGCAAAGCCCTGGCACGGTGGACGGACTGCACGGTTTACAAAGCTGTCGCATACGAAAACCGGTTTTTATCGTGCAATCTGTAAACCGTGCAAGGGCTTTGTAAGACTCAGAGAATAGCCGCAATGTTTTTTTTATTTATTTATGGTGCACATGTTCTCGTAATTAAGGATAATTTTGAACTCATTACGAATACAAACATTCATAGATATATTCCCAATGCAAAAAAAATGCTCTGAAGGTGGGGCTAAGCTGGTTAAATATCTTTTACAGCTTAGGTACGAATAAAAAAATAAACCTGACGATTTTGCTACAATCTCCATGTGATAAATATGCGCATATCATAATACCACAATAAATATATAATCGGTTTAATATCGATATTATTTAAGGGCTTCTAAAATTTTTATTAATTTATATTGATATAAGAAATGTATGTATGTATATGTACATAAATATAAAGGTATAACTATCTCATCCTAATATAATTATTTTGTAAATACATACATAAGTCGTTATTTCAAGGGTTTCTTTAATCTTTTTGAAAGATCAGACAGTAATAAATGCCAATTTGGGCCACATTTTATGCTGAATACTATATTTTCAACTTAATTTTTAGCTTTCCACTGTACTTTATTGCATAAGTATACTTACATGCATGCTATACATAAATGGTATGCATACATACATATGTTCTACATTCTGCAAAATTTATTTGGAAGACACTTTAAGATTTAAATGCCTGTACAAAGAAGTTTGCATGAATCTTTTGTTTGTTCGGTAAACATTGCAATGGTCCAGAAAATGCAACAGTCAAATAATTTAATTTTCTATAAGCCTCATAGTGATCTATGAAATAAAGCACTGGAAATAGTAACTTTAAAAAAATTACATATGTATGTATGTGTGATTTGCATAACCAAAAGCAATCAATATAATGTTTTCGACTATTGTTACTTTCTTTAAATAAATTGTCAAAATAAGGGTCAAAAAGTGAGTTAAAACAGAATTATAGCGGGTGAGTCTGGAAAAGTACTAATAAATCGTAGACCCCGAAAATTTCACTGTTAAAGTATATAAGTAAAAAAAAAAAAATTATAATTTAGTAAATTTAGTCTGATAAACTACTTCAAATTAATATTTAAATAGTACATACGCAATATGTATTTGAGTTACTGGGTTTTACTCCCGATATTTCCTTCTTTTGTGTTATTTGTATTTCCGGCAAAAGATAACGCAGCCCCTGAACTACTCGAGTCGCTAGTGGAAAGTGACTTATCTTGATTGTTGCTGCTAAGGCACAAAGACATCATGGGACATACGTAATCAGTCCAGTCTACATCACCACATCCTTTGTAGCTTTTCCTGCGTTTCAGTGAGAACTGTGTCTTCTTTGGCGGTTTTAGTTTAGATGTTATTGTTAATGGTAGATATCCAGGAGCTGATTCAACGTCACGTTTATTTTGTATGACATCTCGACCCAGAAGTTCTTTGAAATGTGTGGCCAGATGGCTGTAAACGGAAATATTCGACTGTGACATATGTGTTCGTACAGCCCGCGACGAAACGGTAGCACCTCAACATTTTGATCAGTTTGGACTATTTACCTTTTGTTTGTTTAATATTCATAACTTTTCTATAAAAGTATAGCTACCAAAACCATATTAATCCAAAATTTCAAACTTTGTACAAAAATTATAAAAAGTCCACAAACTTTTCATCCCAATTCCAAATATTTACAAGTTTAATTTAAGATTTATACGGTTTTTGTTAGTTAATGATCCATAAAAAATTTCGTATCTTAAAAAAGCCAAAGAAAAATTGTCAAAATGATGGGTGATATCTTTTGCCGGGGGCTGTATGTATGTATACTCATTTTATATATTTTCTTCAGGGCTGCAAATAACTTCAATTGTCGATTTTGTACGGTTCAGTTGTTCGTAGCACTAAGGTTAATCTGGCACTGGTACAATAACTGATCCGTAAATACCTGTGAAACATTTCGTGCATAGAGAGCTTAAAAACGCCAATGCAGAAAAGTTCCGGGTACCGAAGCGGTCTGGCAGGAATGTTAAAGGGAGTCCTCTTAAGGAGTGCGGGACAGTCTATGATAACACCACAAACGATATCGAAGATGAAGAACAAAGACAAGATTGTTCTTCTACTCTGCAGGGATTTTAGATTTATCAGTAGGCATCTCGATTCATAGGTGGGAAGAGGGTCCGGGAAGCATAAGCTACGAAGCGCAAAGCGTAAAAATACCTTCTGTATACATTCGATCCTTGTAATGTGACACGTAAAGTACGGTGACCAGAGGTCTTTTATTTCATGCAAACGTTAGAGGGGTGATAAAGATATGGGTAGGAAGTCTGAATAACATTACTACATTTAGCAAAGGTAACATGAATACATTTATTTATATTCAGCGAGAGTCGATTTTTGTTGCACCAGCTGCGGACGTTATCAATATCGATTTGCATCAATTGAGAGTCACAAGGGTTACTAATAAGTAACCACTACGAAGACAGTGGACCCAGGATACTGCCCTGTGGGACTCCTGAGCTTACGACGAAAGGTAGGGACCTGACATTGTCAACGGCAACAATGCAGCGGCGATTCCGTAAGTAGGAAGCAATCCAAGTCAAGAAAACTGACTGAAAGCCAATAGAAGCTAGCTTTTTTAATAGGATAACGTGGGAAACCCTATCGAAGGCCTTAGAGAAGTCAGTATAAACAATGTCAACCTGAACCCCAGTTTGAAAAGCAGCTATACAATCGTCTGAAAATACTGTCAAATTGGATACAGTGGAGCGACACGGAATGAAGTCATGCTGCTCCGTACATACTACATTCTTAACGGCAGGTAAAATTTTTCCTTGGATAATGCATTCAAAATGTTTAGACGTTTCCGACAGCTTAGAGGTCTATAATTACTGACGTCGCTTTTATTATCGCTCTTGAAGACCGGAGTGATAAAAGCTAATTTCAAATCGTCTATAAAGACGCCCGACGACAAGGATTTGTTCAAAATTTGCAATATAGGATAGACTAAAGAATCGCACTGCTTAAACAAAACTACAGACCAATCATCATCGTCGGTTTGTGCAGAGAGCACGTCCTCAGAAGAAATTCTAAATTCTTTGGAAAGGCTGAAGTAAACGTTATTATTGGTTCTTAAACTTGCGAAGATACCTGTTCCTCTTATTTCGGAGTTTCATCTGATTTGCGTTGTGTCAGGGCACTTTATATTGCTACTTTGTTAAGACTGGAACAATACTTTTACAAATGGCGACTACACTGGATCTAAAGATATCAAAACATTCAGAGACATCACAGTGGTTTAACAACTAGGGGCACATGATGAGTATCAGGCTTAGATATAGAAAAAATGACATTCATACACGGAGAAACTTACAGTTTTACTTAGGAAAATTAAATGCAACCAACCGACCAAGCTTATTTGAAAAACCATTAACTTGCATAAGATCGATACTTAAAAAGCTAGCCACTAGGTAAGTTTCACTATGACTATTTACATCACAAGCAATAAGAGACGATTTGGAAATGGTGCTTAAACAGGTAATAGGTGTCCAGGTTAAAGTCGCCAAGCACGCAAAAATGATTATCACCAGCTTTATACCAAGCAAGAGAGGTTATATTGTCGACGTGAGCTGCGTAAAGACGATGGCTACTATTCGGTGGTATATACGAAGCACATACTAAGAGGGAGTCGGAAATACGACTAACTCAGATCTTGAGAAGGTTTTACTACATTTTCCGCAAAAGTTCTCCATTACAAAAGAATAGAAAACGAAATAACAGAGCGAATAAAAGCACGTCCGCACACACCAAACACTCGCTTCGTAGTAACCTCGCAAAACAAAAATAAGTTACAGGCCGCTTGAGCCAAAAGCCGTTATTCATCAAAAGCTAGCATTGTTACCTTTGGGTATGGTGTAGGACTGAGACTATTCGTATACTCGGATATCCGACCTGCTTTCGGTTATACGGATAAAAGCCTACTATTCGGCGAATTAGGATATCCGGTTAATAATATTAACTTAATATATATCCGGATATTCGAAGTTACAGAATCTTAGAATTGCAAAATAATCCTTTTATGATAATTCAGTAATACGCAAACTATTTTTATCTTATTGCTGAATTTTAGATACCGATATTCGGATATCTGTACATTATTGGGATATCCGAATAGAGCACACTATTCATATATCGGAATATTCGGATTTGTAATTCAGAACTCCCAGCCCTGGTATACTGTTCGGTTCAGTCCTGGCAATTTAAATTAAAAATATTGCTGTTCGTGGCTACGTTTATGACCGGTTTGCAGCCCTGATTTTAATTTTGACATACTAATGTTGGTTAGAAATTCTTGCTCAACCTAAAATTTTGTATGTAAATTAATTTGTTCTTACCGACGTAATAAAGTTTTACTCGGAGGAATACTGAGCAAATCAGCCAGTAAGTCTGCTGTGAAACGAGGCTCATATAGCATTAATGCGCCATGGACACCAGCACCGCGTAGATTGGGGGCGTATTCGGATAAATCAGCCACTCTAAGCCATTCCATTACTCGATGAGCGGTCCACAAACAAATCTTTTCACCACTATCTTCTAAAGATTTATAATCTTCTTCCAAAGATTGTTCATCTGCTTCTGAAGCAGGTCGTACGGATTTGGCTGAACGTCGTATGAGGCACTCAGAATTCCATTCGATTTCGCGCATACATTGAATACCGCAACGCAGAGACGCTATGTGTAAACAGGAATACACATGCAACTGTGCCAAGTCTTCCATAGTTAAACGATGTAGCATTCGACCATCGATTTTAGCTGTCAAAAAAGGGTCTTTATATTGTGGTAACCCAATGTCATCTAACCAACGCATAACCCAACTAACATCAAGTTGAGCTGCTTTTAAAGCTAGCGGGTCCTCTTCTTTACCAGTGAGCTCATCAATAGCAAGTTGAATTTTTTTGCGGTGCAGTGCTGACTTTAAATTTAGCTCTCGTTCTATATCTACTGGAGAGACAGTGAAGAAACATATCGCTGAATTGGCCTTTAACCACTTTCTAAATTGAAAGACGAAATTTATAATTATTTGTAGCCAATTTATAACTACAAATATAAGTATACATGCCTACAATCATCAGCATAACAACCCAGTCCAAGGTCGGTCAACCAATTGCAAACTTCTTGGGGAGACCACTCTGTATATCCTTTTGATGAAGTTGATAGTTGGGGAGAATGTGTAGTCCACTCGATACGACCACCTGCAGTGGCTCGAGCAACACCACCACGCTTGAACTCTGCGTCAGCACACTCTAATGTTGGCAATTCCAAGTTTCCGCTATTGCTTCGCCTCAATTTTCCAAAAATGCCTCTTAGTCCCTTCGCAGATTTTTCACGAAAGTTTGGCGAGGGCGTAGAGTTTGTATTGGAAATAATGCTGCTATACATGGGATCCTCACGAGTTTCGGACCCATCATTATTAGTACTCAGAAGTGTACCTTTCGAATCTTCAATTAGAATTTTCTCATTCGATGCAAATGCAACATTACGTTGTCGCTGCATATTTGCATTCGCATCAATCGTTCGATTATATCCCAAATTGCCCAAGTTATGGTGATTATTGTTATTGTTGCTACTGTGTTTGGTATTATGGGTTCTTGGCAAACTGTGATATTGGGGATGTATTTGGTGGCGAAGTGAAGCCGGAGGCGTCTTTTGTGATCCAACACTTCCTGAACCACTGAAGTTTGTCTGGTTCAAATTTCCCACGCTTCCGAAAGGAGCCCGCTTATAAGCAATTGAAGCATTATTGCTGTTTAAATTTTCAATTTGGTTTTCCAAACCACGTAACTCCACATTCTCACGTTCCAAAGCGGCGCGATGGAGCTTTAATTCGCTCAAAGCAGACATCAACTCTAATTTTTGGGTTTCTAATGTAGATTTCGATAGCATTTGACGTTGTAATTGTTCTTCACGCTCACTCAATAACTGCGTCCTTTCGTTAAGAAGACCTTCTAATTCAATTATTTTATCTGTTTGCTCGGCAACGCGATCAGCCAGCAATTGATATTGTAAGGCTAGCGCTTCCTTGTCACGTTGTAATCGCCTAAGCCGCTCGTCCGCATCTTGGCGAGGAATATGAGTCTCTAACCAATCCGCTATTACCGCCGCAATTGCTGGTTCGGGTGAAGGCGCGGTTAATCCCACCTAGCAAATTTATATTATTTATAATTTTTTGAATATGGAATTAGTGGTTTATATATATTCAATAAGTATTGCTTACCTGTTGTAATGCCAATGCTAGAGTTTTAGCAGTAGAGAGTACATTATTTGCGGATATTAAGCTTCGTTCTGCAAACATAGACGCGCTGGCTGTAGTTAGAGTCTTCACTCCATTCCCGGACACGCTTGCGTTGACATTGCTACTCCCCGATATTATGCCATCCATTTGTTCGAGCGCTGCTTCTAGCATTTTACTCGCATCTGTGGACCCCTCGCCAGACGATTTTGCCTTATTTGCCACTGTGATTTCTTGGTCCATTACTCCGGATGTATTTAGCGACCGGGCCTTTATCCCTTGCATATCAGATGGGTCTTAGGCTTTATTCTTATTTTTGAGGTAAGCAAGTGTCGTTTGACTTCCGTAGCGAATGTATGCTATATGTATGAATGTATATCGTTTCAATTGCCTAATGGCATTCTATTTTTGTTTCGAGTCCCAGCTTTTTACTTCCGCCTACCTCTCACACTAGGCAATATTTGTATTTCGTTTTACTACCAATCCGCACTGAAAGCGTGTTTCGCGAATTAATATACTTTTCGTTAATATATTCTTTTTAATAATTAACACTTTCTGTTTAAATTTACATGAAAAATAAAAGAAAATGAAAAGTTTCGAAGCAAAGTGAGAAGAAAGGAAAGCAACAATAGGAATTTTGTGCAACAAGCCAAAGATGCCAGATGTGCTGACACAAATTCAAAAAACTTTATAAAATTTCTCAATATTGTTACCAGATCATGATGCAATAATACAAGGTGGTATCAGTTGTGACAGCTCGATTTGATACTGCCTAAAAGTATGTTCACATATAAATATTATCTCAATCAAAGCTCGTTTTTTAATCACCCCGTTTACACAGGCAAATCTCAGATTATTATCCGT
>NW_023458559.1:81707139-81743488 GCF_013731165.1 Rhagoletis pomonella
GGAAAGGTTATGCTTCTTCTCTGTGCCAACGTGATCACTTTTTTCTATAGTATGGGCGTGTGTGAATCGGTAGCAAAGTTCTATGGGGAAAGCTGTTGAATAATATTTTTACTATGGTGAGACAGTTTTGCCAATCTGCTGTGTGAAATGAAATCTTTTTTGACAGCAGTAAATTTTTCATAACCGCAGATTTATGCGCAATAAACTATTACAAATTTAGTGAAATTAATATTTTAAGAAAACATCTACCATCATTGATTGCAGTTCATCAACTTAAGCTTTTATTTTACGAAAAATTACACACAGCAGCAATCTTTGGAATTGCCAAAATTTTCTATGCATTTGTCAAAAATTTCACTAGCCCTATGGGCTACTGAAATTTTATTCACCTCAAACTTGTCAAAAATTTACTTGCCGCGAACTTTGTTACCGATTCACACACGCTCTATTTAGCAGTTTAAATATGTTTTATATTAAAATTTTATTAAAAATTCCTTTACAAACCTCTTTTCCTTTCTAGCGTCCATTTTTGTTTACTTTTACATATGGCATTTCTCCTCATCGTCGTAAAAATAATAGATAAAAGCTCGTTGGCCACCGAAAAGCTATCGGAGATTATTTTATAATTACAGATTAACAAGGGCCGAATTTTGTATTGCTAATCTCTTTTTCTAATTACAGATTAGGGAGTTAAGCTCGAAAATGAGGATAATCTACTTATATGTGAGCCTAGTATTAGCTCAGCAGAATAAGAAGAAAAAACGGGAAGAAATTAATCGCCATTTGGGGGAAAAATATAAAATTTCATATTGTGCTTTTCAAATTTGCTTTTTTATAGTATATTCGTAGTGAAAAGAAGTAAAATAAGATAAAATACCTTTTTAAGAAAACAATGTGTATACTGGGAAAACTAAAAAACATTCAACTATATCATTAGGCAAAGAATTGTTACAGAAGTAACACTGATTCACCTAACTTACGCCGCGTTTACATTGGACAAGGCTGTCAAGACAATAAAGAAATACGTATTAGTTAACAAAAACGCTGGTAATTGTCTCTGTGGCGTAGGCGTCCCGACAATAATTAAGACAATTCATTTTGAGCAAAATGTCGAACGTGAACATTGCATTATAAGTTGCAGAAACACGCATTCCGCGCGAGCTATTTGAGCTTAAAACAAAGAAATAAAGAAGATCAGCGTCTTTTTAATTATTATATTTTTTTTTTTTTTTGAATTTCTCTTCTTTCTTGCTTCATTGTTATCTGTCTTCAAAATAATCAAGACAGTGATTGAGGCAATTGAATAAATATGCATGGATTAGTAAAAAAGTGTGCACGTATTGGTATTTTCATGCCAGTTTTGTCCGGTGTAAACCCTAAAAAAATCTAGGATAAGAGCGTAGAAAAAAAATTTAATAATCTTTAATAATTTATAGAAGGTCGGGAATTATTTGGCCCAACTAACAAGTGATAAAGCCAATACAAAAATAGAATAAAAGTTAAAGATGAACACCAACTTCCTCCAAAAAGTTAATAATTGCAACGATTTCTTGAGTCTTTTGACTTCATATTGCAATTTCTTTTGATTTCGATTACACACAGCTAATTTTGTTATTAGTTGTGAACAGCCAACTTCAATTACTTAAACGAACAAGAGCGCAACGCCCAAACTCTGAGTTGTCGCAAGGAAATTTGTTTCGTGTAAACACCAGCGTATTTTCTCCATTTTGCCTAATAACGTAAATAAATTTACGGTATTCACCAAGGAGTCATTCATTTTTTATCGACGTTTAATATAACCATCTGTGTTTGCTGAATTTATTTAGCTGCATTGCTGCGGTTTGAATTTTAAGTTAAATTTGTTTTAGAGATAATTTGCAATTCCTTTAAAAATAAGTTAATTTGTTGCAGCAAAGCAATAGCAATAGAATTACCGCAAAACCTCAAATAGGTAGGTGAAATACAATATGTAGATATGTATGTATGTATGTAAGTAGAAATTGTGGGAAGAAATGCGATAAAATAATGCAGACTAATTTTCCGATAGCCTGCTGATAAGTGTGAATAAAATATACGCATGCATATGTATAATAAAAAAAATATTGGTGCTTAGATTGTTCTGTAACATTAATGGATGTTTTATTGTAGACGTCCTCTGTTAGAGCAAAAATGGTGAAGACCTTACCACAACTTCCATTGCTATTTGTGGGGTGGGGTCTGTTCGGCATTTTTCCAATCGCATGAATATTGGCGGCATTGATGTTAAGTCCAGAGAAATTACTACATACATTTTTAAATCCATATACATATGTATATAAACTCGTCGCAAGAATCGGAAGATTCCGCACTCTTATTAAAAAAGTCGCCGGTATTTTTTTCTTCGTGGGTGAATCATGCGAGTTAGACATTTTTTAAATAGACTAGGAACTTTATGAATGAGTCTGCTCATATAATGATTTTATTTGTTTGCGTTCTTGCAGATACAGTGCATAAAAACTGTTCCATAAATAGTAAAATTGCGTGATTAAGTGCAAGTGTTTTGTCTTGTTTGAGCTTCCTTTGATTAGTAGAAAACCCACACAGGAAGAATTTAAGTACTTGAAATGATTGATGACCGTGCCTTATTCTTTACCAAAACTTCGTAGGCTTTAAAACTTGTTTTATTATGTAAGGAAACTACTAGAAACATATTTAAGACATCTAAAATGTTGGGATAGTAAAAGTAAATTATAAACAAACAAATTAAAGGCAGTGTCTACACACACGCGCAAGGGTAACTCTTACCGTAGATCCACAGTAAAATTACGTGGATAATGTAGTGGGGAAGAACTTATTTATGCGTAGGCAGCCTTCGGCCGCGCTTCGGGATTATAACCCTTACTACTTACAATTCTCCTTTCTGTGTTGCCAGAGAGGTGGGACATAACTTCTTTCGGCGTAATTTTTACCATAGATCTACTGAAATTTTTACCGTCGATCTACGGTAATTTTTTACCTCCCCACTCCCAATTACTAAATTACATCTGCACATATTAGTAGTTCATAGTATATACCTGCGTACATATCGTCGCCTGGGTAAAAGATTGTTGTAAGCGCAATTTTGACGATTTTTAGTTCTAGATGCAGTATATATTTTGAAATAAGGTCTTTCGATTGTTGTTATCAGTTTTTACATATCTCCTTTAGTTTCCGAGATATTGACTACAACTTTTTCGAAAATTCAGAAAAAAGTTTAGTTGCAGTCATATTAAACTAATCAATATCTTAAAATGGCGTTCTCCATTTTTGGATAGCTCCTTTAGTTTCCGAGATATTGAGTAAAAAGTGTCGTTAATTTGGTAGAAATTTAATCACATTTTGTCGTATTTCATACAATGTGGCTGCCAAATTGTGGACAAATGACGCTTACGACAAAATTTGACTAAAGAAAGTCCTTCCATAAACTCGAAAGCTAATTAACAATAAACATTAAAAATTAAATAATTTAAGAATTTTGTGAACTAGTAACATTTTCAGAGACTTTGGAGAAAATCTATCTTCGCATTTTTGAGTAATTGCATTCCAAACTTCAATCGCGATTTCCCACAACCTGCCACCCAGGCGACGATATGTATGAATATCGTTTCATTAATTTTCCTCGTAGGCCACGTAACCTTTTTTATTTTAAACTCGCTTTACCAGTGATCCATCTATGGAAACTAATACAAAAATAAATACATTAATACATAATAATGTGTACATAAGTACATAAATAGTTATGTATGTATGTATGTACATACATACATATGTACATGTGCATGTACGCGTGATGCACATGTAGTTTATTTATGCCATAAATTCTACTAAGTACTTGAGCATTCCATTTTAGGGAAATATCTGCATTATGCATACATAGATTATAACTTTGATGTCAAACACCTACTGTTGCAATTTTATTTAAAAACATTTTCGAAATTCACAATATCTTTATTTACAATGTTTTATTCATTTTCAATTAGCACAGCTTTACGTGTGTAAATAAATCTTATTCAAAATGTCTACGGAATCACATGTCGACGTTGGTATTCATGATGAAGATATACACGATAGTACCTACCAACCGCCACCGGAAAAGACCATTGAAGAAATAATGGCCGTTGATCAAGAAGATGAAAGCTTACGACGGTATAAGGAAGCTTTGTTGGGTGCTGCGCAAGCGGAAAAAATCATTTTCGGTAAGCCTCGACCAAACCTAACTCTTAATAAGTATTTTAACGCAAGTATTATTGTTAAACATTTTTGTATTTCAGATGCAAACGATCAGCGTAAAGTGATTGTTAAGAAATTGGCTTTAGTAGTGGAAGGTCGCGATGATATGGAATTAGATTTGACTGGGGACTTAAGTCAATTAAAAAAACAGGTATATATACAAAATATTTTGTAAAGTTTTGCATTTTTTATTTGTAAATGCCGTGTGACAAGTTCTGGGTTTAATGCTCGCCTTTTATTAATTTTATTCATTCAGGTATTCGTCATTAAAGAAGGTGTTCACTATAAAGTGCGCATAGATTTTATTGTGCAAAGAGAGATTGTTCATGGCCTTAAATACGTACAAAAGACTTATCGAATGGGTGTACCAGGTAACTGTTCAAATGAAATGCATTCTATTTTTAGTTGCACGCCTAGTATTAGCACGCACTCACTCATTACAATATTATTTTAATCGCAACTCCTTGTCCAAATACCAATCCTGATAGTGAAACCATAAAAGGATTCTATTCCGAGCTCCCATAAATTTTTTATATTGTAATAAAGCTTACGTATTACATGTAATTTTATGTTTAATACGACGACCGGTAAAAAATGTTTAAGCTTTTAAATCCTCCCTTTGACTTTAAATTCAAAAAGTTAATTTAAAATTAAAGTTTTAAAAAGCTTTAGGAAACAAGTGCTCTCTAAATTTTACTATAGGTCTATGAAGTCAGGAATTATGTTGGCGAGCAATTTACAAATACAATTTTGGGTAATACATGTATGTAATTAATTTATTTTGGAACGAGTTTCCGTCATCCCTCGTCCAACTTGGTTTGCAGACAAACCGGTTTCGGCGTTGTGCCATCTTCAGTGTAATTTTTCGTTCGAAAAATAAATCATCTTACCACCCTGTCGGGGAAAAATCAACCAACACCAACATATATTTCATTGATTTCGTGGCAAAAAAAACTCCCACTAAAAACATGTCTGATTATAACGTATGGGTACTATCGTTTGAACATAGTTTGGTTGAGGCCCTAATAAAAAACTCTATGTGAATCTTTCCACGGTGTAATATAAATTATTTAATTTCCATTTCTGTCACAATGTTCTTATTTTATAGCCCTAATGAAATATAGCTTAAATACTACTCGCATTAGTTTTAGGTTTATCTTAAATATTCCAAACCAATTTTTGTGTATGTTTAATAGTATTGTACAGTAGATCGATCGTCTCGCAACTTGTTTTAAGTATGTATGTATGCGACATGTTTATAATTTCATATGCCCATTTGGAGTATGCATTATGTATGTACTTATGGATATACATTTTTCATTTATTGCTGAAAATAGTTGGTTTAGTCATATTTTGAGGTGGTATTCTTTATGTCTTCCTGTATACCATTAATTCATTTTTTAATTGATTTTTCTCTCTGCTTCCACTGGATTTGTAAATGTTGTAACTAATAAAATACTAACCCTCGCTTGTGTGATTGTGTTGTGTTCATGTTTATTCAACTAAAAAAAAACATCCTCCAAAAGTTGTTGGTAAGACAACCTTAATTAAAATTTTATGTGATTTATAAATTTCTCAGATCTTACATAATCAGCTATGTTGCATTTTCCAGTTGACAAAATGACACATATGGTCGGCTCATATCCACCGAAAAAAGAAATTCAATTCTACCTAACACCCTCAGAGGAAGCTCCTTCGGGCATGATGGCACGCGGTACATATTCAGTAGCTTCGCTTTTTACGGATGACGATAAGCATATACACCTCAAATGGGATTGGACTTTTGAAATTAAAAAGGATTGGGAGTAAAGTGATGTAAAAAGTATCGGAACTTAACATGATTGCATTACAACTGATATCGTGTCAAAAGTCAAAACGTTGAAAGTTCTTCTAATTGATATTCTAAAGCAATTTCCGTATTAACTGATTTATATTTCGACGGTTTAGTTAAGTAAACAGTGTAAAAGCAAAGCAGTGCATGCAAAAGCGGTACGAAAAGTATTATAAGTTCTGTATTTAGCGATAACTTGTTAATCATCTCGATGTATAACCTTTCTTGTGACATGTTTAATGGTAAATTCTTGTTTCGAAGCAATACTTATTAAGCCAAAACGAAAAAATATTAAAATCTTGTCTTTGTCAGTTTTATAATGCATACATATGTGTACACATTAAAATTAATATTTAGCTTATGGACTGTCCATTTTTTCTTCTAGAATCGACGATATGGTTCATGGTTGTGTAAATAAAGTGCCCAGGTTTTTTAGACTACAGAGCTCTATTCTAACATGTGGGGTTGCCTTGTATGATTTCTATAATAATTTGTAATCCAATAAATTTTGTATGCGTATAATGATTGTTGATGTTATTTAATAAATTCAAGAGTACTTCGGAGAGCCAGATTTTGAATTGGACGACATATTGTTAAGTTCTAGAGTCTGCTCTAATAATGACCATACAATAATTACTTCTCGATTTGGTAAACATGTCAACTAAAAATAAAGGCCCTCAATCACCGCTAAATCACATATTTTATTAATGTTTTTTATGTGAACGTAAGCGCAGATTTTCAAAAGTAAGGAAAAATAAAATAATAATGCATAATTGTAATTAAAACTACAAAAGTAAATTCTAACTGAAAAGGCAATGCTAAGCGTAGTCATCTTTTAATAATGGAAACAACGCGCTGATTAATCAAAAAAAAAAAGATAATTGAAAATTTGTTTGAAGATTTGTGTATGGAATTATTGTCTACCAAAAATCAAATGCATTTTATATTTGTAAAAATTTACCAAAATGTAATACGAGTATGACTATAAGCAATTTGGAAATACAGAAATGAAATTTCGTAAAAATAAACTTGTTTCTTTTGAATTTTTATAATATGTATTCAGAGCATTCGCCTGCCGCTACTGTTGGAGAGAAATTTTCATATAAATAAATTCAATTTCAACCTCTGCAATGTTAATACATATAAGGCGCTGTACTTAGAAACGTTTTCTGAAGCAAGTTTTAAAATTCATCTGCCCTTTACTGGCCGTCTCCATGGGATAAAATTTATTGCTGTCCAGCTGTCATTTTGGTCGCTAGATATAAGTGTTATATCAGTGGCAATATTTGTGTGGGCTTTTTATATCTTGATATAAGCATTTGTGAGATAGCTTCTGAAACGTATTTTTGCCGGATTTAATCGCTATTTTACATCCAATTACATAATAACAAATATTTTAACAGAAAACGGCTCAATATTTGCTTTTATATTTAAATATCAATAATGTTGCCGCCACGAAGTTTTCATGCAAATGAACATGTAGCTGTCAAACTACCAAATTGCCGGCAATAGATGGCAAGATATAAGCTCTGATATATGTTGTGCTTTAAAGAGCAATGAGCGGTCTCCATTAGGGATGTTCCGATACAAGTAAATAAATAAGTACATACTCGATGTACTCGATACTTTTGTTTCGATACCAACTACCTTTTTTACTCGAATCGTTTTGTCGATACCTCATTGGTATCGAAAGAAAAGTACTTGTATTGAATAGATTTGAGTCATATCTGGTTGGCCATTTTTTTTCTATTGAAGAAACTTTGCTTTAAGCAATGGCACCGCCTATTTCAGAATTTGGTTCAAAAACACCCTATCTCGGCTGCCGATTCAAAAATGCCCTATCTCAAATATTTTCAATATACTTTCAGTTGTGACCGGAAAATTGTATTACCAAAAAATGTTACCACTTCTTGTCAGCACGATTCTAGGTACGTTGGTAATGCAGTGAAAATATTCAGCAGTTCAGCTGTGAAGATTTGTGGAAATTCTTGTATTGCATATTTCACGGGGTAATATTTTGTTACCAGTTTATGAGATGGTAACCAAATTTACCGGTTACAAGAGCGCACAGAATGCGAAAATGGTTTAAAAATTGACAGACACTTAAATTACCGGTTACAAAATTTATGTTACCAGCACAGAATAGACCTGCTAATGTGTTAGTAGATACACATATATAGATAAAGAACTTCTATTTTCATATTTTACCCAGTGTTGCAACAACTTTTTGGACCAACCGGCTAAATTGGCAAAAAACGGCTAAAAACGGCTGAACTGTTTCAACAAAATTTCACATGTTTTTTTTAAACAAAGACTAGTTCTTGGAGAGAAGTTTCAAATTCAAGCTGGAAAAAATTTTGCCAGCAAGAATTTGTAATTAGGAAAAACTTATGGTGGTTTTGCCAATATTAATTTGTTCGCTAAATTTAAAAATTTACAAACTTGAGCGATTTTAAAATGAAAAATGTAAGTAAATACTTGTTTACTTAACTAATTTAGTTAATTCCAATGATTTGAAAGGTACTCGGCTGAAAAGAACTGTATTCGTAATCGGAATGCAATCTCAACCAGAGTCGATATAGGAAATCCGACAGTTACTACGGCAAAGAAATTGACACGTATGTTGAAGAAAGTCGGCCTAGCAAGAAATTTACATATAGATCCTTTGCCCCTCTGAAAGAATTTTAAAAATCCTATACAAATTTCTTATGTCTGAATGCAACCGTGGACACTAGCTGGCAGGAAAACTTGCAAATTCCTGAAAACTTGCGTTTGTGCAGAAATTTGCAAGTTTCTCTACTTGAGAGAGAAGTTGGGAGCATTTTTTCTTACTATCTGATATTTTGAGTGAATTCTCGCTGGATTTTCGACGAACAAACCTATTAGCTTGCCAGAAAGTTTTGCTTTACATAGAAATTTGGGCTCTTTTATTTTCACTTTGACGCATTTCGGTGTTGGTTCTTTAAATTCAAGTTGGCTTTCGGTTTTTGGAATTTAAATAAGGTCTCAACGAAATAAGAGTTAAAAAAAATATACAAAAAAACAATACATATACAAATACAAAATATATTTTTCCCGTACCATAAACCTTTAAGCGTGGGCAACAATGATGTTTTGTAATTAAGACAGAATTGAATATGAGCTATCTGGGAAGACAATACCTGTAATATTTATTCTATGTGTTGGCACTATATCCAAACACAAACGCGTGTTAAGCAAACAGTGAAACAAGTTGTTATTTTCTAAGTTTGCGAATAAAACTTCACACTTAAATTTAAGACATTCATAACAAACATTTCAGAAAAAATATATTCACTTAAAATAAAAATAAGCGAAATCGGCCCAATTTTATATAACCCTGCCTGACATGAAAATTTTCTAAGCGATAAGGCTAGTAGCCATTTAAATATCAATATTTATTTATCTCAAAACAACGGTAAGATATTAAGTATTTTTTGTACATTTTTACAACTCAATTAAAAATTTGAATTCTACACTGAACTTAAATTCTAAGGCTTAGCCAACAGTGAAAAAAGGGAAGAAATAGTAAAGCGTAAATGAGCAAGAGGTTGCAGAAATAGTAGAGCGTATACGAACAAGAGTTTACAGAAAAGATGAGAAAACATAGACGACCTAACTACATATACATTGGTAAGTAAGTAAAAATTTCTTTAACAGATTTTCGATTGCTTAGTCAAAAATGTAAACATATATATTTGAATCTTAAGAAAACAAGGGAAATAGCAATATCGGCTAAAAACGGCTATTTTTTTTTTTTTACAAAAAGGCTAACAAATCGGCTGCCGGCTAAACCGAAATTTCTCCGGCTGTTTGCTATCGCAACCGGCTAAATCTAGCCAGAAAACGGCTAAAATGGCAACACTGATTTTACCATAAAGTGAATCCCACTTAAGTTCAGATATCTTACCCGCTTAAGTACCCATATTAACTTTCTACTTATCACTCGAAACTTATATTGTTTCAAGCTCCAAAAACTAATCTTCCAAGTGAACTTCCAAAAACTTGCAAAGAAATTCGTATTAATGAAAATATGAAAAGAATTTCTAGCGTGAATCTCTTAGTGTGTCCAAATGAATTCATAAGCCTTTTCAAATCATCAATTTAACATGAAAATTTTTTATTTAGTAGAATTGAACATGAATGAGGTTTTCCGCAACTTACCGATCCCACCTAATCCTATCGCGGGAAATCTGATCACAAATATTTTTGAAAATAGCAAGCGTTGCGCATTTTGCATTTTTTTGTAAGTCAATTCTTTCTATATATCAGATTTCCTAAGCCCGCCTCGATGCTACTATAGTCGAAGATATCACATATGTATAAATTTTGGTCCCGATTGGAGACGGTTAAGGCGTGTCAGACTTGGCAATATTTTCAACTTTTCCACGCAATTGTCAAATTGAGAAATAGAAATTTTATTTCCACGTGTAAACAGCCAGAAAGACCTTTCTGTCACTTTTCGGAAATCAGTTTCAAAAATGAAAGTTACAAGGTGTGACTGCAACTCAAAGCGCGCAAATCGATTTCGGAAATATATTTAAACTTGCTCGTTCTACACAAGCAATCAGCAACTCGCCTTTCGGAAATAAAAAACCTCTTTCGTAAGACATTTTACATGCAAGGTGTGACTGCTCATGCAACCGCTTTGCTTTGAAATGTCTCAATTTGACAGCCTTTTCGAAATATATTGCCACGTCTGACTCGGTCTTAACTGCTCCTGCAATCTCTCTTGGAAATTCTTGAGTTTGACAGATTTTTGAAAAAGGACTTGCACTTGCCACGTTTAACAGCTACTTAAAAATACGGCTTTTACAAATATCTTCCAAATCGGACTATAAATACGAATTTTCAAGCGCTTATCTTGACTCCTGTGATTTCTAATCAATTTGGGTGTGTGATTGCGTTATTAAAATACATATACATATGTACGTATGTACGTTTTTCGAGACGTAACTATTTAACATATGGGTCATTCCATACAATATTTACACCTCAATATTTTTTTTGGGGTGAAATATATTTTTTTTACTTTCTTTATCGAAAAAAAGAAGACACGAAGTTTTTTATTTCGCCATGATATTCGAAAATATCGAAATATTGAACTCTTTTTTTAATTGTTTGCAGTTAATAAACTATTTGTCGGAGAAACTTTAGTATAAACTTTATGTACGCAGGTGTGAAAAACTTCGTAACTTCTACAGTTTTGACGTTTTCACTCTCAAATTTTTACAGCTTACTCCATAAAGTTTGACATTTATTCAGGTTGAAAAAAAATCAAACATGATGAAGTTAATAAAAAATAAATAAAAAATTAAAACTTTTTATTGCAAAATTTTTATTTTTTATTTTAATCTATCTCACGCTCCCATGGAAAGCTGAGGTAATTACGCACATTTCGATACCTTAACTGATTTTCTCCGATAAATAGTTTATTAACTGCAAAAAATTAAAAAAAGATACTTCTCCGTGAGTTCAAAATTTCGGGAATTTTTTTCGAGATTTTCGAATATCATGCCGAAATAAAAAAATAGGTTTCTTTTTTTCGATAAAGAATGTAAAAAAAATATATTTCACCAAAAAAAAATATTGGGGTGTAAATATTTTGTCGAATGACCCATATGATAAAAAAAAAATGATAAAAAATTCATACCGGCACACAAACATACGTCTGTTCACTACTAAGTTTTTAAATGTCTACTGAATATACTATAGTAATGTTTTCAATTAAATGACATCTTACGCATTACCCAAACCCCATATCGCTAATATACATACCTGTTATGAGAACCGAAAAGCATAACCAGTAGTATGAATACCTATAGCAACAAGTATTACTCATACGCCCCACCGTATCAATGAGTTTCTGTCGTTTCTGCAAGTTCTCAGCTTCCTCTCCGAAGTGTTAGTTTGTTGCCGACGCGCTTTCAACAACATGTTGCTAGGTAGCTACGATGCTCTTATTGTACGACACGAACAAGCTCTTGAAAACGAACAGGCAACAAACAAAACTAATAGTGCAGGCAATAAGACAACATCAGCGCCGAAATACATACTGATATACAAACGTACATGTGACTTCGAATATGTCATAAAAGTATACTCTTAAACACGTTACAATATACATACATACATACATACATATGTACATACAAACGTACAAGTATAGTGCATGCAACATGCTAGTCGTCAGCAACAACGGCATTTGGGGTGACGCGCGCGCATGCCTCCGTACTACATATATAACTACATACATATGTAGGTGTGTGCGTATAGCCAAAGGTATTTGACTGTGTAAGTATTTCTATTGGTTTATTGTGCTGGGTGGGAAAAACAAATCCGGCGCACAGTGAGTACAAAACAGTTTGGCCGGCGACGTCCTACGGTGCAGATCGGTGCCGTTGTTACCTGCGTTTTCCGCAGTTGGATGTTGACGAAAAACCAGTAGTCGGCGGATAATTGGATGGTCGGCAGGTCGGTCGGTCGGCCTATCGTACAAATAGGCATGTGTACATATGTACGTACGAGTGCTCTGTTGAAGTGGCAGTTGAATGGAAACGATTTGGCGGGTAGTCAATTCACTGCATTTTTACGCATCGACGCGACACATCTGTGAATTCGAACGCAGCAATAGATGCTAATAAGAAAAGCAACGGTGTCGAGGTGACGTGTGTGCTTGTTGTGTTTTTGCTACATCTGTGAATACGTTTGGTGATTAAGTGGTTTCAAGTGAAACAATTTTGAGTGTGCTCCAGCCTATTGATATGGCTCTAACCCCTCGCACAGTGGGAATCTAATAAGTCTAGCTATTCGCGAAATTTCAAATGGCATTGACGAGATAGATGCGTCGGTGAAACACAAGGGATATACATATGAACGACTTTTCACATGCAAACTCATAAGTTTACATACATATGTACATAATACATATGAGAAATTACACACGTATGCTAAAGAAAAAAAAAACATAAAAACTACGCGCTTATCTTCTCGTGCTCAACTGCCAACGGGTCAGCGCATAAGTTCGGAAGTGTGACAAACCAATTAGAGTTTCACTTTGTGTTGCGTGTTAATTATATCTAAAAGATACTTCGCGGACGTTAAGCTACAGCGGCGCTGATGTTCACGTTTACAATAAAAGCAATGATGATGACGATAGAACGCGCAAACTGTTGCCAATGGATATATTTTAAAGTACAAAAAAATTACAAACAATAAAAATTGGCTACGAGCAAATCTACTTAATACATACCCAGATGTGGGCAAAGTAAACATGTCACAAATTTTGAAGCTCACACCAGGCAATATAATAAATAATAAATATTTAATATAAGCCAAACACAACATTAAATGTCCCATGGTCCGAGGATAAATTTTAGGCTGTGGTAATGAAATGAAAATTCTTTAGCTAATATTTTAAAGTGTAAAAAAAATATTCAATAATGCATAAGATACTCTTTCCTTGGTGTCTTGGTTAATAAACGTGTGTGGTTGGGTTTGTACGAGGACTGCCTCTTAAGTGTTGCGCATAGCAATAAAAAAATTTGTATAGTTAATCAGTGGAAAAAAAATTGTTGTTTCTCAAGTATTATCCAACACAATTTTGTTACTCTGAAGTTCGTAGCTCCAAAACAAGGTTTTTGAAGACTTTAACGGCATAGCAAAACGCTCACAATGTTTTTTTTTTGCTGATGTGAAAGAAAAACCAATCTTCATGTGCCAAGCCGGATTGTAAGGCGGATGACCTTCAAATCTTCTGTGTCGTACGACAGTTGGGTCTACGTAACCGGAAGCACCCAGATCTACATACATACAAACATATGTACGTATGTATATTTTTGGGCAAGGACCGTCAGTTCAGATGATTCTCCAAAATAGTTGTTGGGGTATTTTTATGCTGTTACAACAACAAGCTCGCATTGTTGTGCGATTAATGATCTTTCTTCAGCGGTTGGTATTCCACTATTCTCCTAACACTTTCGAAAACAAAGGGTTGTGTTCAATTCAGCATAATAAGTTCTACCTTGCATAAGAGGCAAATTACGAGAGACAGGTTTTTCTAAAAAAAAAATAACAGTCTACCATTTGCTTTCATGTGTTCTAGCCACGAACAACTTTATTCGGGGTTTCTTACTTTGAAATACGTAAACAGCGAATGAGCTCCATGTTCGTCATTTAGGTATCACAGAGTGGTGTTATCTAGAATTATTTTTTTTTTTTATCGAGAATGAGTTCAGCTCAATAAAAAAAAAAATCCAAACAACAACACTCTTTAACTGTCAGAATAGACAAATCTGTGTGAAGGCGCCAATCGAGTGATAAGAAGAATATGTTCAGTCAACCAGATAACCAAACTTCCCAAATATGGCGAACATATACATATGTCTTTCCATCTGTTATTTTGTATGCCAACTGTATGAATTGATACAAGTTTGATTGCGTTTTTAAGCGATATGTTACACCGCCTTGGCTAAATTTTTTCTGCACACTCCTTCAGTCGACATACGCCATCATTTGAACAACCGCCAAATTATGGGATAATCTACGAAAACAAAAAACTTCTTGGATTATAAATACTAACGTAAAATTTAATTCCGGCTAGCGCCCAGGTTGATTATCTAATGGTATTTATATAAGATGTCAGTCTGTTTCCAACAATCAAAATATTAATCTTCGATAGAATAACGGTCACGCCCGAACTCATTGAACCAGAGTTTAGCAGTAGCTGGGCGAATCGATCGATGTAGGTATTCTGTTCTTCGCAAGTCTCACCGGTAAAAACTCATCGCACAAAAATGGTTATTGTTTAGTTCTATTTGTTTTTTTTTTACACCACTAGGTACAAACAACACAATAATTCCCCTGGCGATGCTTTGCTTAGTATTGCCTAGGTGCAGGACTTAAAAGGCAGCCCTCGCTTTGATGCGCGATTGTTCCTAATGGATGACACTGCACTATATACATACCTAACATACAGATATATGTACATATGGATGTACATACGTATGCATGTGTGTATATATTTTTAGAACGTCGCTTTTTAGGAATTTTTATTTTTGAAATAATTTATTAATGCCGCAGAGTTTTGCGTTGTATTCTGGCAATAAAATTCGTCGAGTTGAGCATATGTATGTATGTATGTATGTATGTATGTATGTGTGTA
This sequence comes from Rhagoletis pomonella, assembly GCF_013731165.1. Classification (NCBI taxonomy): domain Eukaryota; kingdom Metazoa; phylum Arthropoda; class Insecta; order Diptera; family Tephritidae; genus Rhagoletis; species Rhagoletis pomonella. The sequence continues at coordinate 81,722,400 of NW_023458559.1, forward strand.
TGTATTTAGATATGAATGTGGGTGTTGTTTTTACTCATGTGTGCGTGATTGTGACAATTTAGGTTATTTTTAATCTTAATTAAGAAAATGAGGACGACACGCCATATAGCTTAGATAGCATTTATTTAAGAAACTGTGAAATTCATACATTCCCGACTCACACTCTTTTTTACATTTGTTTCGAAAAGCATTAGTTTATATGTATTTACCTTTTATTTCTTCAGATAATCCGTACACATACACATCCGCATGTACATACGTACCATATGCGTGCGTGTGTACATACATATGTACATACATATATGCATATGCTTAATTACATATGTATGTATGTATTTAGAAGTACAATCAAGCGCGCAGTATTTCTAGTCATTCATTATTTGTTTAACTGATTATCACTTGTCTTATTTAATTACAATTCAAAAACACCTTTTGTATGTATGTAGAATGTATGTATGTATGTACATAGTATGTACGCTTGTATAGGGGAATTCCCTTAAAGCTTTCGAAGTCGTTTTTTATGAATGAAACCGGATTTTGTCTACTATGTTGCATGCGATGATGTACATAAAATGTTCAGCAGTGACCCATCGGTCATCGCAGAAAAAAATATAAACGACAGCAATTTTTTTGTTTCAATGAAACTTGTGTACTACTTGCAAAAAAACTGCAGACACCAATCTATAAGTGCATGTCAGACGTGGCAATATGACCAACTTTTCCACGCAATTCGCTGTCAAAATGAGCAAGAGAAATTTTATTTCGATGTGGGCACAGCCAGAAGGACCTTCTGTCACATTTCCGAAATCAGTTTATGAAATAAAAGTTGCAAGATGTGACTGCAATTGAAAGAGCGAAAACCGATTTCAAAAACATATTTCAACTTGCTCGTGCTACACCAGCAACTTTTATTTCTGCTGCAAGTGCATAGTTTTGAATAAACGAACAGAAATGATTTTAACTAATAATTTTTTTGGAAATTAATTGTTCAGCTATGAATAATAAATTAGGTAATATTCAAAGTAAAAATTACGTTTATTATAATAAACAGAAAAAAAGATCAACCGGCAAAGCGGCGCACGGTTGCATTTTAGTATAGTAAAAGTAAAGTCAGGTTATACATACATACATATATACCTTTTCGTATGAAAATGATCAAAAACAAAACGCCGGTAGTTTGCAAAACGTCAAAGATAGATACTCCTTTAAAATCGGCTGCGAAATGAAAGATTGAAAAAAAAAAACAGAAAGGCCACAGAAAATAAAGAGGCAAATTATCCACGCTTAGCTGAGACACACAAGAAAATTCTGCTGGGACGAAAGAGGCACAAGAGATGTGCCATCCATGCTTTAGTTTAATGCGGACTGCTTTTTTCTCATCCCATTTCGGCGATGCACCCAAATATTGCTGCTCCGCTTCGTTCATTCTGTGGAAACTTGTTAGTTTGCATCGGTGTATACAAACATACATACATACATATGAATGCATATACATATGTATGCACATATTTATGTATGTACATATGTATATTTATCCGCTTGTATGTATGTTTGCTTATGTAAATATGCAATTTCATTCCATCTGTTGATTCTACAGCATTCGCATTTTCTCGTTCGCCTTTTTTTTTGTGGCATATTCGCTTGGCGTTACGAATTAATTTGCACTCTATTTTGTCGTCCAAGTGCTTTCATATTGTTGACCGCCAAATGAAATTTGTGCATTTGCTTCGCTTTTGAATTGTGAAAGATAAATAAAAATTATAAATAATGAAGTGAAAATGATTTGATCATAGCGGAATCATAAAGCTCAGACGCTTTAAAATGACCTTTGAATCAAGACGAATTGTGGCAGTTGCAGTTTAGAATTGGACAGAAAAGGAAAATTGGGTGCTCTTGGGTGTACACCTACATACATATATGTATATGTATGTATGTTCGTAGGTTTGTTTAAAAAACATCAAGACACTTAATGTACTAATTAAATAATAATATAAATGATGTGGAAAAGACAAAAAAAAAAACCTATTCTCACCCGGGTGTCGGTAATTAAAACATAAGTAGTAATTGTGTGAAAATTTTCAAAAAGTACCGCAAGCGAACCGACTATTGTAATCGATCTCATCGACAAGCTCATTTAAACAAAATTTACTTAATGCGAGTATAGGTTCAAACTTGGTAAAAATGTCCACATTTCGGAGCTTAGCTATGGAATATAGCATAGCGTACAAAAGATATAAAAGCTTAATATGTAGAAGAAAATGTTTGTCCTTTCACATTTTCAAATATTGTGCATTCTAGCTATGTCCTTAATATTATAGAAGTGGTGTCATTTCCATTGACAATATAAAAACCTCTGGCAGCATTCAATTTTATTTTTGGCAAACAATTTACGCTACCAATTTTAAGGTCGCAGTTCTAGATTAGGCGCGTATTTCGCTGCTGCAAGGTTGCTATTTATGCAATAAATCGTGAATACCTCTACTGACTTTTATTTGCGTACACACACTTAGTATGTACTTATGTGTATATCTTTATAAAGATTCTGTAATTGCCATTTGCTAACTTGTTTTGTTTTTGGCGGCGCAAAACTGTAGGTCCCTCTCCTTTGTGTGACAACATCGCAAATGGGAGGAGAAGCTCGGCCAAACGCTAACGCGTAACCGCCAATCTCTTATTATTATTATTATTATAAAAGACGATAATTTCAACATCTTTAAAAAGGCTTTTTTAGAATTATTACAATTCATCACTTGGTAAGACCCAGAAAGCAATATCAAATATTTTAAAACCATTTAGCCAAACTTTGTAGTATCGGAAATGCAAAACTGATGGAATATTTTCAATAACTAAAAGAAATTAGCTAAAAAAGAGTGTAGTAAAACTAAAAAAAAAAAAAAAAAACTAAAAAACATTCAACAGCCTAGCCAAATAAAATTCACGCTGTGAAAATTGTAAAAAATACATAAATTTATATAAATAAATATGTACCTATGCATTCATATATGTATTTATATATGTACGTATGTTTTTAAACAGAACATGATGTCATACAAGTACATCATGCTATACACATCGGCGTAGCCAGAATGAAATATAGGGGGAGTACTATTTTTTTATATATAGGCAAATTCTAACGTTGCGGACTTTTAACGTTTTAACTTTTTTGCCAACAAAAATATTATAGGTTAACATTTTTTTGTGGTATAAGGGAAGAACAAATGAGAACAAAATAATGGAAATTTGAATTTGAGTTAATGTCGGTATATTTGCCTTCGCAATTTATGTTCGGACGTTACTGAAAAAGGAAGTGATTTTGATATGAAAATGTTTTTCTTAAGCGATATTGTTCGATTTTATTAAAAGGTATAGTTCTTAAAACCAATGTTATTTACAGTTTTATTTCAAGGAGTAAAAGGGGCAGATCAGATTTCTCAAATAAATGTGAAAAGAAATATGAAATAAGAATATGTCGTTTTTGGCGATTTTGGTAGACTATTTCTCGGATTCGCCCATATACAGGGAAAAATTGAAAGTTAGGGGGGTTCGAGCCCCCTTCCTGCCTCTACCTGGCTACACCCATCGATATACATGTAGTATATATATCTAATAAATCCATATGTACATATGTACATACATACAAACATGTTTCGCACAAGTTATTCAAAAGTGTATTATTTCAAAATTTGTCATTTTTGATATTATGATATAGAAATGTTTTCCCTTTTAATTAACACGAGGTCGGAAAGGGGTTTTTTGCGTTTTCTGCACCTGCATATGTATGTATGTACTTGAAGAACGTCCGTTTGTAATTCGTGTGCACATGTGCATAAATAATGCTTTGTAAATGCTTAAGCAAATATGTAATTCGTCCAGTAGAAATTTTACACATAGTTAAAATGTTTTTGCCAATATGTATTAGCAGACAACACTGAATTATAATTGTAGTAAATACTTATATATTTCATAAACTTCATTTTTTTTTTGCTCCACCCTATCATATTTAGAGGGCCTTGTCACAAATTCGCCTTTCTACCCCGCATACAAGTAACCGTTTTTAGCGAAAAGAGCCACCAAGCAAGTAGGTAAATTAATTAGTTTGGTCACGTATACGCCCAGCACACCCATAATTCCTGTGTTCGTCAGCTCCTTCCGCCATTTGGTAGCCGGCAACAGCAGTAATGAATATTTTTGTATGTATCTAATATGTGTTAATTAATTTTACGAAAATCCTCGTCAGTCATCGTTTTTTTTTCATGACAACAGGAAAGTTGAAGAGACCAGCAAAATCGGTCGGCATTTTCATTTCCTGTACGAAAGCGGGGACATACGCGTACATACATATGTAATTCAAACAAAATCGCTCATAAAATGTAAGAATTTAATCAATGTTATATACATCGAATTTTTAACCGACTCCAAAAAAAGGAGGAGGTTATCAATTAGTTGGAATATTTTTTTTTTGTTGTATGGTGCCACATAACTTTGGACGACGTTCGCCTATTTCTATAATTCTGTTTTTAGAAGATAGGTGGTACCTCAGAGGTGGTCCCATGCTAATTTGCTTTAGATACATACGGTCATTGCATCATGCAGAAATTAACGGTACTCGTAAATTTGAATATGAGAATTGAAGTCGGGTCTGTTTTTTTTTTTTTGCTTAAAAAATACTTGTTGTGCTTAACTTTTTCCAAAACGCTCCTCGAACTAATACATTCAATCAATATGCCTTGTCCAAATAAATTTATAAACAAGTGCAGAAGTGGGCTATAAAGAAAGGGGAAACCAAAAACATATTTTTTAAGAATAAATAAGGATCAAGGATTAGTAGAAAGGTGAGATTTTGTCTCTCAATTATTGATAGCTAGTTCTCAATAACGGGTTAGCTCAAAATGGACATCGATCGATTTTTACTTTCTTTTTTTTTTTTTAATTAGTAATGTGCGTCCATTACACAGGTTTCATTCAGAATTCGTACAAATTTCGAAAGGTGCGCTCATTTCAACGCGCAGGGTTTTTGCATTTGGTTTCTACATAAGTACTTAGTATTGGCGAATTCTTGGGTCAAGTCAAGATCAAGCAGCTGCGAAGATATTTAACGAAATTCAAGTCTTAATTGTTCTGTACGTCAGTACAAATTTGCAGTTGCTAGTGTTTTGTTGATGTTTGAACATGAGGTCAAAGCATTGCTATATTTACATATGAATCAGCACATACATATGTACAAATGTACATACATATATTTACATACGTGAATACTAAGGCAGAAAAATACGAATGCATAAATGCAAACAACAACGAAAATACAAGTAATTTTTAAGCGCAAAACAAAACCGACTTCGATGCTTATATACAAATTTAGGAGTTCCATTAATTTTGCCATGATCCAATGATTGGAACTAAATTAAATTAGTATGGGATCACGCGATGAATTATCGCATTTCCCATGAAAAAATATTATCGAAAACGGTTCCCGCCTATTCTAAAATATCCAGTGACATACATAAAAAAATATGCCGATAATTTGATAACCTTCCTCCGTTTTTTTTTTGAGGTCGGTTAAAAATCTTTAAATGCTGCCTCAATCTTATTTTTTGTGCTTGTATATCATCTCCCACTGCAATAATTCCCGCATTTCGCATAAAGAAAGAAGCACAACGGTAACAATACGCATACATACATACATATATGTAAAAGATTTTGCGCTTAAGTTATCATATTTAAGTAGCAAGAGATTAGTAGCAATAAAATATTATGAACATTGCTGCACACGAGAGAAGAATTTAGTAAAATTTATAGGCACAAATTAAACTGAATAATTAAACGCATGCCAACTTGCATACCTAGATATATTAGGGGTATTCACGATCCGGGGCATACTGGCTAGCATGGTGCATAGATAGCACGACTGGCTAATTTTGTTGTTGTTTGAACACATGAAACAACAACAATCATGCTATTTATGCTATCTATGCACCATGCTAGACAGTGTGCACCGGATCGTGAATACCCCTATTGTATCTATGTACATTGTACATATGTACCAAAATGTGTGCATGTTCATTTATATCATTTACATACAGCACTTTATCACTCAATTTATAACCACCCAACTACATTCGATCGAACCGCTTTTGAATGATCCCAACAAATTAATTATAATTATTTCGCGTTCTGTCGAGATTTTAAATGGTACACAGATGACAACATACACGCAGGCACATACTAATATTTACATACATATAAATAGGAAATAGGTATCCGTTGAAAGCTACACATTTACAAATGTTTTGCATGAAAACATATTAAAACATTTTCGCTTAAATGAAAAAAGTGTTAATTTATTTATTTATTTGGCGGCCGCCGTTGTCAAGTGGTTAGAGGTAGAGTGGTACCTGGTCCGCGCAACATAAAAAAAAACTTTTTTTCTAATAACGGTCGCCCCTCGGCAGGCATTGGAACCTCCGAGAGTATTCTGCCCTTAAAAACGGCAATAAATAGCTGAGTGTGCAGAGGAGGGAACTACTATTGGTTAGCTTTCAAGATGTCCTTGGTTTGACTGCCGTCAGACGCAACACATTAAAATTATATAAAAAGTATTTATTAAAATTGAAATAATTGCTGAATCTAAAATTTGTCTTTTTTTTTGCTTGGTTTTCCGTAACTATGAAAAAGCTGCAGTGAAGTGCAGAATGAAATCGTTTTGAACGAAAAGTTGAATCTGTATCTGTTTCACTTTTCTGTACATACATACGTTTCAGGTGCGCATTTTAGTAAGAGAATGGATCCGAAAAACGACCGAAACGCAATCGAAAAACCGATGAATTGGCTAGCTGGGGTTCTGGTTTAATTTGATAATACTAGTTCTAATAATATGTATGTATATATATTTAGGAATTTATGTTATTTATGTTTCTCATATTGTGGGTGCTTGCATTTGCCTGGTTATCAGGTTATCTGGTTGAAAATTATTATTCTATAAGGACAATTTATCTAAGCGCATAAATGCGTCGTAACAACGTAAGCCTCGTAAACTTACTTAATTTTGTATAAAAAAACCGGCTTATTTATCAGTTACGAGGCGTTTACTATTTCTACTGAATACCATTAAATCAAAAAAGTATTAGTTTTCGTCAATAATATCGAAACGAATAGGTTTAATCGATAAAAATTGTCCAACGTAAACTAGCATAGTACATACAGAGATTATTTATTAGACTGCATATTTATGTATTCTTGTTTTTTTAAATATACTCTCTTGCATTTTCAGATTAAATGTTGTTGACGTTTGAAACTAATTTCAAAATACTCTTCTGCTAATGGCTTCCCATAGATGCAAAAATGGTTCAATTTAACACAGAAAATGTTAAAGCAGAAAATGGCATCAGTGCTGGTATGATTGGAGACGGTTGTAAAATGACCAATGCCTCCAACACGCCTACTCCATCGCCCTCGCGAACACCAAACAAGGCGCGACAGTTGTCAGTGATGGACGAAGAAGAAGGCGCTACTGGTAAGTGAAAATAGACGATTGAGCGCCAAATAAGAACGGAGCATAAAAATGCAAAATTTCATCGTGGTGATGCGGTTGAGTTTCCGTTCAAAACGTCATTTGAGCCCCAAGCACGAGTGCTTATACTCAGTGACAAGGCGAATTTATACAAGGTGGTGCTACTGGCGAATTCAGATTTTCGCCGCGGTACTTCCTAATGTCAAAATTATGTGTTTGTTGTAATATGAATTCGCTTTGTTTACAACAAACACATCATTTTGACATTAAGAAGTACGGCGGCGAAAATCTAAATTCGCCAGTAACACCACCTTGTATAAATTCGCCTTGCTCATCTCGACATCTCCTGCGTTTATTGAATTTTTACAGCTCACTCAGTCAAGTAAAATGGGCATACGTTTTTTTTTTAATATTTTTTTTTTCGCTATTTTCGCCATAGTGTGTTTCGCATCCGATGTTTACTCCCCAACTTAGAAACGCAAAATGATTCGTGTCAAGTGTGACGATAGACAGACGGCAGTGTTAACTCATTAAACACGAAAGCCAAAGAGGAGGGTACAAGTTTGATCAGATCAACTGCTTCGTTAATCCGGATTAACGTTGCCGTCTGTCTATGCTATAAAACTTTCTCTGCGTAAAATCAAATTTTTCATCCAGAATGCTAAAAGTAGCGCAATTTCTCACGAAAATATTCAAACTTACGGCTATTGTGATTGGGACTACATTCTGAGCAATTTTGTGAAATATAGAATATCCAAAGCAGTACCCTGCAAGTGACAATTGATACACTCTTAAGTCATTACTTTGTTAAATTCTAAATTTACTTATGTTGTACAAAGTATGAATTCGAATAAAATTCATTCAATTCACGACTTGAACTTACTGGTACGTATATACAAATATGTAGAGTCCAACCGATTAATCGGCGTCGGCATCGGTATCGGCCGTTTGACGTAACTAGGTAAGTGTTGATTTTTGTGCAATTTTTTGTTCACGCATTTTCTTTCAAACAAAATATGTTCGAATATTGTTTCGTATGGAGAAAATCCGCAACACCTTCCACAAAAAAAAAAAAAAATCCAAAAATCAATAGTAAGTCCTAGGTACTTAAAATTTGCACTTCATTAAAATAAAATTGAATGGGCTACAAATCTGCATACTCAGAATATTTAAAGAAAAAAAGTTTGAAATTTTTACTAACTTGGTTTTTGTTAGATAACGAGCTACACTTTCATAAACAAATAAGCAAGATTAAATAAACGAAAGGGAAATAGCCAAAGAATGCTAAAATGTCGTTACTGTATGTATTGTTACGATTATCCTATTATTTTCACTGGGTTGTTAAATTGTTTACGTTACAAAAATACTTTTATCATTAAATATCTACGGTTACTGTTTATTAACAAATTGTATACAATACATCACCTTTATAGTCAGCAGAATCTGCATATTTTTACTACTATGAGTACAACTAAGAAATGTGATTTCGAATGAACTATTTTTTTTTTAACATAAAATAAGTAAAAGACCACGGAACAAAGTATTGCAATGATATGTATGCATAGGCGTACTGTTAATACATATTTATGTATGTACATACACACACTTATAAAAATTTATCAAAAACATTTGTACTTGAATGAATTTATATTCAGGTATTTTTTTTTTTTAAGGAATCGGCATCGGCATCGGCATCGGCCGATTCTTTGCCCTAACGCCGATTAACTGGCATCGGCATCGACATCGGTCAAAATCGCGGGGAATCGGTCGGACTCTACATATATTTATATGTACTGTGGTGCAAGCACATATTTATGTACACGGGAATATCGCAGGAAAATTGTTTGCGCATGTTGTGTCGCTAAATCCAATCAACAGGTTGATGCTGCAGGCGTCGCTTAATATTCAACGATGAACACATCAACACAATTACTTAATCAAAAAAAGGAAACAATAGCATGTGAGAATTGTGCGCAGAGCAGTGTGAATATAAGCTCATATCGCTCATTTACTTCAATAATGTCATAACTCAAAAAAGCAAAACTCGTGACGAACGGCTTTAAAGTTTTGCATTCACATACATACATATATTCCCATAGTAAAAATTAAACATATTTTGTTCTGGAGAGATATTGCCTATTGCCTGCTTGGTCGTATCTGTAAACAAATTAAAGAAACACACATTTCATATCTTCCTTGATTAAAAATATAAATTTTAAGTTTACCTTTTCTCTTTTATAGTTTTTTTTTTACTTTATAGTCAAATATTTGCTTAAAATGCCTAAGGCCGCTTGTTACAATTCCATGAAAATCCACGGCTATATAGAAGAATTGGGGGAAAACATATTTTTGACTGCTGTGGAATAAAAGTAAAACACGACCAAAAATACCACAACCTATTACTTAATTGTCAAATAAAGACGAATCGAACTAGCTTTTAAGTGGAGTTTAGTGTCGGTAGATGTTGAGATGAGCCTTAGTTCCTTCAAATCAATGCTTCGCGATAATCTCATGAGTCTGTGGCGTAAAAATTTTAAAATGCACTTAGTGGCATTGTGTTACTGTGGTAGCACAACCGAGTAATCATAGTCAACTTATGTATTTTGACAAGTTTTAAAATATTATTTTTGTTGTTATTTAATTTTGGTTTGTGTTTTATAAAAATATGGTTAATTCTTTAACAATATCCGTGTGAATACAAGTTTAAAGGTACATAGTGCCACATGATTGGGCATTTGCCCAAAATTCGGTGCAAATCGTATCCCAATTGTGTGAATATCCAAATATTTTTCTCTATCCCAATCACGAAAAATAATTTGTTCAAATTTTTCAATAGAAGATCGTTGTATTGTACCAATCTTGTGACTATAAAAAAAAAAATATTGTCCTCCCAATTTTTATATATGTATATTGTACTAATATTCCATTATAAAAATGTACAAATGTATCAATCCAGTGACACTACCTTAAAACTTGTGTAATATCAAAAAAAAAAAAATTTTTTTGTAAAACTTTTGAGCTCAGAATTCCTTGAAAGATTCTAAGTATGCAGTGGTGTAGCCCATTCAATTCTAATAGAATAAAGTACAAGTTTCAAATGGCTACCGGGTTGACTTTTTAGAATTCAAAAAAAAGCACAAAGTTGGAAACTTCGATTTACACGGAGTTTGTTAAAGAATGAACTATATTTTTATAAAACAAAATAACCAAAATTAAATAACAACCAAAATTTGTTTTTGTTATTTTGTGGCCTTATAACAATTATATTCAACAATTTTTATTGAGCTTGAGGTCGTTGCTTTTCCACAATAAGTTTTTCATTAAAAACGGCCTCAAGCTCAATAAAAAATTGTTGAATATAACAACCAAAATAATATGTCAGAACTTTGGCAAAAAGTGATGCGGCTATAATTTTTTGACCACTGTATGTATTTTTTTATAGATTTAATTGGACATGCCAATTGAACATAAAAGCTATGTATAACAAAATTAAAAATAATTGCCGTTTTTTGCCTTTTTTCTAGTTTTTAGTGCCTGACCCTGATTATGACACTATTGAAGCGATATGCACATACGTATGTATATGTATATTCAAAACTTCAAAGCCGTTTTTCTCGAGTTTTTGATTTTTAGGATTAGGGGCAGCAAATGTGCGATATGTACATATGTATTTAGTTATGTCCATACATAGATGTGCATATCTGTGTTTTTAGTTATGTTTTTGTTTAACAGGGTATGTGTTTATTGAAATGTGCTAATACACACACATATTTTGATACGTGAATGTAAACATGAATTCCTTAAAATTACAATTTCGCCAGAAAGCCTACGCTATTTACACAAGTACGCCTATACACAGTGGAAGTGGCTTTTGTCGTTATTGTGCCTGCAGGCTCAAGCTTTATTCCACTAACGATTGTTAAACACTGTTCTGGTACATATGGACGCAATCGCACATAATGTCCTTGATTTGACCACTCTACTATTGTTTTGCTTGCATTTGGTTGAGTCAACTTTAGAGGACCAATGTCGCTATATTCGAATTAATTTCACCGCACCAAATACATACATACATACATACATACGTCTATTGTAAAATTTTATAATGAAAGCTATTCAATTTACATCAATATTCTATCCTCGCAATCGGGAACAGACCAGACCCATCAAGTTTCCAATTTAAGCGCTTTTTAATCGATTTCAATTGTGTTAACCTTTTTGCAATCGTTCCACACCCACTCAATGAAGCAACCATCCACCCTGCAGGGAAACCGCGGACTAGTGATTCACATTTTTAGTTCCGTACTAGATCCAAAAACGAACCAGTCCGATAGTAACTATGTAGATCCCCACCAAGCCAGAATCAGCGAAATTTTAAAACTTTTAAAAAACTATTTTATTTCACTTTTTTCATTAGAAATCTATGTATATCTAAGGTGACGAATTTAGAACTGGTTCGGAATTATAGAAAAACGTAAGCAGAACGAACTAGATCTTATCTTTCGAATTTAGAACTAGTTCGGAACTATCGAAAAAGGGATGCAGAGGGGAGCTTGTTTACTTTACATAGATATGTGTTTGGTGACTTTTGTGTTCAAATGCGCTTCCATTCTGCGCTTCGCAGATGGTTTTTCATAGCTTTTTAACATCCTACGATCTTCTGGAATCTAACCAATAACAGCACGTAGCTCTGCAAACTCCAAAGCATACAGTCAAAGATGTGTAAACGTGCATTTCTTACAATCATTCAAACAAATTTTATTTCAAATTGAAAACATAATATTATTTCTTTGAAACTAAATTTAAATCGCACACACAGAAGAACCAAAATGATTGAAGCGTCTGTCGATTTTATAAATGGTGCGGAACTATAGAATTTAGGACTAGTTCGGAACTTTCGCATACTATAGGGATGTAGTGGAGGGCAATTGATACTTCCTAGGACATCGCCATGTTAAATTCGCCAGTTGTTTGCATGCAAAAGAGATTTATCGCGAACCAGTGCTGGTTCTAAATGTTCTAGAAGCGCGCCAATTCAGAACTAGAGATTTTCCCCACAGGGCACATCGAAGTGTATGCATGTATGTATGTATGTATATGTCAGTGGCGGATACAAGGGAGGAGCGATCGGCGAACGGGCCCTTTGCGAGAAACAGTGTCATAAAGTCGCGTTTTTTTTTTAATATTTGAGAAGCTCTTGCAAAGAAAGAAAAGGTGATGGAAACTTCCAACTTCGGCTTAAATTAAAGCTGGAGCTCCCACCTAATGACTGTGAAAATACTATCCCAGCACCTTGACCTGATGGTCACTTATAGTCATTTATTGAATAATAAAAAAAATACTGGAAAATTGTGCTACTGAAAAGCAAATTTTGTCAAAATCAGATTTTTATGTACAATAAGTGACCTTAGGGTCAAGGTGCAGGGATGGTATTCTTAGGGATTGTTGTCGAAATTTCGAGCCTCAATATAAGCCTAAGTGGAAGGTTCTATCATCTTTTGTTTAAATTAAGCGTAAGTGGAAGGTTATATCACTTTAACACTTTGACCTCGTTTTTTTCAAAATCTGAAGCTGATGGAAACGTTATACTTACAGATTCGTAATCAGCACAAAAGAGCCTACCAAAGACAGATTTAACATTTTTTTCTTTTTCTATTTCCACGTATTAGCTGAAAACTTTATAAGAATATTTAAATAATGGAATAAAGTCACCGATACTAAAATCAATTTTTCTCGTAAAGGGCCCGTTCGCCGATTTTGGTATTGACAGAAAAATTTTCCTAGACTTCCACAGAGTCACATCCGACAGGAAAATCCGGGGTTAGAAAAGTTTTGATTTAAACTTGTTTCAAGCACACCGTGATATGTACACATATCCAGGCATTCTCTGTAAGGCATTATTTGTTCGCTTCTCTGGATTCTGTTTGTTTATCCATACGTTCTCCTTTCGTTCGAAGGTAATGCTGCGGGTAAGAGCTTACCGCCAATGACATGCCCATGTTAAAATAATGCCTTCTTGAAGCGAAAGGGTAAGCGATTCCATTTTAATTGCTGTGGTCATCGTGTTTTTTGCTGGGTATGTACGTGCATACATAGAAGAGGCTATATGGTGATGCGACTGCTGTTGAGTACAAAACTCAAGAGGTGCTTATTGATAAATACTTTTTTTTTTGTATTGGTAATTCATTCGCTTACCTTTCATCTGCAAAAGACCTGGATTTGTACGAGTACTCACATATGCACACTAACTATGTATCTTGTAAGCAAGTGCGATATTTTTTATAAAAGGATGTATTAAAATAAAATTAAAATTTGGCGTAAATTACCATTTACATCAATAGAAATTAAATTATAATTAACTATATGAGTTCTTGATGATAGAAAATAATTAATTTTTAAAAGTATTAGACCGTAGATTCTGGTAAATTTTTTATACTAGCGCATGCAAACCTTTTAAAATTATATTAATGTATGTATGTTGGCATGTATGTTTAAGTGCTAAAGTCCCCATTTCAGTTAAGTGTCACTTAAACTATTAAGAAACCAGTGCAAATTGTAGAAATAAAACTGACAAAAGGAAAATAGAAACACTGTTGCACACGTTGCGTTTAAAAACCATGAAATCCAGCTGTGTTCACTTGGCCTTGGCTGCGAGTCTGTTGATAGTGAAAAACATACATATGTATGTACGTCCCACACCTGGCATCCAGGGACAATTACGTGCCAACTACCCACGCGTTTTAGTGGCTGCAAGAATGAAATGATCTGAGTGTTGTATTAGTTCAAAAAGCCGGTTGTTTACGCGAAATTTCTGAAATGAAATTTTTCACTTTAACTATTCCTGTTACACAAAGAATTAAAATTTAAAGATCAACTAGTAATTTTTAAGCAAAAAACCACACCGACTTCAATTCTCATATAAAAATTTAAGATTATCGTTAATTTCTTCATGATCCAATGATCGGATTTAAACCAAATTAGTATGGGTGGGACCACATTTGCTTAAAAAAAGAATTATAGAAATCGGTTGACGTGGTCCAAAGTTATGCGGTAACATACATAAAACAAAAAAAAAATATTTCGACGAACTGATAACCTCCTCCTTTTTTGGAAGTCGGTTTAAAAAAAAATATTCCGACGAATTGATAAGCTCCTCCTTTTTGTGAAGTCGGTTAAAAAACTTAAAAAATTAAAAAGGCTGGACGCTGTCATGGAATTTTTCGTCATGCAACTGTTTCGCTGCAGTTGGTGCGTTTGAGGACAAACACAACCAGTTCCGTCTTCTTCTTTCTATAAATTTCAGTACCAGTCATTCATGCAGCCAAAAAGTTGCTTAGCCTAAATTAACCGTCGAAAAAAATGTGAATGAAACTTATATCGAAAGATGAAACTTACAAAAATAATTTCTCACCTAAATTACGTGAAACCGCCTGTATGAAAATTGCTTTTAATTGAAAATTAAATGTGGCCTAACCTAACACGTCTGACCCATTTATTAGTCACCAATTCAATTTACAAACATACAGCTGGAAGCGGCTTACTTACTTTCTTTAGTACGTACATGTGTATACATAATTCAATTAAGTTTTTAATTTGGTTTTTAAAGTGGCTATCGGCAAACCACGTTCATAGCCTCTAAAAGGTCCAGTTGCACTCACACAAATGGCGACGAGCAGACAGCCCATAAAAAGAAAAGATGGTTAAGATACAAGAAAAAGGATAAAGTTTTTTCTTATTTATTCCATTAATTTTGCACTGATGCGGGCTGTTAGATAATTTCCGTGTGGAATAAGGGAAAGACCTTCATGACCAAACTTCATTTGCTGTAGGCGAAGAGTGAAGCGAAACAACAAATAACATACAAGTCAACTACAGCATAAAGAGGTTAGGTCAGCTTAGATATTAATAGACCAGATAGTACTTATTGCATATTTGATGCGTGGCTAATAGTTTTTTCTTAGAAGAACAAATTGATTTAAAAAAAATTTTGCTTTATTAAATAATATCCAGATTCATTCATACATATAAGCAATTTAAGTTGAATTTATTTCGAAAACTGGCACAAGGAAAAATAATTTTTCACTTAAATTGCTGCTGAAACCGACAGTTAAAATGCATCGGCAAAACAGAAGCAATGAAGACGTACCCTGCTGTACTGAGAATCCTAAGCGCTTTCGACTTCAAAATCGGAAGTATGATGGCTCACATGAAGATCTTAATAAAAATGCATGGTGCAATAGTTCCAAAACTAGAAAATATTTGGTACTAAATGCAGGGAGCCCACACACAAGCTTAATTAGGAAGTTTGGTTCACGGATGGATCTAAAGTGGAAAATGGAAAAACCGGTGCAGGCATATGTGGGCCGAACTTAAAATAATCGATACCAATAATCATCTTTCAAGGATGTGGTTACCGCTAAAGACGTTTTATTTTTAGCCAACCTAACAGCACGCAAACCTTCTTGGATTCTAAGTTGACATGTCCTTCGTTTTCATTAGATACCTTGCTTTCAGTGCTATATATATCTGCCTAATTTCATTTACTAAATACGACCCAAACAACAAAAAGGCAAGCTATATAAAACAAATTAAAAATACATTTCAGCTGTGCTGCAGGTTAGCTCTCGAATATTTCTGCAGTAAAGCAAAGCATCATAAGTTTTCAAAACAAATTGCTCATCCAGCATAGCAACGAATATTCTTTTAGTGTATTTTTCAGTTTGTCAAACACTGTTTATTACTGCAGTGGATTTTAATTTCATTTGCCCAAAGTTTAAATCTAAAAATGGAGAATTCAGGAACCATAAGAAACCTATTTTCATCTAACACTGGACCCTATCTACAATCTACACTACACTTTTGTTCTGGGTATATTTCGTTTTTTGTTTTGTAGCACCATGTTATATCCCCGGATTACTGATGTACTTAGTATTTTTAAGAAGTGCTGGTATTTTAAAAATACCATTTAGGGATAGGATTATGATTTATCGAGTTTAGTTGGATTAAAAATGAATATTCACTAAACAAAAAATTAAATTGAAAAACGTAACCGCAAATATTTAGAAAATCTCGGAAAGGAACTGATGTGCAAATCATACTTTGGATGGGCATATAATGAGTGATGCAGTCAGCTATAACAACAGTAGAAAACAACAAAGGAATATTATACAAAGCAGCAACACAAAAGCAAATATTGTGATTGTCTTTCTATTGTAGACCTTTGCTGTTGTCCCAACTTCATTTACATGTTGCAAGTGTTAGAATACATACATACATATGTACAATGTATATAGATAGCCTTCGGTGATATAATAAAACTGCTTCTAAATACTAGAGAATGAATAAAGGGTACAAAGGAAGAATGACAATAGTAAATGACTTAAAAGATAATGAGGTATGTACTAAGTATTTAGAATGCAGTAGAATGCGTGCGGGTTAATTCTTTCGTGGGAATGTCACCATCAAGCAAATATCCAATGAGCTACGAAGGACTTAGTTTTTGACCCACACATACAAGTTACATCCCACATGACAAAAAGCTACATATCTAAAATCAGTATATTTCGAGATAAAGTAATTTTTTAACTTGTTATTTTAATATACATAATTAAGAATTATGATGCATTCACACACACTTACGGACATACAAAGTGCTGACTAGAATAGCTTTTCACTATCTCAACTTGCCTAAACGCTAATATGACATTTATGTAATTTAAATTCATTTAATTTGTAAGCTTTTTTCTTGGCCGTAATTGTATATTTTTTTCGGCAATGTCTTTTATACATATCCACGGCTGAGTGCAGGATCGCTCTATCTCAGCAAACGGTTGAAAACGCCCTACCTCAGCGACCGATATATTGAGTTTATATTGAGATGGGGCGTTTTCGAAGCGGCACCCGAGTTAGGAAGATCTTCCACTCAGCCGACGATAGTCTGTTAGTTTTCTTTCAAATAAATCACAGCACGAAAATTAATTCAAAGTCTATAACTTGAAAAATACGAGATTTGTTGGCATCTTTAGCAAATCACTGTAAGCACTTTCTTTGTATCTAATTTAAAAAGTTGTTTTTGCTTCCGTAAAACTTAAAAGTCTTAAACAGGGGGTTGTTAGATCAATTTTCGATCCAGCGAAATGCGAGAAAGCACTATTTGAATACATATAACCTCTCAATATGTACGTACTTATACATACTGTAATTGAGGCGGGGCGTATACGTAACCATGATACAAAAAAAAGGTAGTTTAACTTTAAAATTTTTTGATATAAACTGTGTTTATGACGTGTATGCTTTCCGTAAATTGCGCTAGTATCACTGCCACCTCAACAAATTATTGTTTTGGAAATGTTATTATTTTTTAAAGGAATTTTTTATGCATTAAAAAATAACAGCAGGAAAGGTAAATTTACTTAATTCATCGTATTAGCATAGTTGTTACTAAGTGAGTATTAATTTAAAATACCTTAAATTACCTTACCGCAGCGTTCCATGAGGTGTTATTATAGATATTAGGATGTTGCTTTAATTTGGATCCTTTTTAGAGGACATATGAACAACGGAATAGTTAAAAAGTAGCTTATCGTCAATGATAGCCCTATGGAAGCATACACTTAGAGGGAGGTAAGAAAATTTACAAATTCTTAGAGCTCCTTGTTATAGTTTATAGACAGATAAGCTACTCGCTCAACTGCTGCTGGTGCAGCGATTCGCTTAGATTGGGCACATCCGTCCCGAAGCTGAAAATTTTCCGCCAAAAAGTGGTTGGAACAAGCAAACAACACCTTGGTGAAGTTACCATGCACGTGGCCATCCCGAAATATCCAGCTAATCGTACTGAATAATGGTGAAAATAATTGCATAAACAAATAGATTATCCATGTGCATTACGCAATGTAATAGGAGTATTTTACTAGCCTGCCGTTTTATAATTAATTTTAGAAATAAACCACTAATAGCTCGCTATAAAATGATGCTCAAAATATATTCCTTATAATAATTTTGGATTTTTTTTAAGTAAAAAACTAGTTTTTAATTTCGTCAAAGAATATGGTAGCCTCAATTTAAAAGTAAACGTCAAAAGCACAGTTTACATCAAATAGCTAGCAATGGCGGATAAGAAGAAGAAGTGAAACTAACTTTAAATATTTGTATCATGTACGTAACTAACAAATCTAACGCCTATTTCAAAATTGCTTATTTACCATACACTCAATATGGTTCAAACTACAACAAACAATATAAAAATATAATTTCTAAACTTTATGCAAAACTCACTTTTTAATCAGATTTTTTTTAAATTCTTTCGAGTAAGCGATTTTGTAAATTTTAGTATAATAATGTGCAAGTTTGAAGTAGCCAGAAGTTATTGCTGATTTTCGGCAATTTTTTCACACATTTTCATCCTTTTAAAAACAAAATCGAAAATATTTTGTATTGAAAAAATGCGAAACACCTTCAGCGAAAAAAAATCTCAAAAATTAAAGCGAGTTTTTAGCAACTTCAGTTTGTAGATTCTAAAACAACTGGTTAAAAGTTGAAAATTTATTGAATTTTCCTGAGTTTTGCACAAAGTTTAGAAGTTTAGATATGTTTTTTTTTTGTTGTATGACCCATATTTTTATAAAAAATTAGAAAAAATAAAAAAATATATAAAAAGTGTTGCATAATAATAATAGGCAAGTAATTTTTAGCAAAACAAAAACCGACTTCAATCCTCCTGCCTTTCGATGCAAAGAATTATCGAAATCGGTTGACGTGGTCCAAAGTTATGCGGTAACATACATACATAACAAAAAAAAATATTCCGACGAACTGATAACCTCCTCTTTCTTGGAAGTCGGTTAAAAACAGATTGGCGCTTACACATACATATGTTAGTGTTTGGCCGAGCTTCTCCTCCGTGTGCATTGTGAAAAACTCTGTGCCAATACTTTTTGCCGTGAATGAATGTATGTGTGTGTGCGGTGTATAGTACATATAAATATGTAATCGATTTTTTTTTTTAATATTATAAAATAACGAGTTATTATACGTCCTACATTACATATATATGTAGATTTGGACTATGAACTCATGAATGGGTGTTACTTTGGTTGCTGTTTATTTTTGTATACTATTTATTTTCACTCTGCGTTGAGTGGGGAATTTCAAATTGGATCTTATGGGAATAACAAATTGAAAAACAACAAACAAACAGCTGTGCATGAGCCCGCTATACTTCTACATATGCAGGCTTTATATCTTATTTTAGAGCTTAACTAAAATTAGGAGAAGTGAGAGTGAAACAAAATGTGAAAAAGGTATGATGACCTTTCATCGATTTTTGTTGGATTAAAGCTCATAAAGTGTTAATGGATTGCGTAATGCATGAATGGAAATGATATTGGAAAGGGATATTGTCAAAACCAATCGATACTATTTAAATATTTAAGTTACAGGGTATAATGAAGGCAAACTCCTTGCACGTGCTGTCTACTTGTTAAGTCTGTACTAATTTTAGTTCAATGTCAAATAAGTAAACGCCGGAATCGATAAAATAAATTTTGTTTACTTAATCAAAGTAAGGGTCGTGGTTGTAAGTTGTATTAAGTATTATATGTATATATACGCAAAGGATGTGTATATTTATGTAGTTTGAATGAAAAAAGCCAAAATTAAAAAAACATCCTTTACCTGAAATATTTTCTGATAGCAAAACTCTAATTGGTCCGGTGCGAATATACTAAAATTGATCTTTGCTTCTTTGTTCTAAAGTGTTTTCTGATTATTTCCATTGCTCCTGCGGCATTAATTTAGCAGAAACACTGACTCCCGCAAACGAAAATAGATATGAAATAAAATGCTTGATTTGTACTTAAACCCAGTTCGTCTCCCTCTTCCCAAAGTCGGAGCGATTAAAAACTTAACAGAAAATCAAGGACTTATTCTTAGAAGTCGTAAAAACATTGTAGTCATTTAAAAACCAATAATAATATTTTGGCGCTTACACCGTTAATTAGCAAAAAAAAAAACCACTCAGTGCGTGTAGTCCCTACGCGCGGAAGAAGTGAAACTTAATGGAGGAAATGCCAGAAAGAAAGAAATTTGCGACATACAACGCATGTACTTATTTTCTAATATACAGAAAACATATTTATTAAATTTTTTTTAACGACCTTTAATTTTTTATTTTGTATAACCAACTGCAAAGTTTAATTATTACCTACAATATATCTACAATATAAACTAGTAGATTGTGGTAACTAAAGTAAGATATTAAATGTTTAATTTCTATATTATTAATATTTCTGGAAAAGACCGCATCAATGGTGGCCGCTCCTTTGGTTGTTGTATAATTTTTACCATTAATGATTTTCAGTGAACGTTTTTCTTTAAAAACTTCTGTCAGTTCATCAGATTTGGCCAGCGAAAAGTTGACGTGGAAATCTTCTGCGAGAATTACAGGCCGATCATAACAGTCTACTTATCTTTATCTTCATCTTTATCATTAATCTTCATCTTCATCTTCATCTTCATCTTCATCTTCATCTTCGTCTTCATCTTCATCTTCATCTTCATCTTCATCTTCATCTTCATCTTC
>NW_023458559.1:81743498-81772141 GCF_013731165.1 Rhagoletis pomonella
TCTTCATCTTCATCTTCATCTTCATCTTCATCTTCATCTTCATCTTCTTCTTCATCTTCATCTTCATCTTCATCTTCATCTTCAGCTTCATCTTCATTTTCATCTTCATCTTTATATTCATCTTCATCTTCAGCTTCATCTTCATTTTCATCTTCATCTTCATCTTCATATTCATCTTCATCATCTTCATCTTCACTTGTATGTATGTATGTAGTATGTCCCGGAATCATAAATCGATGGCAATGCAATATGAAGATTAAATAATCTGCTAGGTGGCGCAAGAGTCGAGATATTTGGAAACCCGTACTTATGGTCCGATTTCCTTCATACAAAGAAAATTTTTTCTATATAGATTCACTATTAACATATTTTAAGTAATTTTATGCCGTTGAAAATTTTCCAGTATTCATATATGTATAATTAATAAGAATTTTCTAGATTTATTTTTAATCAAATAAATAGTTAGAATGTTTAGATTCTGGTATAAAAATTAACTAGATGAAAACCTGGTGTATTCAATTGCAAAAATTTGGTTTACTCGGTATTCGAAAAATCAATATTAAAAAAAAAAACGCCTAAATATATTCAAGATAACCGGCTGTAACTGGTTTGGAAAAGCTGAGTCAATCTCCCCACCAGTTATGTTAGTGTCTTTATATATGTACCGATGTATATAAATATGTTTGCATGTATGTATCTATATTAGAAAACAATTCCCATTTGAACCAGGACATTTGGCATTGCTTGTAGCCCCATCAAAACACTTCGACTCTTTTCGATCCCATTCGTGAGCTGTGGAACGCGTTGAAGTACAAAATTTTGTTGTGAAAAATTTTTTCTGAAGATTTCGGCGTTTGTATAAATTGGTATTTTAAAAAACTAACAGAGGAGGAAAAATACCCTTGTATTGATACTTTAAAAATGACAAGTAATTTTTAGCAAAAAAAAACCGACTTCAAAAAAATATACATATATATATATATATATATTTCTTGATCCAATGATCGGATCTAAACCATGGTATCGGTATGGGACCACCGGTTGACGTGGTCCAAAGTTATGCGGTAACATACATAAAAAATAAAATTAAAAAAAAAAAAAAATAAAGAAATATTCCGACGAACTGATAACCTCCTCCTTTTTTGGAAGTCGGTTAAAAATTCTCTTATATTCACACTTGTATATACATATGTACATACATACATATGTTTTTAGCTAACAAGTTATTCTTTTTAAATTGTTCCATTACAGCTGAAAATATTCATTTGGACGATTTGTACACACGATATCGCCAACGCCTACGCAAGTCACTTTTTAGATCCGGCCTACTGATATCACTAGTTGCATGTGTGGTCTCCATAATCGTTGGTGTAATTTACGAACAAGTAAGTTCCACACGCATGCCGTAGTGTTGATTCCTATTACCTATTTTACACTAAGTAGAGTGTTCCAAAATATCAATGGTCTGGCTTTTAACGCATATATTTCTATTTTATTTATTTTACGCGTATATACATAAGAAAATGCTTAAGCTGCAAAAGATACGCTCATGGGCCACTGCCTATTATAAACAGCTTATTTTAATTTTATCGACAACTAACTACATATTTCATAAGGGCACATGCAATTTGACGCTTAGTATCCCATACAAGCGTAGATACGTATGTATGTGTATGCGTCAAAGTGCGCGCGCTGAAAAAAGACGCAAGAAAGAAACTTCGGCGAACTTAGGTGGGTAGTTGAAGGCGTAGAAAGACACGCGATAAAAGTAGGCGCGCGTGGAGCGTAGTGAGCGAATATTCAAACAAATTTTCATGAAATTTAAAAAAAGATAAGATAATTGAAATGACGCCAACGCTCATACGGTAAACCTCGAACATCGTGTCTCCCTTCGCCATCAACTATGTTATCGGTGTAGAAATATAACATATCATTATTATACATTTCGGCCTATGGAGAGTGTCATATTTGCAAAAACAAAATTTCCCTTATATTATGGGACACCCTAATGGATGTAGGTACATACATATATATCGTTACCTTAATACAGAAAGACCCTAACTCATTTTTTGGGAAATTCAGCTTTGTACACAGGTCGGTAGATTACCCATGAAAGACCTTATAGATTTTGAAAACAAGTACTACGTCAATAAATTAGTTTCGGCATTTATTAAAATCCGGGATTTTGAAGGAATTCCCAACTTAAGAACTTTAGTTTTTATAAAGTTTTGTAAATACTCTGTAAAGACACAGATTTTAGATATGACCTTTCTCTATTAAGGCAACGATATGTATGTATCTGCGCAGCATGTTTTATGTACGTACATAAATATGTAAGTATGTATAGTACTTGTAGATAGACACAATGTGTCGCTGGTTTAACAATTACATACATTATTTCGCAATCACTATGCTCATTTATAGCTTTTTTTAGGGTTTGCTTCAAACGTGCCTCTTGGCGCTAGCTGCCATCATATCTGCGGGTATATTGACAGCACTGCAATTCCCGGCGGTGCTTAGCTCGCCAGTAGCCGCGTTGGCGTTTGCCATTGTAACCACTTTCTCGCTGGGGACGATAGCAGCAATTACGGGTGAAAAATTGGCGCCATTACCGTTATTTGCCGTTTTCTTAGTAAGTATTACATATAGAGACTAGATAGGAATTTAATTTCGCTGCTCTGTAGGCAATGCATTCTGTACTGTATGTAGCAGTTGTGCAGTTCAACAGAGCGTATACGTGATTTCAGTACGAGTTAGATTAGGAACGCAGCATGCGTGAATGCCTCTGTACATACATACATATTGTATGTACCAGGGATGTTGCGAATATTTGCATTCGCATTCGATATTCAAATGATACGAATGTTTTGCGAATGCGAATGTGTACATGGGCAAAGAGTCCACTCTAATATTGTTGAAATGGGTCTAAGTTTGTCTAACCAGGGTGCGGACAATAACCGACGTTTAGCTTCAGGCGCTAAACGGTTAAGTAGTATATCTAGCAACATTGATGGGCCTTCAACAAGTACTGCTAAAAGTCTTATAAACAATATAGAAATAATTTTAGATTCCTCCAGTGAAAGCGAACGCTCGGATGTAGAATGTGGAGACATTAAAAAATGTGGAATTAAAGCTCAGTAGAAGGTTTGTCTTAAAGAAAAACGAGCTCATCTCGGTGAAAATACTCTCGATTGGTGGACCACTAAACTAAAATACGACAAATTGACAGATCTTACACGCAAATATTTGAGCGCTCCACCCGCCAGCGTTCCAAGTGAGAAATAGAAATCGCCTCATGGGGGAAAAGGCAGAAAAAATACTTTTTTTAAATATAATATGCCCCCTTTGAACTTTGACTACTACATTAAAACACTATATAGGTTAAGCACTCGTTCAATGTTTTAATAATTTATAAAAATTTTAAGTAATAAAAACGACGACTAAGTTGATTATAGCGTTTTTAATGTTATTCCCATCATTCGCATTCGCATTCCGAAAATTCGCATTCGCAAATGTGAAAAATATGACATTCGAAACATCCCTGGTACATACATATATATCGTCACGTGAAATGCAAAAAGACGTAACAAGCAACTATACTTAGTTATGAAGTGCCATATTGAGGATAAAAAAGTGCCAAATAGAAAACTAAAAGTGCCATTTTTTTGATTCTTTCCATTTAGAATTAAAATTAGAATCACATTCCTAAAACCAATGCCAAAGTAAGATAAACCAGTTTTATACACTATAGAAACTATAAAATTTTAGTTGAGAAAACGAAGTACACACAAAGGATTTCACAAAAGCGTATGGAAATATTTCTATTTTTCAACAGTGCCATATTGGTACTTTATGCCAAATTGAAAAATTAAGTGCCATTTGAAGTAAAATAGGGCCAAAAATGGCATGGTTTGAGCCCAGTTGGTAGCCCTGGTAACAACAACGTAATTGAAATGGAAAATGTCCTGACTAATTTTTTTTATTTTTTTTTTCATAAAATGTTGTGAGAGTTATAATTCGATGAAATCCAACATATCAATCAAAAATTGAATTTTTTTATTAGTTACGACCTTTTGTATTTCAGCGACGATGTTTGTTACGTCTTTTTGCATTTCATTTGACGATATGTATGAATATGAGTAGGCCGTCGGATGTAATTGCTGTCACAACTGCTTTCTTCGCAGACTTTGAAGTTTACTAAGTTGGACTGATGCTGGTAGCCAGCATTTTCTTCGCCTACATACATATATAGCTTTGTATTAAGCGTATCGACGGTTTTTCATTTAAGTTTCGCAATAGATTTAAAATTAATGACGGAAGAATTTCAGTTCTTTAATATGTACTATAGACCTGTGTTTAAAAAATAATACGCACCGTACGAAGAAACCTAAATTTATTAGTTTACTATATAGTTATTACTTATATTTTCTTTTAACTACACACTTACATACATACGCTAGTAAAAAAAATTTTATGCGCAATACTTAAACTTCAACTAGTTAAATGAAAAACCAATACTAGATCTTTGATGCTTTTTCCCAATAATTGTATTCATTTACTCGATCAAAAGAATAGAAACAACTTTATGAATATGCATTAGTTTATAACAAGATAATTAAATTGTACCATTGTGTTGAAATTTTCGTAGAAAATATTTATATGTGCAAAGAAACAAATGTTAGGTTACCGATTATTTCTAAATATGTTTTAAAGATTATTTGTTGGTTTTGGATTGTACTTCAATTGCACAATTTCATTTGTTTTACGCTTTGTGGCATGTATTTTACCGAAATTTGTTTGTAGTAAAATTTGTATTATTTCCTCCTATTGGTGAAGTTTGGTTTACATATTTAAGTTTCAACACGTTATCATTCTGTTTTGAATAAGTAGAAATCTTGTGGGGAAGTAGATCTTACAAATCCCCATTTTGTTCCTTGAATAACGATTTTGTTGTTCGCACAGTGTGAATAACAACGTTTTACCGCTGGAATTTCCAAATATCTTCTGTCGAAATGAGCGAAAAATTTGCCAACTTAATGCGCAAAGAATATTTCTACTTCTTCATATTCATTTTTCCCATAGTGAAAAGATTTTATTTGTTTTCCAAAGCTATATGCTTTTTACTTTAAATCAGAGATCCCTTTCGCCAAGGACAGGTTTGCCATGGAAGTCGAATGACTCTCCAAGTTGTGGTGGGCATCTGGATCAACTATATTGGAGTTTCTCTCATCATTCAAAATAGCGTTTTTCAATTCTTCCTACAAAATTTGTAATTTTTGTAAAATGCTAAAAACGCATTCTTATGCCATAGAGTGGACTGTGCTGTTTAGCGATCTATATCTTCAACTTAAGTACCAAAACTGTGTATATTATTTATTGTGATCTTTTACTTGTGACAGAGATATTCAAATACATTTAAATTTTTTCGGTAAATCATGCTGTTGCTAGTAGCTAACTATTGGATATGTCATTTGCACCACTCTTTTGGGGCTTATGTAGGGCCACCAAGCTTATTATTTCTATAGTCGTCGGGATTTTTAAACGCACTTCTTATTAAGTATGTATATTCTTCTGCCCGATTACTTCAGCAGTTATTTAGCTAAACTTCATTCCTGTTATATGTCCGGGCTGTTCTTCAGATAGTTCGATGTCACTGGACATTATGGGCCATAATATAACTATGGAAAATAATAAAACGGTTTTTATTATGAAAATAGCTTCTATATGCTTAAGTTTTTACCACAAAATCATTGATGTAGTTTTCTGTTGAAAATTTTTGACACTAGAGCAGCAGGAACTGAATACTTAATTTTGCACATATAATTATTTACTATTGAATATTAACTATTGTTTGTGATGATGGTGATTAAAATTCTAAAGGAACATTAATTTAACATATGAAAATACTTATAAACTAATGGCTATTATAATCGCATACAGCAAAAAGTTTTACTCTTCTTTAATAGAGGTTAAATGAGGAAAAATATATAGCACATATAATACTGGGATATGTATATTTACCACTGTATCGTATTTATTTATTACGGAAATGAGTTATTTTTGTAGGGTATACACACAATGTTGCCGATATCCTGGCCAGTTTCCGTGGTATTAGCTTTTTTCATGACGACTGTTCACATTATCTACCGCATTGCGACCAGCGAGGAATATACACCCAGTTTGCCGTTGGTAAGTAGTAATACGAAACAATAGGGCTGTTCAGGATGTTGTGGAAATGGCCTTGGATTTGCAGTTGGAATTGCATTTGCAAATTGTATGCTTGCTGCCATGGCAACCGTGTGCATTTTATTGTTGTGAACAGATCCTGAACAGTCCTAATAATATGTATTTTAGTGAAATATCGGTTTTATATACATACGTATGTATACATATATGTATGTTCGGATGTGGGCTATAATAAATGTTCTAAAACCATCATACGACGAGCTAAGCTTTGCGCGTACTAATCCACGGTTTGCTCCAAAAAGTCCTTCTCATTTTTTTTTTTTAGTTTTGTGATGTGCTCCAATACTTAGTGTTTTATATTTCCACTTCAAGTTTTTTACTGTTGAGGATCGCCTGTAACTTTGCCTATTAACACTTTAAATCCGGCCTGTGTAGCTGTAAAGTAAACTTTGGTAAATAGTAATTGCTCTGACAATAGCCAATGCTAATAAAAACAAAGTCATTTCGGTGTTGTTGGATTGCAATCAATTGATTTACGAGTGCCGTTCTACTCTAGTTGGCATAGTGGCATAATAATGCAATATAGTGCGCAAAGGGGAGATGCAATGATTACAAAGTAGGGGTATTCTCCAAATCTTGCAAAGCCATTGCACGTAGCACGGATTGATGGATTGCATGGATTGCATAACTTGCAAACGTACAACAACAAAATACATGGGAAACAACATTCCCTATCGCTGCAAAATATGCAACGTCGAAACCCATGTATATATTTTGCAAAATAGCATAGCAAGATAAATGCAACCCTGTGCTAGTTGTTTTGTTGTTGGAATCGCTACATATTTCTCTCATTCCTATCATCTCGCTCACTTCATTTTTTTTTTGCTGTCTCTTATTATTGTATTTGAAACATAATTTCGCTGCTTGCTACCCATGCACGCTACCACTTTGCAATGGGTTGCTCTCGTACTCTTCGAAATTTGGAATAGTATGTTTGCATTTGGTGCAATCTGTGCATCGTGCAAAACTTCGAGAATACCCCTAGTATGTTTCACAGTTGTCGCACAATACCTTTTCGACCATGTACTCGTATCTACCAAGCGAACTACCAGCTGGCAGACTAAAACTCCTCGCATTGTTATGACAAGTTGCATACCTACTAAGGTGACGACTAGAAAACATACATACATGCTTACTCGAACAATAAAAGTGGGTGGCTTCGGTGTGAAATAATATTGAACGTTGAGAATGCATTTTTCTTCTCATGGCACACACACACAACTAAATAAACTGATGTTTGACCATTTTTCAATTTGTTTCGCCATTACTGTACGCACCCAACACTTTAAGATAGTTAGTTTGCACTTCACTTCACTTACCTCTTTCGATGCAGCTCTTCGGGGAAATTATCATGTTGGCCTCCGCATCTGTTTCTGGTCTTTACTATCGCATTATGTCAGATGCAGCACACAACCGCACTGTGGACGGTACGCGTACAGGAATCGAGCAACGCGTCAAGCTAGAGTGTGAACGAGAGCAACAAGAGCAGCTTTTGTTAAGCGTCATTCCCGCTTACATAGCGGCAGAGGTCAGTGAGTAAAATCCATAGCGACGCAATAATTGAAATTTTTCATAACGGCATGATTTTTGAATATTAACTTGCGGTTGAAATAATGCGTATTTTCATTATTTTTTTTTAATTTACTTTTATCTGTCGACGCAAGTTCAGGTGAAGCGTAGTATTATGCTCAAGATGGCTGATGCATGCCAACGCGCTGGTGGTCAGACTACTACATCTGCTACACGTTTTCACGAATTGCACGTGCAGCGCCATAACAATGTGTCAATTTTGTATGCGGACATTGTGAATTTCACCCCACTTTCTGAGCAACTTTCTGCTAGTGATTTGGTGAAGACGCTGAACGACCTCTTCGGACGTTTTGATCAGATTGCAGGGGTAAGTAAGTTAACACAAAACCGAGTAAGGAAAAATTAAAAAAACAGACTTGTTTTACTGATATTCAATCGATCGTTTCGAACCAAAGAAGTATTAATTTCCAAGTTAAATAATAACGATTTTTTTTCATTCTTTGTGAAACGGCTGTAGCCCTATTCAGATAAAAATAAAATCCCTTTAAAATACCAAACTACTTCTATTTATGCAAAGCGTTGATTATTTTGTCTTAATGTTTAAAAATGTTTGTAAAGAGTAGTCTGGTTGTTATGGTCTCGTGAGTTCATGTACATACCTTGAATTCAGTATATGTATACGTACATTAGGGTGGTCCTTAAAAAAAATTTGGTCCCGATTGGAGACGGTTAAGGCGTGTCGAAAAGGCGGCAAAGTTCAGATTCCTCTATAGAGACTCAAAATATTAAAATTAATTTTTTTGTCTTGTAAAATCCAAAATTAATACCACCATAGTCGAACATATCACATATAAATTTTGATCCCGATTGCAGTCGGTTAAGACGTTTTCATAGGGTAATCTGAAGTTTGACCCCTGTGCGACACGCCTTAACCGACTCCAATTGGCAGCAAAATTTATAACCCCTATTCTGCAATGTAGAAATGGTATGATGCAATCCTTATCGTATCTTCGAACTTAAAAAATTCGTAACAATGGTATGCCTAAAAACGAACGAGTAAGAAATGGACAGCTTTTTTTGCGTAATTTTGTACAAAAACACTTCTGTGTCGAAAGCGAGATAAAAATTAAGCAGAAAGATATAAATCGATGTGTGTTTGCAGCAAATATTAGTGGTGTTCTTTTAGACAGATAAAATTGCCCTTATCGAGAAACTTGGGTACGGTTTACTTATTTGTACAATGATTTTGGGTTGTTGTATCCAAACGCATCACCCGAATCTAAAAACTTTAACATACTCGTGTAGTCAATGGATTAAACTTTAATTTAAAATAAAGGCTCCGACTTTCCGAGCCCTCCGGAGTTATGTGCACAATAAATGTTGTATACCTTTCTTATTAGAAGAAGGGCTTCCGCCCTCTCAATTTTTGTTTTTTTTTTTTTCGTAACGTAGCTACGAATTACGAATTAAGGGTGTATATGTGATATCTTCGACTATACATAGTGGCATCGGCGTAGGGATTGAGGCTTAGGAAATCTGATGTAAAAATTGGCTTCCTTCATTTAAGGACCCCCCTAATGTACACATTTATGTATGTGGATGTTTGTAAATTGAAATGGGAACTTTTTTGTCATTGGGTGCGCCAGAGCTGATAACATCCTTTTATGCGGCATTACGTTGTTTATTCACAGGAAAACCAGTGCTTGCGCATTAAAATTCTTGGTGACTGCTACTACTGTGTGTCCGGACTGCCCATATCAAGGCCGCAACACGCTGCCAATTGTGTAAACATGGGCCTACAGATGATTGATGCCATAAGGTTAGTGTATGCATGCATGTATGTACATACATATCGTCGTTTAAAGTACAAAACCGCGTATCAACAAAATGCAAAATCGCGTATGTGAGGTTGCATAAATTATTTTTTAGATAGTAAAAGTACTCACATTTCAAAATGGTTCTCTTTTTTATAAAGCAATCACATTTTTGGCTGGTATATTTCAGGACGAATGGATAAGGATTGAGCCAAGAGCTTGTGTGAGCAAATCCAATATTTGGCAACAAATGTCAGTTACGCGGTTTTGCAGAATGACGATAAGCGGTTTTGTACTTTAAACGACGATATGTGTGCTTGTGTACCTCTTCTCTGATGGTTGTGTGTGAATGTTTTCACATCAAAATTCATTCGCACCGATATTAAAATTTACAACCCATACCTACAGCCAGTGGTCTAAAACTATCGATGGCACTATGGATATTATCGATGGTTTTTTACTATCGTACCACCATCGATAGTTTTCAATACAATCGATAGTTTTTGATAGTTTTGGTTTTTCTAACATTATTGTTTTATTGCTTATTGTCAATTTGCATATGCGTTTGACACAACCTGGCAGCACCTTTCATTAAAAAAAATATCTTTTACCAGCATTTTCAGCGGGTGCTTTGATAAGTGAAACAAAAAAAATAGATTCGTAATAAGAACTAAAGAATGATAAAATATCTGCCATTGAATAGAATAAATAGCCCTGAAAAAATCGAATTTTTTTAATTAGCAACAAGTGCTTCTGATTCGTATGAAGTTTTGCTTTGTTTTAAACACTTAAAATATTTTATTAAAAGCTTCGCAAAATTCTTGAAGAAAATTGCTATGAGAAGTTTCTTCTTCCTATAAAATTTCTAAAAATGGACTTAGCAACTTTTGACTTTAGGCAAGCGATTTACTGATTTTGTAAGAAATATTTCTTACAAATATGCCGAAAGCAATACAAAGCCAAATTGTAAGTTTAGAAGACTATCGAAAACTATCGATAGTTATCGATGGTTTCTAAAGAACTTTCGCATACTATCGACAGTGTCGACTATCGATAGTTTCAGACCACTACCTACAGCGCTCATTTTCGGCGATTGAAAATTGTGTTCAAACTGCTTGTTGTGTGTGCTCTCGTGGCTTTTCAGCATAGGCTTACTTTGGCAAAATGATTTTGTTGCCACATTGTAGCCTATCTGCAATTTTAACGAAATAGAGAAGCTGCTTAAAAATCATAATTACAAATATAGAAATAGTTGTTATATGTACATATGTTACCGGCCAAACCCGATCTTAAGACAAACTAGTTTTTCCTAGGTTGAACTAGTTCTACCTAGATCCAATACATCCGTCCAATGCGGAAACAAGTTGGACGCAACAATTTTGTGGACTGCGTACCTGGAATCGGACTGATGAGGGTAATTTTTTTGAAGTGCGGCCAAAGGCCGACTACGCGGAAAGGCGCTCTGCGCAAAAATACTGTGGCCCCTGATCTAGTTTAGCCTAGGCAAAACTAGTTTGTTCTAAGGCCGGGTTTGGCCGGTAACATATATAACCATAGTGTACCGCATCTAGTTTTCTCGTTTAATCGTCGAACGTATTGTCTTATAAAGCTTCAAATATTTGATAAGCCATTAAGCTATTTTGGTTTTATGGCCCCATATGTATGTACCTATAAACAATTTTATTTGTACGAATACTTATATCGCTCGTTTGCTGGAAGAACGTCGTAATCTTTTATTGCAATTTCCTCTTTGCTAATCAACCAGCTATGTCATAATAAAAAAGCAAATTAAAATTTTATTATAGTCTCAATTAAAATTTTGCAATTGTATTTAAAATATTCTTTAAGTTATTATTTTTGTTCAAGAGGAAGCCCCCTGACTAAAAACATTAAAGTCGGGCGATATGTACAATACCTGTTCATATAAAAACTATTGATTTTGTGACCAAATTTAAATATCTATGTTGCAAGGAAGAAGATAAAGCCAAAAACATAAAAATATATCGATATTAGTTAAAGAAATACATATATATATATATGTATTTGTATAAAACAAATTTTGAAGAGAGTATTTTTGTTCTCTTAATTTAAAAATAATAAAATTTTTTATTAATATTTCTTAAATATCAAATACTACGTGCACATGCATCAATAATTAAAGGTTTGCTCATTATTAACATTCGAGTTTTGACACTCCCTTAACTCCCGTACAAAAGCTTTGCACACACACACGAACCCACTCACAGTGCCTTGCTAAGGGAGCCGATTTTGTCAAGAGGAAGCGAGAAAACTGTTTTCTGAGCAAACCTTTTATTATTGAACCATGCCAAGGCATATTCAACCATATATGTAATACTTCTATATTGGCAGTAAGCTACCCTCCAGTACTGCTGGAGTCAATCGCTACTTTTGAACCGCTACTTGCAGTGTATTTCATCGCTTACTTTTACAAGGCAATGTCCTAGGCGGTAGTCACCATCGGCTCTCTCTGCACTGCCGGGGGTTACTAAAGTAGTTACTTGCGTGATTTTTGGGCGCCCTCTGTCGTAGTTTTTTGCTATCCTGCTTACGACTGGTTCGACTCTGCACTACCATGTGCACTACCACGGGTTAATAGAGTAGCTACTTCCGTAGAAGTGAGTGCAGTAGCGGTTCAGAAGTAGCGATTGACTTTGATAGGATTGCCACCCGCTTAAAATTTTTTGGACTTAAATATATACTCACTAAAATATTACAACGCATTGAGAGAATGAAAGTTTAGTGCCTTAATAAATTAAATTAAATGCACTCTTAACCAGAAGTAATAATTTTGAAGAGGGTTGCCAACTAAGTTGCATAAAACGAACGGCGAAAAAGGTTGCTGTGGACAAATCAGTTTTGAGAGCCGAAATATGAACCGATTTCAAGTTTCTTTTTCTTTTTTAATAAAAGATAATTAAGTTTCGCGTCGATCTATCCGTAATTGTTTTTTAAAGAAGCTCTGGTTGTTTATTTATTTATGTTGAAAAATGAAAGAAAAAAAGTTCACGTTTGAATGCTTCCACTTTTTTGGAAAAGACTTGAAATTAATTTCAAATGTCGGCAATTCCTTACAAAAATATTCATTAACATTTTTTCATAGGATACATTTAATTAAAAAATGTATTTAATTCGTTGTCTATACTCATATATATTTTGAAAATAGATGGATAGATCAACGCGAACTTTAATTATTTTTTATTTAAAAAAAAAGAAACTTCAAATCGGTTCATATTTGGGCTCTCAAAATTGATTTGTCCACAGCAACCTTTTTTGCCCCAATGTGCGCCCCATAGCTCGAGAACGGATTGTCCGATTTGAGTAGACGCTTCTCAGTTGTGTTTGTCTTTGCCCAAGGAAAAATGTTACGGAGAGTAAATCCCGATAGGTGGCGCTGGGATCGACTTATTACTGAAATTCGTATTTATAGTCCGATTTCGGACATATATATATATATTGGTAAGAGGAAGGAAAACATCTCCAGTTATCTACACTAATATATATTTTGAAAGCCGTTTTTTTTCTGTTCGCAAAGCTCGAGAACGGCTGCACCCATTTGTTTCTTTTTTTTTTATTTCGCACACCTACTGCAGAATCGCCAAGGATGGTTATAGGCTAAAAAAAACTCGAACATGGTATAGAGATATATGAAGGCAATGGCATACTCATGGAGATATGTGGGACTATTTGAAAATGGGACGTTGTGTGTGTTTGGGGGGGCCTGTGGATATTTTTAGTTCACAATTTGATCCGCCAGGTGGAGCTGAAGTCGAGTCATTACAAAAAATTGTATGCATGATCCGATTTCGTTTATATTCGAAACATGTATTGATATCGTAAAGGAAAATATTGGCTGCGTTTCTTTATACATTCCGGATAATCCCATTTCACAGCCGGAATAAACAGAATGCTTTTGAGATATACGTCAACATATCATCAGGAACGTTCTTAAGAATAAATAAACAAAAAAGTCTATTCCAAACGTTCAGAATGAATAAAGAAATTCAGCCATTGCCATGAAAAAATGTACCCGCCAAGTGGCTCAGGAGTCGAGTTATTACTAAAAATTCGTATTTATGATGCGATTTGGCTCATATTCGGGATATGTATTGGTAATGGTAAGGGCAATACTTTCACAAAAATGAGCCGCCAGGTGGCGCTGGGGTCGAGTTATTACTGAAAAACGTTTGTGGATATGATTTTCCAATATTACTCGGCGTTAAAGCTTCATTCGGAGACACCAGGATTGAGTTGCCCAGGAGTCAATCTTAATTGACCTCCGTTAAATCAACCACCAGAACTATTGCGCTCCTTGATAAGGCATTTAAGATATTTAGTCTGAAATAAGTCTATGTATAAATATTGGATTTCTGTGGAACATTTTGAAATTGCCACGAGGAGATTATTCACCATCGAACCGGATCATCATTGCCGCCAGGGAGTGAAGAGGAAAAAATTATTCAAATTTATTTCGCTATACGATTAATCGCGATGTGAAGCGCCAGATCATTGGGCGGAAATTCCAAGAACTTCTTCGCGGGCATTACACTTTCGTTGGGTTATTCAAAACTGTCTGGGAAGTATGCCTACCGACCACCAAACCATAATATTAGCATATACATCGTGACAGTGAATTGTTGGTGAAAATCTTGGACCAACATTTTTCAATAAAAAAATTTATTTAAGCGGAACGAAGTTAGCCGGGTCTGCTAGTAATATTTAATTGCTGGTATCAAACAGAAATCCCTTTGAGCAAGGAAATAACAATACCCAATTGCGGATAAGTGTACACTTCCGCTCAACTATAGTCCGTTATGTACTTACATATGTACATATTTATGTATATACATATATACATATGTACAGATAATTTCTGTTTCGCGCGCTGGCTAGCTTTGAGTGCTGTTGTTTTTGATGTACAACAGATTTAATTCATAACCAAAAGTAAACATGTGCATACATACATACATACATATAAATATATTTCATATATTGCCCCAGTGCGACCTTCATTTATTAACCACTTTTATTACCCCTACAGACATGTGCGCGAGGCAACCGGAATTAATGTTGACATGCGTATAGGCATTCATACTGGTAATGTCCTTTGCGGTGTCCTTGGCTTACGTAAGTGGCAATTTGATGTTTGGAGTGATGATGTTACGTTGGCGAACCATATGGAAAGTGGTGGTGTAGCAGGGTAAGTTAAATCATAGACGACTATACGGAACACGCAATACTATTATGGCTTATTCATATGTACACATATAATGTCCTGTAAGCTCGTTTTCTAATGTATTTGTTAACTAATGACCACTTTCAAAATCGTCGCAAAAAAACATTGGCAATTCATTATTCGAAATACATCCAACTAAAATTACCAAATCTTATAATATGCATTCATGCTTACATACATACATATGCACAACCATACATACAATTATGTGCACTAAAAATGTATGTATTTATGTACACATATAGATATTTTCCTCTTAAATTACCTAGCCAGCAAAATCATCGTAAACGAGCTCGTAACTAGATTTTTCTTGAAGAAAACCCGGATAAAAAGTCGCTTGTGATAGCCGCCTACGATTTGTTATCGAGTACTTTTTCGATTGAAATTGTGGATCGCCTACGAACAGTCGTAAACGGATCGGAAAAGCAGTCATATGCGCATATACATATGTAAATTTTCCTACAAAATGAAAACTTTTTCTTGTGCTGACAAATTACACTGAGAAAAGAGTTTAGTTACGTCAACTAAATATGTTTTTATCAACACATGATTTGGTTATAGTTACATTATTTGTTTATAGTTACCAAATCATGTGTTGAGAGGAATTTATTTCGCTGACTTTTTTCTGAGTGTACTACAAACCTCTTTCTATTAAATTTTTTATTTAATCGTTTATGAGCTTTTCTCGAACTTTTTGCCGAGATTCCCTCGTAAAATATCGAGCCCTAAGCACCGAAAAAATAGTAAGCGACATATTTTTCAAAAAATTTTCTTTTTCATGCAGAAATGCCCGTACAGCATCTAGATGCAATTCTGCATCAAAAAGAAAATTTTGAAAAAATGTCGCTTACGTTTTTCTGGCAGTTAGGGCTCGATATAATGTTCGTAAAATGTACGTTTTCATGCTGGCTGGGTAGAAAAAGAAAATGTCCATACACATATGTATGTATGTATGCATTATAACACATTTATTACCCTAAATCTCCTAACCGGAAGATACAACTGTTTTTTGACGGCCAGTATTAGCGGTGTTGGTCAAGCTTTTGCTGAAAAGTAAATGTGTAGCAATAACTTTGAATTAATACACTTTTGAAGTACGTGTCATTTTGAGCTATTGAGCTGTGCATCATGTACATACATAATACATATGTATGTATGCAAGTAATTTGTGAATGTGTTATTATAGCTTAAAGGCCACCGAAGCGTATGAGCAACATTTTACTGATTGTGATTGCTCTTTACGCATACTTAAATAATGTGATATGCACGTTACTTGGTCTGGAAACATTTATATACAGTTATCAAGTATTGTTGGTTTTGACGTAATTTTTTTGTTACAGCCGAGTTCACATCACTAAGCAAACTCTACAATTCCTTGGTGACAAATTCGTGGTTGAAGAGGGAAATGGCGCTAGTCGGGACAGTTATTTGGCGGATCATAAAATCGAAACATATCTCATCGTACCCCCAAAGGTATGTACTATATATAGTGTTGCACTAGCAGTGTTCGATTTCAAAGCCATTTCCGATTAAAACGTCGTACATGTTAATTGCCGATAAGCTAGGTTCACATACATATACATACATATGTATGTAGGGCCCAACTTCCATAGAACAAGTCAGGCAATGACTCTCTTTTTGTTTTGACCTTTTCGAATTTGCCTTTATAAGTTTTGAATAAGTGTTGGTGTTGGTTGATTTTTCCGACAGGGTGGTAAGATGATTTATTTTGGAACGAGAATTTCCGTCTGCAAACCAAACTTGACAAGGGATGACGGAAATTCGTTCCAAAATAAATCATTTGGAATAAGTGTTTAAAATGTCTGGAGCTATCAGCTTCCCTTCCTAGGCAAATTTTTAAAAAATATTTTCGATATAAAATCTTGAAACAAAATGTCGGAATCAGCAATAACAATGTTATAATAGCCGTCATCGATTCGCCACTTCGCTGCTTGCTATGTTTGAGTTCCGGTCAGTGATGCCAGATTGTGGGTAATTTCCCTATTTGAGGGATATTTTGCATAAAAAATTATTAAAAGGGAAAAAAGGGACATTTTATATAAATAAGGGATTTTCTTTTGACGCAGTTATTGTTGCATAATTGATCAAAATTCAAGAATATTCGACATTCTTACGTAATTAATCGTTCTGAAGATGTGATGTGGAGTGAAATGGTATATAATTATTAAAAAGTATAAGGACAATTTCGAAAATTTTCTTACGTTAACCAATTCAAGCGCTGAGTAAGAAAGAATCTTTTCAGTTGT
This sequence comes from Rhagoletis pomonella, assembly GCF_013731165.1. Classification (NCBI taxonomy): domain Eukaryota; kingdom Metazoa; phylum Arthropoda; class Insecta; order Diptera; family Tephritidae; genus Rhagoletis; species Rhagoletis pomonella. The sequence continues at coordinate 81,760,610 of NW_023458559.1, forward strand.
AACTGGTGTTTCATGTAAAAAGCGGAACAAATTATCTGATGAAATGTTAAATAGCACATGAATGTGCTTCAATTTTAAAGTCACCAAAAAATTCTTTTAGGCCCTTAGTGAGTGAGCAAAAAAATGAAAGTGAAAAAATGAATGAGTGAAAAAAATGCCGAAAAAGGGGTTTTTTCTTAACAGCGGTCGGCCCTCGGCAGGCAATGGCAAACCTCCGAGTGTATTCCTGCCATGAAAAACAGCTTCTTATAAAAATACACTCGCCATTCGGAGTCGGCGTAAAACTGTAGGTCCCTCCCCTTTGTGTGACAACATCAAGGGGACCGCTACAAATTGGAGGAAAAGCACATATGTGTAAGCGCCAAACTATTATTATTATTTTATATGAATTTTACTTCTTTACTACTGAAACATGTATATGTTTAAATTCGTTGGGAATTTTGTGGGATAAATTTTCAAGATGTGGGTAATTGAGGGATTTTTTCCCCATTTCCGTGGGATATTTAACAGAGAATGTCTGGCATCACTGGTTCCGGTCGCTTAACGAACAATTTTGCATGTGAAAGCATCAACAAAGTTAGCTAGCAAAGTTGGACAATAGCGAGTTTGGGTGTACCTCATTGAGTTCGTTCGTTTCGCCACTCGCTAACTGTTGGCGAATCGATGACGGCTAATGAATAGAAGCAATAACTTCGTTAATTAAAACAAATGATTTTCTTAAATATGTAGTGCTTATCAAAACTATGAAACTCACAAATTGGACAAGATTTGGCTATTTATTCTATTAATTTCTAATTTTTATTCTTTGACGAAAACTGTATAAATCCAAGATTAAATCTTTGCGCAACATTAAAAAAAATCAGCAAACTTTCATACAAATTTCTAGCTTTTTATTTAAATTTTTGTGAAATTTTTTGAGTATGCAGTACCTCATTCAATATTGTATTATAAAGTGCAAGTTTAAAGTAGCTGGGAGTTACCGTTGATTTTTGGCAATCTTTTTTTACGATGTCTGTCATTTTCTTCCATATGAAGTATGTTCGACGATTTTTTATATGGAGAAAATTTTTGACACCTTCAACAAAAAAAAAGCAATCCCTTTTTTCCATGAATAATAAATTAAGAGTGCTTTTTGTTATGAATTTTACCTATATACATGGTGTAATAATAACAAGGTGTTGTCAGTAACTTAACCTCACTTTTTCGGCAGGTCTATTCCGGTTACGCATTTTAAAGTAATATGAAAGGTACTAATTATTTACTACTTTTAATCCGTTTGTGCATACTATTTCAAATTAAATGTAGAAAAATATATCATTACAGGCTCATAAGCCTGAATATATGTTTGTATCGTCAGCTCCACACAGCTTGGACATATATTGTAAGTTATAAAAAAGTAAAGGCCGTAAAATAAAGCAATTTCCTATAAGACTGTTAATGATTTTTTAAATAGATTAAAACACATAAATATCCATAATATAAGCGAAATCGTAATTTAACCGCTATATTCTAGTGTATCCATTTGGCTCGATATTATGACAATGCAGCAAAAGATATTCAATATAAAAAAATCGCCTTTCCATACGATTTTTGTGTACATGTTTTTCCATTTATAACCACGATATCTTTTATATTTTATATTTTAAGGACAAAAATTGTACAAATCCAGCAATTTTAAATATTAATATCGTTCTGAAAACACCAAGTTCTTTAAAAATCGCGGTACTACTAAATGGAGATTTTAGATACTATTTCCCAACGAATAGTAGTATAAAAATTAAGATCGGCAGCACTGAAAATAAGCATGCCGATGTTGCCAAAATTACAATAAACACGTCGCTACTGACAACACCTTGTTATTATTCCACCATGGGTCATGGTACATATATGTGCATACATATTTCTGTTAATGGATTTGTAAAAGTGTAAAACAGTCAAAAAGTACAGTTTTTGTATAGATTTCGTATTGAAGCAACAACTTCATTTCTCAACACTGATACGAAATGGAAGCACACTTGTCAAATTAGAAAATAGGATTTGTTCGGCGTGCAATCGCACGACAGCCTGGGCTTGTGTTGTGGATTGTGTTCAGTTCATATGGTTTACACGTATCTTATTTTGACAGGCTGCATGCCGCACACCACAAGCCCTTTATGTGTTTACAGCTTTATGGTCTGATTATGCATACTTCGCATAAATTTCAAACTGTCAGTTGAAGATCTTTTGAATGCATTTTGTATGTATTCCATTACCCAGAAATTAGCAGAACTTGTAAAAAATTAGCGATCTGTTGAGTTTAGATTTTGCCTCACGTTTTCTTAAGTGACATTACAATTGCAGTGGTACCAATAGCAATATTTTTACAGAGATGCATGAAAAGCATATTAGGGGAGTTCACGTACGGTAAGCGTGGAATTTTCAATATTTTCGAAAGCTTATATTTTGAAAAGTTTTTAACCAATTTTCAAAGTATGGATATGATTGAAAAAGTCGTTTGATGTAATATTGAAATAAAAATTATTTTATTAAAAATTTTTTTTCTTAAAAAAGTACGTATATAACTTTATTAAAATATATGCACAAGATAAGAAAGATCATATAAACACCTTTAAATATATGAATTATAATAAAAAAATCTTTGGTAATATCACTACAAAATATTAAAATATGATAAGTTAAAACAGAAAAAGCTCGGCAGGCGAACATTTGGAAGGAAATATCGTGTCATATCAATACAGTTGCTTTATTTTGCTGTTGGCAGTTGTCCTTAAACCTATCTATATAATATTATATATCAAATGAAAGGTATTTTTATACTCTTTCTGGTAAATATAGCGTTTAATATATGTAATTAATTACGTATTTTGACAGATATTGTATTGAAAATTATGTCAAACTGCAAAAAACTTTCGTGTAGACTTAATTTGGACTACAAATATACCCCATTAAAACCTCTTAAATGAATTTTCTGTAAACAAATCTATTTACCTAAAAAAACCAAAAAACAGCTGTTTTTGTTCACACCGTGAATAACCCTATTGCTTCGATGTATAAGGTTGGTAGTACTGATAAATTTGGTTTCATGCGAAGCATAATCAGCCTTAAGTTTTATAAACTTGTGTTACGTTTAAAAAGTTGTGCGAAGTTATGCGAAGTATGCATAATCAGGCCTTTACTCTGAACATTGGAAAACAAAGGTTGGTTATCAGTTCGATATGCATATTGGATATCGAAGGTACTTTTCGAATGTTCGCCAAAATGTTTATAGGGTTGATATTGAAAATGGAAATGTGTGTGTGAGTTTGTGAGTAAATTTAAAAATTAAATTGCTTGGCGTCGTCAAGAATTTTAAAAGTTTCTTGCAGCGGTTTTACTTTACAATATTTTTATCATGGGAAAATCTATAAGAATTTTCCATGCCATATGGTGAAAATATGTCCGCATCTTAAGGTAGTAGCAATAATTTTAAGTTTGTATAAGTATTTTCCCCGTAACCACACTTCATAACCAGTTTTTATTTGATCCAAAACGACATTTTCATTTCCCAATGCCAGGCGCTCATACATGTGTAATAAGTTTTCCATTTCAACGCGCAAAATTGTTTGTATAAACTTTCAAATATCCAAAATTTTACTTTGTGAGTTTCGAAGGCTTCTATAAACGAATTAAAAAGTTCGAAAAAACAAACTTGTGTGTGTATGCGTGTAGAAAACTTGCTACTTCATATCGACGCTTCCAAACCATACCATGCTCAGTCACCTTAGGCTTAGTCAGACTTCGCATGGTATGGTTAAGAGTCGTCGATTTTTTGAACGCCTGGTATTGGGAAATGAAAATATCGTTTTGTACAAATAAAAAAATTGGTTCGCTGTATAAAATTGAACGCAAATTTTCTTTAAAAAATGCAGTTGGCTTTAAAAATCATGGACTTAATAATGAAAGCTACTACGGTACTTTTGGTCATGGTGAGTGCTTTACCAAATTATTGTTATCATTAATACTTGCAAACATTGCGTAAACAGGCAGACCCATCCGGTGGGTCAAGCATGCCCCGAACACCCTTGATGTGTATGTGCACAGCTGTGCTTAAGTTGTTGGATAGAGCGTATGAGTAACCCCGCTAAGTTTGAGTCACAAAATATAGTACGTACATGTACATACAAATGTACATATGTAAGTATGTATAAAGTATGTAATTTTCTAACTTTTTGCATATTTTGGAGCGTCTGGCAGAAGTTACTGCCGGCTAGAAGTGTCTGGCAGTACTTAATATTGCTTTGAAAATATTAGTATTTAATATTCTTTAAAATACATATACATATGTATGTACATCCATATGTACGAAAAAGTTTAAATAAGAAGCTTTATGTCGTATTACCCGGGTGTTTTTCGTTTAACCGGCACCGACATACATATCGTCGTTTAAAGTACAAAACCGCGTATCAATAAAATGCAAAACCTCGTATGCGAGGTTGCCAAAATTTTATAGGGAAAAGTAAAACTTGTCTTATTTCAAAACGGTTCTCTCTTTTATCCCTAATTATCTCTTCTTCTTATGTCTAAGTATCGATATTTTAGTATGAATGGTTAAAGGCTTGATGCCAGGAGCTTCCGGTGAGCAAATATACCCTGCTATCCGGGTTATAAAAGCCCCGGGTGACACCAAATTAATCGGGTACCCGGGCACCCGGGCATCATCAGCCCTAAACCAAAGTGACCCTTTTTAACCGTCTGATAGTTATTAATTTCTCGTAGAATTCGATTGAATTTTATAATGTGGAGTTTTTTTGTTTTTATACCTACATATACATTTTCATATGAAATAAACTCGATCAACTTTACTACAGAAAATACCTTATCCAATTGGCGTGCCGCAAGTGATCGAGATATCATCTTCTACAGAGGCCCAGCTTAACGATTGCGATGTTACCGAACGTCTTCTACCAAACCCTGCCCCTACCAGCATCTCGAACGTGAATATAGCTTTAGCTAGTGGGCAGAGGACACCAAATCAAGAAGATGCGGTTTCTACCGGTGCCATTAGCGGACTTAGCGGTGGGATTTTTGCACTTGAACGTGGAAAACTCTCACCTTCGTCCACTAACAGCCAGGACCCAATGATAACAACATCTATGTCTATAAAGGAACTGTCGGAAGAAGATGAAGACGATATAATAGCACAGACATCAAATCCGTTAGAGCAGAATAAACATCGCAGTAATAAAGATTCAAATACAGCATTGGAAGATGCTCAAACTATTGGCAATAAATCATCGTTATCATTAGCAAGCGCAGTAGCAATGAGCGCAAATGGCTGCAATGGTGGTACGACGGAATCAAGTTGTAATACTAATGTCAACGATGTTAACACCAACAATAATGCTTCAAACAATTCAGCGGCTAATGCTTACAATTTGTCTATCGCTGAGGGACCCGAAAAAATTCGACGCAAGTTGTCGGTGCAAGGTAAGATTCAAAGGAGAAGTTTAAAGCACAAATCCAAAGCAACACCTTCACAGTGCAAATATTATTAGCTACCGTGTTCTGAATACTCGATACTTCAGATCTTGTGAATACTTATTAATTGAGATTAAGTTATATAAAAAATTCGACATGTCTTTTCTTAAGCTTTTATTTGGTCTAATGTATTTGACATTGTTTTGAGGATTTGTTATAGGCTGCGTTTCTTTATACATTCCAGATTATCCCAATTATGGTTACAAAAACAAATTCTAAACGTTCGGAATGAATAAAAAAATTCAGCCATAGTATTTTCGATTCCTCCAAAAAAATGTGGCCCTCCTATGCTGCAAAATACTTTCAATGTTACACTCAATTCTGTAAAAGTGTATGTTTTTGCCTACAAATCATTGTCTAACCCACGAATTTCATAATATTTTCGTTTTAAGCAAACGTCTGATTTTCAGGGCAACTATCTCCCCTGACAATTCTTCAAATGGCAGAGAATGTGCCTTTTTTGCCTTACTACATAGATTGTGACATTTTAAGAAACGAACACGGAATTTTTTCACTGGTTTGCCCTTATTTTAGAATCGAACACGAACAGAAGAAGCGTCAATTAAAAGACGCAATTTTTTGGTAAAAACGAAGACACCATTAGACTATCGGAATTTTGTTTTTGTTTGTTTTTAGGTCTTATTTCATTTGCGGACAGAAGACGTTCATCAGGCGCCTTTATGGATGGTCGCAAGCTGTCCATACACAGTGGAGAGAGCTTTCGCAGCCATGCTGGTAAGTATGATATGGGCTACATGTACATTCATTAAAGTAAACCACATCTACATATAAATTCATGGTACTTAGAGAGTAGAAAAATCATATCTGCTCGTCTACAATAACCGTAAGTCTGGAGACTAGTTTTAGTATATTGTATTGTAACATTTGCTTCTTTGTTTAAACTGCAAGTATGGATTGGGAAAGAAAAAATTGTTAGTTTTGCCATATTGTGGCTATTTAGTGTAACATGCGTAAAAGAATATCGCACCTTTGCTGCAAGATTAAGAGTGTTCGCTATGCAAAAAGTTGGTACCAACTGTTACCAAATCGTGTTCGATTGGCCAAAAACCTAGTAAAACTTGCAAGGAGAGAGCACAATTTTGACATTTCATTTGGAGGGGGGAGCAAGAGTTTGCAAGAAGGATTGCGGCACACGGTTGCATTTTTGTCAACATTATTTTGAATCAAAAAGTTCGTTAAATTTAAAAATTAACAATCTTGTTGCGATTTACTAATGAATGAAGTATGTAAATATTTGTTTATTCAATTAATTTAAATAATTCCAAACATTTCAAAGGTACTCGGCTGAAAAACCTATATTCGTAATCGGAACGCAGTCGACACCACTGTCGATATAGGAAATCCGACAGTGACTTCCACAAATAAATTGAGGCGTAGGTTGAAGAAAGCCAAAATAAGAAGAAATACATGTACGTATAGGTCGTGTTTTGTTTTCCACCTGAAATAATTGAAATGCAATCGTGGATGCCAGCTGGCAGTGAAGCCTGCAAATGTTTGCTAATTCCCGTTCTCGCAAAGCTTAGTAAGTTTCTCTCTTTGGGAGAGTAAAAGCATAAACAGACGGTAGCGTTGATCCGGATCAACTCGGCAATTAACTGCAGTTATTGTAGATTAAGTCCGAGTTAATCCGAATCAACGCTGTAAGCTTTAAGATACCTTATACTCTGAATTTTGTTACTGTCTAATTCTTACTGGCTTTTGCATAGCGAACTGAACCATTGTCATAATCAAAAAAAAAAAAATATTGTTTTTGCAGAAATTACGTGCCAGATATTGTGCTATTTTCTGTAAATATTTCATATCGGTTAACTATAGCTCATTAAAAGAAAATGTATCTTAACCATTGTAGCATATGTAAACTGTAAACCTGAAAGCAATTTTTATGGAGTTTTTCACTTCTTGGCTTATGCCACTCTTGCAGCAAAGGTACGAAATTTACGACTTATGGTACATTAATAATAAATCTAGCTTCCAGACTGAGACGCTAACCAAAAACAAGTGCATGGCATAACGTCCGCATGAGTTTTGTAATTTTGGTTTAAATAGCAAAAATTACCATATTTGTGAAAACATACCGTATACTCTATTTTAGGTCATGTTAATCGCAATCGTCCCTCCTCCAAGATGACAAAATATGTAGAGTGCTGGGGTGCGGATAAACCATTTGCCAATATTGCAGAATCGAAATTGGTTAAAAACATAGGACTAGCGGTAGGTGCGATCCAATAAAATTAGATGAAGCATCTACTTACGTAGTAGCTTCAGTTTACCAGACAAAAAGAAAACGGTCAATCGATATGCATGCTAACGCGTGAGTGCCGTTGTGTGTGTGCACAAAGCAAATGCATTGCCAGGCAAAATTTTCAACTTTCCAACGTAATTCACTTTAAACTGTAAAAACTTTACGAGTCTATTAAGGCGCCCGAAGATGCAATGGCAAACTTTCACTTTCCAACCAGGCGGTGCACCATTTGTATAAACTTTGCTTTTGTCACGCCAGCCGATGGACTAGGCATACTGATATAGATACTGCATACTACATCTGTACTTTAAAAAAATTGGTTTCTTTACAGTCGCTGTCCTTTTACTGTCCTTTGTTTCTTATTTAGATATTTAATTTTACCCCCCTGAGCGCTTGTGTGTTTTGTTTTGTAGAGCATTGCCATGATTGAATCTAATCTATTGCCACCGGAGCGTAAATGTTTCAATTTCAATTTCTTTGGACCCCCTACGGAGCTGAAACCGTTCACAATGTGGTACCGTAACACACCGCGCGAGGCCATGTATCGCGCCCAACCAGATACGCATTTCCGTTTCGATTTAATTTGCGCATTTGTGCTTTTTCTCTCAATCGCTCTAATTCAGCTAGTCGTTATTGAAAAGTGAGTTAAATTGCGGTGACAGTTAAGTGAATTTAAAAATTATATACATATGTACGTACGTATACCCTATTTTGACCCATACAGAAATATAGCTTTGATCGGTTCACTGGCAGCCAGCTTCATTTCACTTGCGCTATTTTTGTACCTAAGCAATATCCAGGTGCCCGAAATGAATGCTTCAACGACAGACCGCAATGGTCCCGGCCAAGTGGTGGCCAGTAGTCGATACCTTCGACTCGCTATTTTCATTATAGTAAATATACTAATATCTGCATGCGCCGTATTCAGCGTGGTAAGTATGCTCTTACTATTCATAATTAAACTGATTTTTATAATAACTAGAACCCGGAATTCTCCCTTGTAGATAAACTTTATGTCCGATATCAACATTGAATCGATAAAGCAAGAAAGTAACTTAACCGACTCACTATCATCTGCAATCAATGGCACATCTTTGCCAGACATCATTTATACTAATCTGCAAGTTCCATTATATACTTCAAATCAAGTAGAGAATGCGCCAATCTATTTATTTTGCTGTGCCATTAGTCTGGCAGCAGTCTCCGCTTTCCTACGTTCTGGCTTCATTCTCAAGCTGATCACCATGATTGCGGCTGTCATATGTCAAATAGTTGTGCTGGGTTTTAGTGATCTATATATATTATTTAATTTGCAACAAATTAGTGCGTAAGTAATAACATACATACATACATATGTATATTCATTAATTTCCACAAACTCGAATTGCCTACATTTCATCGTATGTTCTGTAGTTTGCCAATAGAGCTTAAAGGATTCCTCTTATTGCTACTGGTGGTCGCAGTGCTGCACACGCTTGACCGCCAGGGTGAATATGTCGCCCGCACAGATTTCTTGTGGAAGGCGAAATTAAAGGTGGAACAGGAAGAAGTGGAAACAATGCGTGGCATCAATAAGGTAATGTAAACAAGCAGGTTAATTCGGATAACACATTCCGAAAAATGTTTGCTTTGTGCAAAATTTCAGATTCTTCTAGAAAACATTTTACCCGCTCATGTGGCCACACACTTTCTTCACCAAGACCGCTCAACTGAGTTGTATCACGAGAGCTATTCCTGCGTAGCTGTGATGTTTGCTTCGATACCAAATTACAAGGAATTCTATGATGAGACTGATGTCAATAAACAAGGACTTGAATGTTTGCGGTTGCTAAATGAGATTATTTGCGATTTTGATAAGGTAATAATATTCGTCGCGCTATAGATGAAGCGGATTATTTCAATGAAGGGTGACATTTATATCTTAATTTTTTAGTTGCTTCTGAAACCCAAATTTAGTGGCATTGAAAAAATCAAAACTATTGCAAGCACCTATATGTGCGCGTCTGGTCTGCGACCAGGCAAGGAGGACGGCGCCATGGTAAGAACACTTACAAGCAGAGTACGAAAACAAGCCGAACGTATCACTTCACCCATTGCCACAAAAAGTACGAAATGTTTGAGAATTTGATAGAAACTTGTAGGTAGCCAGTCACAGAAATCTCTAGCCACTCAAATGATTTGTCAAATGATAGTGACTGTTCTTGCAGGGATTACCTTGTATGAGTGAAACTAAACGATACCGATACGTTTGCTATTGTTTGTTTTCGTTCTCCGCTTACAAACATACATACTTCTTTTTAAATTTATTTTCGAATACTTTGCCACTGGTCTAAAAACATTATTCACACAAAAATATATTGAATTTTAAGGCTTATTAACCACTAGCATTTTGCTCTTTCTATGCCACAAATGCAGCTGATGCGTAATTTTGCGGTAAGTTTACATTTACAGCTTGCTAAAATAACTTTCTATCACAATTTGTACTTAAAAGTCCTAGGCGCTTCTATATAATAGCCAAGACTTTACTTGCGAATTTCGGATAAAAGTTGTTAGCTTAGTGTTTTTCTAAAGCTTAACGTGTCAGCTGCTGAAAACACCTGATTTACAAACACACTTCATTTATTAAAATACATACATGCATAGATATATCAACATACATACGTGCATACATATATCAACATACATACATACATCAACATACAAACATATCACTCATTTACTTCAATAGTGTCATAACTCAAAAAAGCAAAACTCGAACTTTAAAGTTTTGAATTTACATATCGTCGTCTCAGAAAACGGATGTCGAATGTTACAAAGCACGGTTTTGAGAAAATTGACTTTGAAGTTTAAGGTCGAATTAATCCGAAACTGTACGGTAGATTTTTGTAACTTTTGAAGGAGACGTAGTTGGTGTTATTAGTTTTGATTTCCCATATTTTTACATTTAATATCTCTTAACGTTAATCAGAAAATTTACTTTTCATTCCGTATACATTTGTCGTAAGTAGCGTTTACTCACCACTTTGTTTTGTCCACAGAACATACGACAATAGTAAAGTATCTATTTCAACGACGATGGTATAATTTGATGAAAAAAACAGACATATTTATTAAATAATGATTACTTATTAGAAAAAACATAATCATGTATTTAATAAAAAAAATCTGTACATCTCTTATGCTGTAAATATGTTACGAACATACGTTTTCTTTATATAAAAACAAAAAACAATACTTAAATTCAGTCTTTTGTACATTTTTATCTCTTTCATTTCATTGGAGACTCAGTGCAAGCTAAAATTTAAAAATTTAAAATTTTAAAATTAGTTACTTAGTTTAATTTTCAATTTTAATTGTATCGTTATAGTAGAGGACCATCCAATTGTCGTAAGTTCAAAGTTTTGCGATACATACGACAAATGTTTTATGATTAAAAAAAGGTTACATTTGTATGGGAATTTGTCGTATGTGCCACATACGACAAACGTTTTATGATTAAAAAAAAAGGTACGTTTGTATGGGAATTTGTCGTATGTGACGCATTTTCAGCACATACAACAAAAGGCATACCCAATCATTAATATTATGTAACATACGACAAAATGCGCACGAAATATCTCAAAAACTAATGGAGATATAAAAAAATGGATTGCAGAAATCGAAAGAGCATGTCCAACTTAGTAAATTTGCATCAAAATCCCAAAATCGTGATTTTGCACATTCGTCATCCGTTTTCTGAGGCGACGATATGT
>NW_023458559.1:81772541-81798491 GCF_013731165.1 Rhagoletis pomonella
TCGTGATTTTGCACATTCGTCATCCGTTTTCTGAGGCGACGATATGTTTCCATAGCATAAATGAATACATATTTTGTTCTAGTGAGCTATAGTATAAGATCCGAATAAGGCCCCACCTTCACCTTCATATGTATATGTTTAATGGAAGAAATCTATTTTGTATGAAATTTAACGGAAATATTTCGCGAGTGGGTTGGCTGAAAAAAGCTGGCCAGGATATATTTAATTAAATATTCAAAAAATATATTAATATATATTAATTGAAAGCATAAAGCCTATAGAATGTTGCCAGTTCATACCTGCCAACTCGATAGGTAGGCCAGGAAAAAATAGACAACCCAACGATTTCACATTCGAAAAGCTTTATACTTTCAAGTGGTATATAATTTGATCATTAAACAAATATTTCGCGAAATATTTCCTAACATTTTAAACTTCATTCAAAATAGATTGCATCCATTAAACAGATAGGTGAAGGTCGTGCCTTATTCGGATCTTAGACTACTACTGGTAATTTTCAAACAACATTGAAAACAGGCAGCAATAATTTCTGCATACTTAGCTAATTTTTTATTATTTTATGATTATGACACTCTTGCAGCAAATGTGCGATATGTGTATATCTATGCGCACCTTTTTACATGCATACATGCATATTACTCTAACGGCATTTCAGTATGTATGCTAACCATAGCTGTTATTCACTTATTCCGTCTTTTTCGATTTAAATGGATTTGATTGGCACATTCAACCTGACTAACGGCTGCTTTAATGTAATTTCCTTTGCGCTCAATTACGTTTCCGCTATCAAATGGAATGACACCAATCGCTTTGCCGCCAACACTATCAACTCTTGGCGTATACTTCCGTTAACGAAGGATGAGAAGCGCACTGAGGAGCATAATGTCACCATATTGGTAGAATTTGCCATCGCTCTGATGTCAATATTAGACTCAATTAATCGTGAATCATTTCAACGGTTCCGGTTGCGTATCGGACTCAACCATGGCCCGGTCATTGCAGGAGTTATTGGTGCACAAAAACCTCAATACGACATATGGAGCAATACAGTAAATGTTGCATCGCGTATGGATTCCTGCGGGGTGATGGGACGACTACAGGTAAAAAAAAAGAAAACATAAGCAACTAATAAAAATTAACTTCAACATATTCGCATTATACAATGATGGGTAAAGTGGCTCCAACATTTAAAGAACAATAAAGCTCAATTCGATTGCTAGCTGAAGGGCTCAATCTGGAGCAAGTATAAAGGGAAATATCAAAACGCAATATCTCATGCCAATACAAATTACCAACGAGAGTACTTACCGCGAATGCCCATCTCTGCAATTCCCCTAAAGTCCTAAACAAATGTACCCCATTTTCATTGCTACCCAGTAGATAATCTCAGGAGTTAAAAGACCTTCCGAAAGGTTTTCCTGAGAGTCAAGAGACCTTCCACTCTACATTCCTTTCTCCTTTTATTTTAAATGTAAGAGCTTCTTCTTTCGCTACCTATGGAAGGCCTTCCAAAAGGGCTTTTATAGGACATACTTGAGAAGGCCTTTTGGAGGAGTTCTTTTAAAGTTGCTTCTTAGAATGGCTTTACCTAAGAAGGCCTACCTAAATTATCTTCTGGGTATTCACACAAATGATTTTCTTTCATTACGAGAGTAGTTGGATAAATTAAAGACTTTTTGACGTAGAATACGTCTTACCTTAAGGTATGGGGGCTATGTTCAAATGTTGTAGTTGTAATTTTTAGAGCTTCACAAAAACGCTTATTGCACGAGAACTAATAACGCGATTTCAAAGAAAAGTGTGGCGTTTCAAAGATAAAATTCCAAACCTGTCGACAGATTCATTTTTGTAAATAACCAATTCGGTTTCTGTCGTAAAAACAACGGTAAACATTGCCTTATTTTGGGGTCAATTTTGAGCCTTTAAAGTGCTCTAGCAACTTATTGTTGGCATATATAACTTTCATTTTCGGGATATAGGTTCTTTGGAGCAGTAGAAATATTATCGGGTACAAATTTTATATAAATTTAACAAATATTGAGCATTTTAAGGCAAAAAATTGTTGAAAAAATTTGCAAATTTTTTTCATTACCAAAATGCTCGAAAACCGCTCGAATGATTTTGTTTTTGTTTTCTTTAATCAAAAATTCAAGAGTTTTCCTTTCGTTTGGTATATGGGAAGTATTGGTTGATATCTTCTATATATGTTTATTTTATTCAAATATATGGGCATAAATCCATACAAAATCACCTCGTCATCATTTTGCAAACACGTGCATATGTTGGAAGTGTGGGAAGGAGACAAAAAGTATGTATGCGTATGTAATGCGGCTGTTGATCGCAGCGTATGTACATATGTAAATGCATATATACGTACATATGAAAGTTTCAGTTAATGTGGATCTGTTTGGTTTTGTTATCGATATTTTTATCGATTTTGTTGCCGATATTTTAATCGATTTTGCCATCGATATTTTTATCGGTTTTGTTACCGATATTTTCACCGATTTTGTTATCGAAATTTGTATCGATGTTGTTATTGATTTTGCTATCGATATTTTCGGAACTTATCGATATAATGATCGATATTTTTATCGATTTTGTTATCGATTTTGTAATCGATTCTGTTATTGATTTTATTATTGATTATTTATCGGTTTTGTTATCGATATTTTTCTTGATTGTTTTAACAATTTTGCTATCGATATTGTTATCGCTTTTGTTATCGATATTTTTGTCGCTTTTGTCATCAATATTTTTATCGATTTTTCTATAGATATTGTTATCGCTTTTGTTGTCGGTATTTTTATCGGTTTTTTTACCGATTTTGCTATCGATATTGCCATCGCTTTTGTTATCGATTTTTTTATCGAATTTATTACCGTTTTTGTAATGGATTTTTTGATAGATTTTGTTATCAATTTTGTTATTGACTTTGGAATCGATTTTGTTATCGATTTTGTAATCGATTTTTCGATAGATCTTGTAATCGATTTTTTATCGATTTTGTAATCGATTTAGTTAACGATTTTGTTATCGATATTTTTATCGATTTTGTTATCGATTTTATTATCGCTTTTGTTATCGATATTTTTTTCTTAGTTTGTGCTTTCGTTTTTGACTTGGATATGCTCTTAACCATACCACGTATTCTACGTTTAAATTTAGCGGGTGTATCTCCGATACAGCCTGCAGACCAAGATGAAGGCGCTGGACTGTTCCTTTTTTATTTCTTGTAAAGTAACTTTAAAGGCAGCACCAGGGCACATTGAACAGGTAGTATCAATATACAGCAGCTGATTTAATCTTTTTCGAATTATTTGGTCTCGCAAATGTCAAATATTTTTAATATTTTCTCACAAAAACTCTAAATTGTTAAAATCTGCTTGCATTCGAAACCTCTTTTCCATACAAAACAAGGGATTGAATAGCAGCACAACCGCTGATTACTGGGCCTTGAAAAGGATGGATCAATGCTTCGAGAAACAAACACAATTACTAAGAAAGCTGCAATAAAGTTTATTTTTTCCAATTTCAATTTCTTATTGTTATTTGATTTAGAAGAAACAATTCAGAACAGTTTTTGACACTTTCGATACCAGAAGCAACAACAAAATACACGCAAATGTTGTTTTTGCTCTAATGATACTAGCTGTTTGATATGCCTTGAGCAACTCTGCTGCTGTGAATGTTTAATTTGAAAACCTTAAGGAAACTTGTTACTTGCAAAGTATAAAAATTGGGGAAACGCTGTGATATAAAAATAAAGCTTAAAGAGATTATGGCTGCGTTTATACATTCTGGATAATCCCATTTCACAGCCGGAATAAACAGAATGCGTTTGAAATATGCGTCAACATATCATCAGGAACGTTCTAAAGAATAAATAAACAAAAAAGTTTATTCCAAACTTTCAGAATGAATAAAGAAATGCAGCCTATAAGAAATAAATCGCTTTTTGATTTATTCTAGCCTGATTTAATACCACTTCAAATTAAAGAGTAGAATAGGAACTTAACCTAACTTAGATTACTTAGTTAAAATTCAAAATGATGCTGTTGGCAGCTGCATCTGTTCATCAAAATTTGGATTCAAGTGCAAGATTTAGTGCAAGTTTCAAGTCGTTAAAAATTACCGTTGATGTTCTAGAGTTTTATTTGTGGAGGGTGTTGCATATTTTTCCATATAAAATAAAGTTTTTTTCATGCGTTATAAGAAAACTCTAAAAAATCAACGGTAATCTTTATTAATCGAATTAAAAAAATCGAAATTTTGGTGGACATTTTATTAAGTTTAATTAGTTTTTATGAACTTTATGCAAGCTTTGAAACTTTTATTTATGTATTGAGGTATCTGATAAAGATCGAGACCCATATGAAAATGATTAACAATACATAAACAAAGCAGAGCTCACAAACAACAGTTGACACTTGCAGTGTCAGAAAAAAAACAATTATTAACGAACACTATGGGAAAAAACACTATGCTTAAGCAAAGACCGCTGTTTTCGCTTTTATTTGGCATTTGTTTCAAGGTTTGGTATTGTGGTAAAGCAAAATATTTATGTACATATTTGTCTTCTGATAAACAGAAGCAAACTAATTAGACAAATTCAATATATGTTGTACATTAGGGTGGTCCAAAAACGCATGTGGAAAAAGTAAAGTCGGAATTTTTATGCTCTCACCCCCAACGATTGTTCTATATCGAAAAAAATTTACCCCCCATTTTTTATTTTGAAATCAAACAATGTTTAGAGGTCGCTCAAAGTATTCCATGTATTTTATATGGGGAAAAACCACTTTTTGTAGAAATGGTATAGAATTCTTGAAAATTAATATTTTTCGATGCCATATAATTTATTACGAAATTTTCATACAAATGTAGTCCACACTATAAAAGAAAATCAAATCAAAATTCCAAACTTGTTGCAAAATTTGGAAATATTCCGATAATTTGCATCCAAAATTAAAAATTTTGGGTATGTAGTATTATAACACATTCAGTTTTAGTACAATAAAGTCCAAGTTTTAAGTGTCTAGGACTTATCGTTGAATTTTTTTCACATTCTTTAAACAAAGAAAAATGGCCAAAAAATAGATACAGTTTCTCCTCCCTATTTATACATTCGCCACCGTGCGCGCGTATATACATACACATGCCTACCGCTTACCACAAGAACAAAAAAGACACTTTTCGCATTCATTTCTTGTGTTTTGCTCAGTTGCATACAGTTGATTTGTGTGTGCTCGACCTAATGTATCTCGTTAAGTTGTTATTGTAAGACAGATTCATTGGCTTTGCTCAACCGAAATCACAAACCCGATAACACATGCGAAAAGGAAAAAATATTCTGCTCAGTACAAGACGAGTCTGTTTCGTTTTTTTTTTGTTTTGTTAATGAGCAGAGGGTGCTCAGAAATGTATCAAACCAAAGCATTAGATGCATTTATATCTAAACTATAACACTGTGAGACAAATGGTAGGGGTCAGTGATCGGGAAAGGTTCAAACTACCGGGGAAAGTTATAATAAAATTTAATATTTTAGGCAAAAAATATTTTTTTTCTTCATACATTTATTTTTACCGGCAAAACTGTTGATTATATAGAAAAACGTTATATGAACAGATTAAAGGAATTTTTAATTTTTTTAAATTTATTTGAGCAAAATCGGATTAGTGGTTCTCGAGTTATGCCAAAAAAAGACCACCAAAGGTGACAATTTCCCCTATATGATAGTTATATATATATCTCGATTCCTAGACGTGACCCAGCGAAACGCCGGGACACGTATAACTTGTTTTTGACCGATATAACATTTCCCGTTGGTTTCATCCCATCCCGATTTTGACTGTCGCATAGTGTAATTGATGGAAATGTCTAATATGCGCAACCACGGTTAAATACCTAATTGGAACTTAGTTCCGTAAATAAGGCATTTCCATCGGTTATAGTTTAGATGCATTTCTGAGCGCACCCCAAACTGCAGTAGCATAATTTTGAACGCAACTATACATTCTTTGCTTATGTGAAAGTGTGTTGTTTATAAATTATAATAATAATAATAATAATAATAATAATAGATTGGCGCTTACACATATGTTAGTGTTTGGCCGAGTTTCTCCTCCAACTTGTGGCGTGCGCCTTGATGTTGTCACACAAAGCGGAAGGGCCTACAGTTTTACGCCGACTCCGAACGGCGATTGTATTTTTATGAGAAGCTGTTTTTCATGGCAAAAATACACTCCGAGGTTTGCCATTGCCTGCCGAGGGACGACCGCTGTTAAGAAAAACCTTTTTCTAAATTTTTTGCGATGTTGCTTTGACCAGGGCTTGAACCCAGGTACTGGTGAGGGAAAACGCGCACTGCTTACCACTACACCACAGCGGCCGACAAAACTAAAATTAATCACTTTTGAAACAAATTTAAGAAACTTATCACTAATGTACAGATATGGAATAGCATTACAAATAATACATATTTCTTTTATATGATGTTTTGGGGAAAGATTTTCCGTCATCAATGGTCAAATTTGATTTGCATACAAACGGGTTTCGGTGTTGCGCCATTTGCAGTGTCATTTCCGTTCAAAAATCAAAACCGTATTTGACAGGGAGTGGCGGAAAATCTTGCCATAAAACATCATATGCCTACCCTGTTGGAAACACCAACAACCCAAAAGGAAATTTCACATAGTTGTTGGAGTAAATATCATTTAAGGATGAATATATTAAATGCTTTATTTTTTCTTTTAAGCGGCTCGCGTAGCATTCGTTGGCTAATTGATTTTACGTGCCATGAACCTGCCCAATTAATGGGGAATATTGCTAAATCCAAAGTAGTCCAATTTTCGCCAAATCTTCGGCAAAGAAAGCCCGAATCCGAATTGGTACAAACGTAAAATTTAAAACACATAATAGGCGTGTTTGATCTGACAGGAAATTTAAGCTATTAAGCTTAATTTTCTGGTCGAATAGAACCCGCGTTATGAGAAATCAGACTACGATGGATTTAGCAACGGCCCATAATATAATGAATACATATTTCATATATCATACATATTTATGTGTATACATAAATAAATGGTAGATATTTAAAATTAAGAGAATATAATCAGATACATACGGTCTGTATGTCAAAAAAAAAGTTCAATTTGTCCCAAGCGACCTTTGTACCTTTACAACGATGTATCATCATTTATATAAATTGGGCATCAAATAAATATGCTATAGAAAAAACCGATTTAGTTGTGTTTTTACAGGGTGCCAAAGAAAAATTACCTTCCTTTTTTTCGTGATACGTTCTAATTGATATAATTTCATTTTCAATTCCGAATAGACGACAGAGAATACAGCAAAAATACTGATGGCTGCTGGCTACGAGTGCGAGTGTCGTGGCCTAACTTATGTCAAAGGAAAAGGAAATCTAGTCACTTATTTCGTAAAGACTCAATTCGACGGAAAATTGTAAAAATTTAGACGATAAAGAGGAGATGTTATTAGCCAATACGGAAAAACAGCGAAGCAGTAATGGATGTGTGTAGCATGATAATAATTAAATATAAATGTAATTTAATAAAAAGATTAACGTATTTATATAATTGTGAAATGAAAGAAAGTACTGGGGTGAAACGAAAAAAAAAAAACTGGAAAATTAAATTTCATATTCGAATACATTGCTTGCAGGTTTAGACAAACTTAAATAATTTGAACGGATTTGAAGCAATTAAAATTTATAATTTTTAGATTTATTGTTTTACAAAACAGTCGTTATTTCAGTGCTATGCTAACTTCCCGGCGCGCCGCGGCGCCATGCTGAACATTGTAATCTTCAGGTTTCGATTTTGGTTAATTTATGAATACATTTTACAATAACAACAAGGTGTGTTCTTGATTTAAAAATACCCAGTTTTAAGTTATTTACTAAGTTAAAAAATATCATTTTTATTTCTTATTTATATACAAATAGTCATAATTGTAAGGACTAGCAAAAACTTCAGTTGTTCAATTCATTTGTATTGCAGATGCAAATTGTGTAATCGAATTTTACCCACCTACATACAATTCATACAATTTTTATTTCAGTTTATTTTATCTAAAATTTTTCCACAGCATATGTAGTTCAAAAGTCCTTTATATAACACCATTAACAATTAAGTCTTAATCTGAAACAAGATTCACAACTATTGATATTTTGTAGTGTAATTCTACCTTAAAATGTATTTATATTTTTATTAAAATACGTGCAAACCTAAAAATTAGTGTTTCATTCTCGCCACGAAAACTCAACAGAGTTGGGTTTTTTTATTTTTATTTAGAAAGGCATAAATTACCTACCTAAATATATGCCCATTCGATATCAAAAGTATGTATATAAGTTCAATTAACTCCGTCAATCTTAAAAAAAAAAATGCTTTTAACATTTATTTATTGTTCAGAACTGAAATACTGGATATACTGCGGTTTTCGAGACTAAACTTTTGCCTCTATACATTAAAAATCGTAAGTTGATTGTCTTTCATCCCCATACAGGCCAGAATTTTGTCAACCTACATATAAATACATAAGCAATTAAACAGACTTTAACTTATTATTTTTATTACCTCCGCTGTGGTTGGGTGGTTAGAGGCGCGTACTACCCCTCTGTGAATCGTCCTTGAATCTGTATAGTACAATTTGAGGCAATTTCAAAATGGGGGAGTATTATTAATCCAATATACATCGATTTATTTCAGACGAGATACCTTAGAAGTGTTACAATTGTATTTGTAGGCATTTATCAAGAATTGTCTTTATTGTTTAGTTACGTTAAAGCAAGGACCGCAATCGTTTTGGTGATTTATTTAACGGTGGTAATTTAACTTTGATCCTTGGTGTCTCTGATTGACTTCACTTGACGATAACTCGACTCCAGCGCCACCTTGCAGCTGTGTTTTTGCAATAGTAGATATTGCTCCTACCATGGGCGTAGCCAGGTAGGGGCAGGGAGGTGCTCGAGCCCGCCCCCCCTAACTTTCAAATTTTCCTTATATATATATAAAATAGTACCCTGAAATACCAGCTTAATAGGGTCGAGCCCCATCCCCCCTAAATTTTATTCTGGCTACGCCGGTGGCTCCTACCTTCACCAATATATTTATATCTCGAATATGAGCCAAATCGGACAATGAGACAAATCGGCCACGCTTACCTTGCCTTGCCCGTCTATCGCATTTCATGGATGGCGGTGATTTCAGTCTTTACTTTCCCCGAGGACATCAACCAACCGGGCAGAGGCACCATCCCGATTAAGGGTCCGGATATTCCAAGTGCATACCCTCACATTATAGTATTTTCTACGTTTGCCTTGATCATCATCAAAAGAAAGAGGTATCAGCCGAGGCATGTTTTTTTTTCATTGGATAGGGTTTTAAATTCGTAGCTCTCCGTACCTGTATACCAAATAGCCGGACAAGACGTATTCTAAATAAAAATATAAAAATTAAATTTTCCATATACTACAGTGATCTACGTTGGCGTGAAAAAATATGGGGGTCCACGGGAAACTCGACAGGAGTCAATGAAAAGACGTGACTGCTGACTGGTCACTTCACTTGGCACAAACCCCTGACTGTGATAGGCGTAAATGACAACTCCAATTTCCCCATCCTGCTTTGAAGAGGAAAACTTCTTGAGCTTTTTGCTGGCTTCTAGTGAATATTAAAGTAAATAAAATTATCGATCCCAATAACTTAATTTGGTGACACTTTATTATAATTATAAATTTATGAGCTAACTAAATTTACCTTACTAAAACATACGGTATTACAAAGATATAAACAAATACAAGAATGTACGAAGAAAGTACCTTAGCCAAACTCGTAACAAATTTGCGTTCCAGATGCTTCACGATTTGCAGGTTTTTACAGGAAGTCGTTCCTGGTGACCACCTCCCATAAGGTTTACTAATGGAGAAAACAGCTGTTCCTGCAAATCGTGAATTTCGTGAATATCGTGAAGCATCTGGAACGCAACAATTGCAAGTTTCATGAGCAGCTGATTAATTTGTTTGATAATTTTACGAGTTCCAGCATGGTACAATTATTACAGGTATTGTCTTCCCAGAGAGCGCATATTCCGATCTGCCTTATTTAAAAAATATCATTGTTGCCCATACTAGAACGTTTACTGCTAGGGAAAAGGGATATTTCCATACCCCATATACCATATATCTTGCAGAAAACTTATTTAATTTGCAAAAGCCGGTAAAAAACATTTGCTTGGTAAATATATTCAAAATTTGTAAGGCTTACTTCATTTCAAACGTTTTTCCTTTTGTTTTGAAAAATTATAAAAATTAAATTGAGCGAAAACAAAAAGCGATGCCAAATAAAAGTAAAAGAATCAACATTGAGCTGAGTCAAAATGAAAATAAGGTAGCAAGAATTTCGATGTGAAGCGAAACTCTCTGGGAAGACAATACCTGTAATTATTGTACCATGGAGTTCCAGTAGTAACCATACGAAGAAATAAAATATCTAATTTTTATTACATTATTTTCTTATGAATACGAATTAAAAATGTGGCAAACACACTTTTCCGGCGAACAACTCCGAGACAACTGTTATCCAAAGAGCCAACACAAACAATATGTACGATATACCAATTTTATATGTATTAGGCAGTTGGTACGCTTGACCACCGATCTCTTCTATATGAAAACCTAATGGCAAAACCACTGCAGCTAGGCAAAATAGTACCATAGCAGTAAATCCTACCCACCGAGCGTATGGGATGACATTGCGATCCCAACTACTCGAAGCCAAAAGTATTACAGTAGTGGTAATGCAAATACATCCAATAAATATGCACACGAGAGCCAATAACCACTCTGGCTGAAGTTCAGGTGTATAACACACTTGTGAGCGATTATACAACGTCATACAAGTCCACATTAAGCCAAGGCGTATATCTCCTGGAAATGGTTGATAGTCATTGCGTCCAATCGTAAACATGTTTGCTATTTATGTATGTATATAGAAAACTTACCAGCCTCCTCCGTTACTATCCAATCAGGCATAGCTAAACTGACTATAGCGAAGACATCGGCTGCAAGGAATAAAGTAGCACTGATTGTTGTTAATTTATCCATTTTAATATTTTGTTTATATTGGTTGACGCTGATCCAATGCAACAAAATAGTGGTAGAAAAATATCGACGAAACTATCGATATATCGATGGTTTGTGTTTTAAAAAAATACTATCGATGTTTTAAAACTATATTGTTGTTGCTGTAACAGCATACAAATTCGCCAAAAAGTGTTTGGTGAGTGTTGCAGGAGAGACAGTTCTTGGCTAGATATAAATCTAGGTCGTTCCTCTTACGTAGACCCGACTGTCGTGGGAACGATACCATCGGCTGTATTGTAAAGCCAATTAGTAAGTTGTCTCGAATATATATGTGACGATTTTGTAGCTCTAATTCGCCAGAAAAGCGAGAAGTGAAAGACTATAGGCCTTATTCATAAAAAATAAAGTAGCTTTAAAAAAGATTTATAAACTGAAATATGTATGAAAGCGTCATTTTATAAAGCTCTTTAAACCTACTTTATTTTTTATGAATAAGGCTATATGTCTTTATTTAAGCGCATTTTCATCTGCAAAAAAAATTACATTTTTTAATGAATCTATAGATATGTTTTTTATTATTTTTTTTTTTAACTTAAACCATAGTACAACTGCGGCTCTAAATTATCATCTTCATCATCATCCGGCATCTCAAAATCTGTGTCACACACCTTTTGATATGGTAAAATTACAGGTACATTGACTTTACAAATATTCGACGAGATTAATTATTAATAATAGCTCTCTTGTAAACTCTGGTAAAGCTTTTTGCAGAAAAATGTGAACAATCGCTAATGGAGACAGCAAGTAATAGCACTGACGGCGGTCAGCTGTTCCAGAGAATTTACGTTATCTAAAAATAATCTACGTTCTTTGTGCCTTCAGCAGTGCTGCCAACCAAAAATTAGCGCTCCGACAGATGTCGCCCAATGAGAAAACCGGATTTTAAATAAACCCAGCAAACATTCGGGGTCATCTATGAGTCTTTAGCGAGACCTATTTGAAATGTGGATTCATGTGGGCTGGTGATGGAATGTCAAGCTTTAATAAAAAACATCAAAATAGAAAAATATGTAAACAGCCAAAACTGATCAAAATCTCACTTAACTTAATCAGCTGACATATAAATCAATGTAGTTACATATGTTATACATTCATATCGTCCTTTAAAGTACAAAACCGCGTGTCGACAAAATGCAAAACCGCGTATGTGAGGCTGTATAAATTATTTTCTAGAGAGTAAAAACACTCATATTTGAGTATGGTTGCTTCTTTTAAATATCAATCGCAATTCCGGCTATTATATTTCAGGACGAATGGAAAAGGACTGAGCCAAGAGCTTGTGCAAAGCAAATCCAGTTTTTGGCAGCAAATGTCAGTTGCGCGGTTTTGCAGAATAACGATACGCGGCTTTGTACTTTAAACGACGATATGTATGAAGGTATGTACATACATAAATAAATATGTGGAAAATATCCTCATGGATATGTAAGGCTGTTAAAATGCGCGCCAACTGGCTGACGTGTCCTTTCTATTCTTTGCGATTCGTGTCCATGACACTATGTATAGCACGCAAGTTTATTTTTATTGCTGAGTACTTTCACCGGCATTCAATGACTGCCTTGTAATTGCTGCTGCTTTTAACTATAACTCGCTCTTTCTTTTATTACAACTATTTGACACCGCTTCACCAATCCCAGAGAAGCACATATGTACATACATAAGCAGCAAATGGATTCATTTGTTTGTTTCCGTTCTTTATTGTTGTTGCGTTTACATTGCATGTGTGTACCTATATGCTGATGGTAACTTACGATATAATAATAAATATGTACCTGTATACCCCTATACTCCTGATTGCTATGGACAGCGGCGATGGCCATCAGTAATTGTTTTAATTTCTGATACGATTAAGTAATTCTGATTGCATATTTTCAAAGCAAATGTGTGTCACAATTGGCGTTAGCGACTGTTGCGTACCCAGCCACACATACACACACACACACAAACACTCCCTTTGGTACATTTCCGCCGGAAAGCAAACTATGCGCGTATTCGTGGAGTTAGCGAGCTATTCGGCTACCTTCCATTTGTTAACCGAGCGGCAACAGGCAAAGTTTTATTACATTTGAAAGCGCTTTTTTGTCGATGGGACTTTTCGATACTGATTTAAGTTATAATGCAAAATACTAGCAATTATCTAAAGTTTTGTTAAGATATGCAAAGGTAAAAACGAAAAAAATTGCACTGCATAGAAATTTGTCGAAGCATGCATATTTATAAAATTGTGCATTTCTAAAAATACATACATATGTACGTATAAAAACGCCACTCAAATTTTCAAGAATCTCCAGTAAGAGCCACGCTAGCTCGCGATCTTTGTATATTTTGTTGACTAATCAAAAATGTGTTTAAATTCTGTGTTCCTGTGTGTGAACCTATGTGCTTACATATGTACATACGTACAAGTATAGTGAAAAGTTATGCTGGCCTTTTCATTAAAATATGAAAACAAAATTCATGTATGTATGTATTAAAATATGTGCGGTTTAGTAAAATAAAGCATACAACATAATAACCATGTTATACCTTAGAACGAAGACAAAAATAAGTTTGAGTACTACTAAAACCAAACTCGGACGTGCTGGACCATGACTTTGTTCAACGAAAATGGTCAGTGTGATGTCCGCCTTCAAAATCATACCGTTTTTATTCTGTCACAGAAGGTTTAAGTTTGTCGGACTGTGCTATTAGTATTGTGCAATTTTTAAAGTGAATTTTCTTATTCGAGCAAAATCTGTATCGTTCGTTCAATTTTAAAAAATTAGGTGTCAAATTAAAGGACTTGACCTGTAGATGTGAAATATGGTTTTAGTTTTTTTTTTTAAAGGGTTGCCCTATATACGAAAATCAAATTAAAATTCTTTATTAAAATAAGTAAATGATCCCAACATGTGTATCGAAAGAAATGGTTTTTAATAAACTGTATTTTTTAGCTACATGTAGGAAGGGTGCCACCTGTTTGAAAAGTCGAAAAGTCGTAGTTAAATTATGATGTCTTATGCATAAAATACTATACAGTAAGCATGAAAAGAATGTTTTAGCAAACACAAAAATCAAAATCTGTTTGGGGCGCTTGAAGAGGGTGGCCACCTGTTTTAAAAGTTAAACCCAAATTATTTAAGCGAATCTTATTATTACAGCTCCGACAAATATAAGCAAAGATAAAGATAAGGATATACATAAAGATAAAGATAAAGACGAAGGTAACGATAAGTAGACTGTTATAATCGACCTGTAATTCCCAAAGGAGATTTCAATGTCAACTGTTTGCTGGCCGAATCTGATGAACTGACAAAATTCATTTTATTGGAAATGGTTAATGATAGAAATTATCAAACCATTGATGCAGTTTGGCCAGAAATAATAATATATTTATGTACGTATATCGATATATGTATGAATATTGCATATACATATGTATAGCGTAACTATTTAATGCAAGCAAAAACAATTTTATGAATTCCAGTTATTAGTAATAAGTACCTACTAAGTATCCAAGGGGGAAAATTGGTATTAACATACATATCGTCACCTGAAATGCAAAAAGACGTAACATTACCGTAAATGAAATGGAAAAAGTCGTGACTAATATTTTAATGTTTTTCATAAAATGATGTGGTGAGTTGTAATTCGATGAAATCCATCATATAAATCAAAAAGTGAATTTTTTATTAGTTATGACCTTTTGCATTTCAGCGATGATGTTTGTTACGTCTTTTTGCATTTCAGGTGACGATACGTATATCGTCGTTAAAAGTACAAAACCGCGTAACTAACATTTTTTGCCAAAAATTTGATTTGCTTACACAAGCTCTTGGCTCAATCCTTATCCATTCGTCCTGAAATATACTAGCCAGAAATGCGATTGCTTTATAAAAAGGAGAGCCATTTGGAAATATGCGTATTTTTACTCTCTAGAAAATAATTTATGCATATCACATACGCGGTTTTGTATTTTGTTGATACGCGGTTTTGTACTTTAAACGACGATATGTATGAAATGCAACCAAAGCTATGTAAATACTGAACTCCATTTGGTTTTTAAGAAAAGGCAATCCAAAAATTTTGGACTCGATTTCATGTACATACATAAGTACATGAATGTATGTACATATGTACGTACATTGAATGTATGTACATATGTATGTACATACATACATACATGCATACATATCCCTACATCTGATGTGCATATACAGCACGCACATCTTAGGTTTTTTATCATAAAATAAACATAAATAATTTAATGTTTGTTTTGGTAAAAAGGACCATAAAAACAAAATATTTAAAAATCAAAATCGATATGCATGCAAACATATGTATGTAGGTATGTATGTATATGCGCTTTCGCGCTATTTTCGTTGTAGTGTAATTACTGGAGGCATAAAGGTTTGCATGACGTGTCTTTGTCCAGCCGCGAACTTAAATAGCTTTTTTCTACTGTTATAAATATGGTTTCTATATTTACATACATTTACGCATATAAACACAAGCACATGTTGTGCCAGTACTTCTGGCGAATATACTCGTAAATATGTACATACCTATGTATATATGAATGTATGTATGTACAATGCACATAATTATTATTGAGCAGCTCAGTAGTAAATCTACTACCTCTGTACAAATTGAACTGGCCCATTTTAAAACAGACCCTGTATACATATGTATGTATTATTTAGACCGCGATAAACTCACCCAACAGAAAAAAAAAATTAACTTATGCATCTAAAGTCGACGCTATAATTGGTAATAGCAAAAGGGTTACAGAAACAATAACATCTACAACTCAACATTTTTCAAACAAGGATGTGCTATACAAGCAAAAAGTTTAAGCAGTTAACATATTTAGGGGATTCACAAGACGTGTTAACCGTCGTAAAATCTTAAGCTTAACATTTTTTTATGTAAAATAACAGTTAAAGTGGTTCTAGGGGGTCTAATTATATATTTTTTTATCGAATTAAAAACATTTCGTGTAGTTAGAAATCCTCTAAAAGCATTTTATCCGTTATTTTATATATAAAAAATAGGCTTAAGATTTTACGACGTTAACGCGTCTTGTGAATCCCCTAATTGAGTGCTAAGCTCTTTACGTTGAAACTTTTTCTTGTGGTCACGGCGGCTTTTTGTTTAATTTCTTGAAGTTGTAATGCGATGTGTTTGAAATGGATTCGTAATTTCGGTATCTGTGCCACAAGTTTTATGAAATAACATGTAGTACTATCCTCACAAAAGAAACAAAATGGTATAAAGCGAAGCAATCGCCATTGTACTTTTTCGCAAGACGTGGCATCCATCATGGTATTCAAAGGATTAAAATGTGGTTTTAATTGGATACTCACGCTGTGTGTTCCATTAACGACTGTTCTGATGTTCAGCATGGAAAAGACAGAAAGTAACTAGTCCCTCAATGAGACTGCCTCGTTTTGAATGTAGGATGCCTATGTACATTCAAAAATGCATATATGTATCTACATACATATGTACATATCGTTACCTTAGTATAGAAAGGCCCTATCTAACATTTTTATTTATTCAAACCGTAGTTTTAAAATCGAATAAAAAGTACAGTTCTGTTTTTTTAGTAAAGGTTGTACGTAATTTAATATTGTTATAATTATTTTTTTAATTCTATTAGAAGGTTAAGAAGTAATCAGCCAACTTCTCTACACAGCTGAATTTCGAAATAAATTGAGTTAGGGCCTTTCTATATTAAGGTAACGATATGCACATACATACATATGTATGTATATACGTACTTGCATATCAACATGTGCGCACAAGTATACTATACTACGATTATTTGTTTACAAACGACAACTGAAATTTCAGTGGGAAACTTCAACGTCAGCGTAAATCATAGCACGCCAAGAATTCAGCTCGAATCTCAAGCCAGGCCAAGGCGCAACAAAATATTCTGTAATAGAAAAAGTTGAAGCCTTGGTTACATATGTATATCCTCAAACAAATGAGACGGCGCAATCAGTTTAAAATTGTTGCTGATCGTTAACGTATCGAAGTGGAGCGTTTGCTTACAAGTCACATACTTGCATATGAAGCAAATCTTTCTATGTTCATATATATGTATTTTCATAATACAATAATACTTAATTAAAAAATAATTAGTACCATAGTTTGTTTATAAAGCGTAAAATTTATTTAATAAAAAATTAATGAAGAATCAGTGTTCACGATCGGAATATTTAATCTTAAATACATAGATATGTACAATACATACATACGTTAAAGACGTTTCGGAATGAATGAAGCGAGCACATGTAGTACATACATATGTACATATATGGTTGTTGGTATTTATGTATGTGATGTACACAATATAAATGTGGGAATTACAAAAAGGATAGTGTTCAAGATGTGAATATACTGAGGGTATATATGTACGTACGTATGTATGTATGTACATGCATTTGTATCTTTGCATATTCGAATTTGAAAGAGCTTTCTTAAAGCAATGATGAAATAGTGGAAGAGTATTTTTTTTTTTTAATAAAATCAGCACACTGCGAGGCTTCATCGTCCGGTCGGCATCTTGACAATAAAAACTCAAATGACACTCCTTTGCAGGTTTCAATGCAGTAGAAATGTTTTATCTTTTGAAAACAAAAACCACCTACATAAATCATCAAGAATTCAATTTACTGCGTTATTTTAGTCTTTTAAAATTTAATACAATATGTATTAACTAAATTATAAAGACAGTTACATAAATAAAAATTGAAATATTCAAAACCTATTTTAACGATAGTCATTTATAATTATGAAACCAAACATACATACATACATTCATAATGTGCCCTTAGGAGCATTGCGAAGAATTTAATAGGTAAGTGTTAATTAAGAAGTGTATTAGCGAGAATAATGCGAATGTGGATATGGATAAATATGTATGTACATACATATGGCCGTAGAAATTTACTACAGGAATAAAACTACACTCGTTTTATATGTTCTATATGTATGTATATCGGTTGTGCGGTTGTGTATTACCGTTGATAGCAAACAATGACATAAACAAACACGCTTTTACCTAAAAGTGCTAACTACAATTACCGATTTACATAATTTCAGTCTAATTCAGGCTGCACAGTTACGTTCAAATCAATTCAACATCATCAATACATACTTTTTTATGTTTTCTGATAAACAAGACTGTTTTGAGTCAATACACTTTTTAAGAATGTGTGAGATATGTATGTACATATGTATAAATGTTTAAATATATCTCAAGTATTGCCTAATCATGAATTGCATTTCGCAGCGGCCCATGTGCTCATACATGTGGTAACATTTATTTATGCATATGTACATATGTACATACATATCGTTACCTTAATTCATAAAGGCCCTAACCAACACTTTTTAAAATTAAAATTTTAAAGTGGTAATACAAAAAACAGCGGAGTTACATGCCACTTTTTAAAAAGCCCTACCTGTTTTTGATATACTTTTTATAATGTATTTTGCTCCTTCTGTAAAATAAAAAATTTGCTGGTTAGGGCATACATATGTAGTACATACATACCAGAGCTGTAAAACTGTGAAATCATATGAAATTAAAAATCATCAATTTTATGTTATTATGTTTTCATTGAATTTTTCCTTGTTGGGGAATGTGGCTTATAATTTTCCAATTCTACATTCACTCAAAGTAGATACGATTGCACACATTAACATATTCAAAGAAAGATTGAAAAAACTGAATGACGAAACATTAACTTTTAACACTGAATAAGCATTCAGATGAATGCAGCTTTTGCTATGTGTGCACACATTCATTCAGTACCAATCAATCGATATAAATATTCTAAATACACAAAACCCACTGAAAAATACGCAAGGTTGAATTTTATTGAACAGATTTCAAAATTGCAACACGAAAAATAGTTTATTGAGCGTTATCATTAATTTGTTTCACTTAAATTTGTACAAATATTTATAATAAATGAAAATATTAATTAGAGAAATATTGTTCTGCCAAGAATGTCATTATGAAAAATGTTAATTATTAACGATTTTTACATCTCTGTTTCGAAAATTGTCAGCTTTCTAAATAAGTATTACCAATGTACCAATAAAAGGTATGTGCAGAAATTATTACATATGTACATACCTATATATCTACGTTAAAATAAGTAAACAAATTTAAGCGCTTCTACTTCTAACTTTAGATATATACATTTTATTATTTATTTAAAAAATTCTTAATACAAGTTTCTTCGTACTTTTTTCTTCGCTATTGGGTCAAGCATTTAATAAAGATTCTAAAACCTGATTTGTGGGTTTGTGGTGGTTTCTACCATTTACAATAAGTTGCAAATTATCAACTTTTCTCAAAAAAAGATTTAACAAATCTGTGTGCAAACCCCTTTTTATTTTAGTGTGGTAGAATCGAAAAAAATGTGGTAGATTTGAATAAGATGTGGTAGATTTTCCAATTCATATTTTATTGGGTATACATATCGCACACCGTCGTCAAAAGAAGCACAACTCAAAAATTAAATCGGGAAATATAATTGCTAGTGGATCGTACAGATTCCACGCAATTGGTGCAAAAACAAGTCTAACATTAGTTTTCTAGTTAGAGAATATAATCATGAAGAAAAGAATATTTTATTTGTATGCAAAAAAATCGACCAAATTATTTTCCCATTGCATAATACTTTAGCAAATATAAATAGGCGTATTTTTGAAATATTAGAAAGTTAAGGCACAGATATATTTAAAGCAAAATTTATGATGTACCTTTTTAAAAATCTATTGATTAATTTTTATATTTCGAATTACAATTGAGTTGAAATTCTAGAGTTATGTGAAAATTGTAAACAAATGTTCTGTCTAAAAATGTGGTAGATTTTAAGCCTTGTGTGGTAGATGTGGTAGACACCCAAATTTAAAAAAAATGACGTGGTTGATCTACCACACATGTGGTAGAAGCTTGCACACTGTTCTAAACGTATGTTTTGAGCAAATTGATGTTTAAAGCTAGCAATATATCCCATGTCCATTTTCCAAAACTATAATAATAAACATGGCAGTTTTTTAGCAATTTGGTTCCTGTAATTAAGGAAATATTGTAGTTTTGGCATTTTTCGAAATTACCATTTTATGAGAGGGACCAGGTCTAGATAAAAAAACCCTCGTACAGAATTTGGTTGAGATATCTCAACTTTTGCTAGAGTTTTCGTGTACGCAAATAAACGGACATGGACTAATCATCTTCTCTTTTTTTCTGAGCATTTTTATGTATATATACACACATAAGTAGTACATACGAACATAAATGTATGTATCCATATCGATTAATTTTGGTTATTCCAAATATACGTTATTTGAAAAAAAGTTATGGTACCCTCTTGCAGAACTTCGTTGTAAATACGTTTAGGAAACATTTAAATTAATAGTTAATTAAAAAAGTTGCTCAAAGTAATGGAACTCCTCAACCCCTTAAAAAAAAACAGGAACCCTTCTGAAATTTTGTTTTGAAAGTTTTCATATTTGAAAACTGAAAACAATCACAGTATACAGCAAACCAGCCATTGACAATATGCTTATTTGAAAACTAATACATGAAATGTTGTGAATATATAGGATTTTTTTGTCATTAACCCATAGGCAACAACTGGTGCAAAAGTACCTACAAATGTTTGTTGATATATTTGAAATGTAAATTTGAACAGCAAAATTCGTAAAACAAATTATAATAAAACAAAAATATTGTTAATTACTACGTGGGAGGTGGGCGTGGTTATTGGCAGATTTCGACAAAATTTAACACTAACCTAAATTATACCAAAGGCAACTTCGACACCGACTTTCGTTAAAATGACTAAATTTTGTTCGAGTTAGCGTGTTTACAAACAGAGAGGGCTGAACTAGTTCATCTCGTCATTCTGAATATATGTGTATATACGTACATACATTTAATACGGTTAACAAACGCGCTCGCTTATCTGCATAAACCGTCTTTACTTGCATTAATTCATGCATTATCCTCTTTCAAATGTGAATAATCGGCTGAACAAATACACACAAATTACGTGCATTTGAAAATTGGAGAGTTGTGCCATAAGCTAAGTATACTTATTTTACCGCCTAATCGATGGGACCATTTTACAAAGTCAGCCCACCATTATTCACTCAAAGTTGTGTTCAGAACACGGTTTGACTTATGTAGGAACTGCATCCGGTCATAATTGCTAACGCTTCACGCTTCATTTGCTTGGAATTTCGTGTTTCTCGTTATTTTATTTTATGTGACTTGAAAATATTTTTCACTATAAGAAAATATTTAAATTGGATTTCATTTGGGTTAACGAAAACGACAACTGTGAAAAAATATCAACCAATACATTCAAACAAAATGTCAAATAAGCATGTTTACATTTTTTGTTTTGGCTACTTGGATCACTGTATACTGTGAAAAAAATATTTAGTACAAAAATAATTGTGATAAATCAATTTTGTATATTCTTCTGCGAAAAAATGTCTACAATCGATGATGAATATGTATACATATCAAGATGTGTCTGTTTTGCTCTACGGTTGCGATAAGTTGGTTTGGAATAAATAATATTGCACGAGTCATTGGCTTTGGGTTAGTGGCAGAAAACTTCAATACATAAGTACATATACTTTGAAATAAAATATTTGTTTTTGTTTCAACTCCAGATATGTTCAAACTTTAAAGTATAAAATATATCAACCCTGGGAACAAATTATTGGTACTGAATGGTAAAAAAAAGTGTGCATTCATTCTAAATATACAATCATGTGTGAGTGCGAATGCTGCTGAACATTCACATTCTATACTGAATGGCAATCTAGCATTCAATAACAAAACGCAGTTTGTTTGTTTTCAAATATTTTAAGCCACTCAGGAATGAAGTTTTTATTTATACAAACCAACAATCAACATTTTGAAAGGAATGCCGAGTGAATGCAGACTATGTTGATTCAATCATTTTACAGCTCTGATACATACCTATGTACTTACATACATGATTTCCATAAAAAAAATACAAATATGCTCATATTACAAAAAATTTGATTTCAGCAAAATGCTTAACGTGAATTTACCCAACACTGAACCTAAACCAAAGGAGCTGCTTTTGGAAAGGAGGCATTCAATTTGCTTGTAAGTAATTTTAATACATATTTACTCATAAAATTTGGTATATCTACGGTGACTTTTTTTTTTAAATATTCCCAACGTTTATCATATTAAATATTTTTTCTTAATTTTGGGCTTATATTTTAACAGACACAATATATGTACATAAATCCAAGTTTCAAACCTTGTACAAAACTTAGAAGAATTCTGCAAATTTTCGTCAAAATTTCAAACTAATCAAAGAGATTTTTTAATCTTTTTTTTGCAATAATACGCACATTTCAACAGTCGTAAAATTCGCGTTATTTTTTGATAATGCGGAAGGCCGTCATCAACGGTACTCGCACATTATTTACATATATTATATAAGTTAAAATACAAGCTATATTTAAATGAAAAAATAACAGACTGGTAGTCGACACTCGCAATAGGGGTGTATAACAAAAAATATTTAACATGAAAAACATTTTGAATAATTAAAAAAATTAGCGCATACTAAATTTTTTGAGTAACTGTACATACATATCTGTGTTTTTTTTTTATGGAAAAGTACCTTAAGTCGAAAGACTGGCTTTAGTTTAATGCGGTATTCCCTTTATTCTTTAAACGACAAGGAATTTTTTAAAGAGACTTAATAAGAATATTGACTTGCTAGTATCGGAACTATTTCTTGCATATTTATTTGCGAAAAGTTGTTCAACGGCTCTGCGCTAATGAGTCATTCGCAATCGTATGCTGCGAATGCCGATTTATACTAAAGTCCGCCTTTCGACATAAGCTACTTTTCCATACGAACACAGATATGCATTCCCACGACAGCCGGTTCTACGTACCGGAATGACTCGGGTTTCACCCGACCAAGGGCTGTTGTTTCGGCGATCTAACCCCGTTTAGGTCGGCGAAGTATCTCAGAAGTTGTCCGTCCATAGGGCAACATTCACTACGCATTCTCCTACTCAGGGCTGGCATCGAGTCAAACCCTGGGCCAGAAATATACACCTGCTGTGTATGTCGGAGACGTTTACACCACAACTCCACCTCAGTCAAGTGTAATGCCTGCGAGGGGTGGAGTCACCTCAGGGTCTGCTCGGGACTACGGACACATAGACAGTGGACCACGTCGTACGTGGCCCCCTGTTGCTCAAATAGAGCAGCCTCCACGGCAACTCATAGTCCGCCCGTGCAGCCCCACACACTCACACAGCAACCACACACAGTCGCCACAACACAACAACATACCACAGCCACCACAGACCACATAACACACACAACCGCACCACCACCCACACGCCGCCGCCAACAACTCTTGGTTCCCCCTACAATCTGCACGGTATGTCA
Source organism: Rhagoletis pomonella (assembly GCF_013731165.1). Taxonomy (NCBI): domain Eukaryota; kingdom Metazoa; phylum Arthropoda; class Insecta; order Diptera; family Tephritidae; genus Rhagoletis; species Rhagoletis pomonella. The sequence continues at coordinate 81,796,206 of NW_023458559.1, forward strand.
GACCAGAATATTCCGTAATGTGACATCAGTCAAGTGCAACACCTGCCTTGGCTGGTGCCACTTTAGGGCATGTTCAGGTCTGCGCACCACGCGAGATTGGACGGGGAACTTCGAGGGCCCGTGCTGCGCTGCTCGGTCGCTGACGTCAATTGCGACGCCCCCCACTACCACCACAGGGAGGCAATCACCCCAGCAGCGCACACAGCCAACGGCGGCAAGAACATACACCTCACTCACACCCCGCATCACAACACGTCTCCCGAACCACATGAAGCTCCTACAATTCAACTGTAACGGGCTACAGAGCAAGATTGAGGAGATAACCGCCTTTATGTGTCGGCATGGTATATTAATAGCTGCGGTCCAAGAGACGAAGTTGCACAGCAATTCAACTTTGTTGAATTGTGCCGGGTACAACGTGCACCGTCGAGATCGCGAGCGAGATAATGGTGGTGGCTTAGCGTTCATCACGCACCACACCGTGCAGTATCGTCTTATCGAAGCAGACATCGACCGCAGGGATACCACCCTAGAATGTCAGGGCATTGCTATCCGGTCAGGCGGTGTCGAGCTCGAAATATTTAATATATACATACCCCCTGTCACCTGCTGCCCGGCAGGATATCACCCTGATATAGGTGCGCTCCTCAGAGGTGAAAACCGTATGGTAGTAGGTGACTTCAATGCGCACCACGATCTTTGGCACTCAAGCCTGTCAAACGATCGTAGGGGAACAGACTTGGCTGAGCAGATAGACGATTCGACATTCTGCACAATGAACGACGACGCACCCACCAGGATTATGGGTAACTGCAGTAGCTCGCCAGACATCACAATAGTCAGCGCTGGTCTGATAAACAGCATAACGTGGCGACCTATGCTGACTCTTGCATCAGACCATCTACCCATAGTCATCTCGATTGACAAACCAACCGACTTTGCCTCCGCCAAACACCGCACCTATGTCAACTTTTCTAAAGCTGACTGGAAAGGTTACGCGGAGTTTACTGAAAACACCTTCACATCGCTCCCCACACCAACCGACGTCCACCTCGGTGAACGTAAGTTCCGCAGGGCTATCACTGCTGCTGCAGCCCGCTTCATACCGGCAGGGTGCATATCGGACCCACGTCCAAACTTCCCTGCCGAAGCGGCTGTTTTAGCAAATGAGCGTGATAGCCTTCGTCAGGCCGATCCCGGAGATCCCCGTATCAGGGATCTCAACGCGGAGATTCGGCAACTTGTAAACGTACATAAGCGGAAGAAGTGGGAGGAGCATCTGAAGACTTGCAACTTCACCTCTGGTGTGAGCAAGCTTTGGTCAACCGTGAGGTCATTGTCTAATCCGACGAAGCACGACGACAGAGTCGAAATTTCCTTCGGCGACCATGCTTCGTCGGACCCGGAGCGATGCGCGAGCTATTTTAGCCGGCAGTTCATACTGCATCCTCCGGTGGACAAAGCCAAGCGTCGAGTGACCAGAAGGCTGCACAAACTGCCAACAAATTGTGCCCCCCTTGCTTTCACTTGCGGTGAAGTTCAGGTGGCCATCGGGAAGGCGAAAGCCTCCAAAGCCATGGGTCCCGACGGTATATGCATGCTGATGCTGAAAAATTTGGGTCCTGCGGGGGTAGCGTACCTAACGGAGGTCCTCAATTTGTCAATGGCCACTCTCATCATCCCAGACATCTGGAAGGTGGGGAGAGTGGTCCCACTGCTCAAACCGGGGAAACCTGCAAACAAAGGAGATTCGTATCGTCCGATTACACTCCTTTCCCCGGTAGCGAAGACACTCGAGGCCTTGCTACTCCCGTACTTCACAAATCACCTGACCCCAGCGAAGCATCAGCATGGTTTCCGTAAAGTGCACAGCACAACAACAGCACTTAACGCCATAAACACTCAGATAACTCGTGGCCTTAACCGTAACCGTCCCTGTGAGAGAACGATTCTAGTAGCGTTGGACTTGTCAAAGGCGTTTGACACCGTCTGCCATTCCACGCTACTAGAAGATATAGAGGCCTCCTCTCTCCCACAGAGGCTCAAACGGTGGTCGGCAAATTATCTAAGTGGTCGACATTCGTCGGTAATGTTCAGAGACAAAACGAGTAAGCAGCGAAAAATAAAACAGGGGGTTCCTCAGGGTGGTGTCCTTTCCCCGCTACTGTTTAACTTTTATATTTCAAAGCTCCCTCAACCACCAGAGGGAGTCTCGATTGTCTCCTATGCCGACGATTGCTCGATTATGGCGACTGGGAATGGAATTGATGACCTGTGTTCGAAAGT
>NW_023458559.1:81798591-81801152 GCF_013731165.1 Rhagoletis pomonella
GTATATACATACATATTTTATATTCCAAACGCTCAAATCCACCTGTCAGTAATCTAAAAAAAAAACTTTTCTCTTTGTACAGAATGTGATTACAGAGGGCTCAAGGTAGTTGGTTAAGGAAATTTAAATTATTGCACTCCTTAGAAGTTTTGAATGCAAATTTTTCTCTGAAAATAACAAAGATCAGTAAAACTTTTTACTTCAATGCAGAAAGACCATCATCAAACTGAGCCACGCCTTAAGGAAACACTCGATTCAAAGAAGAAATCTATATTCAGCTCGCGTAATAAAAAGAGCCTTTCTTTATTAACAAATAAGAGAAAAAGCATTGGTTGTTTAATATCGAAAAAGAAATTAAAACGTGTAGCGACTACTAATAAAAACAAATGCATTTCAAAAGCAAAAACAATTCAAACTACACTGAAGCATCCTAGAAGCTATCCTATAATTAAGCAAATTGTCTCTAGTGAAAAAGTACGTTGTGTAGTTGAAAGTTTAAGGGATGACAAAATAACAAAAGGTTCAAAAACTGAAACAAGTGAATGTTATTTCGCCGACTCATTGATGCATGATAAAAATAAGATGGAAAATGTAAAGATGGAACAGGAAAATGAAGATTTAAGAGTACAGACGGAGATGCAACAGCTTGAAATTCCGTCAAATGATCTAATTTATTTACACAGACAAGCTATTGAAGATAGCGAAGCTAAGACGGAACAATATGTCACTAATAGCGACGTAGAAAAAATAGATTCACAAATTCAGTACAGCTCTATAAACAGGGTAGATAACTTCGTTATAATGGTCGATGCTAACGCCGGTCATGTTGAAATAAAGTATGCCGGACCTTTATCCTCCCCAAATGAAATTGGAACATTACAAAACCCAACAGAAATGGAGATATATATCCCAGCACATGATAGAACGCAGGAAGAGGCAAATAAAGAGTATGAGGAGCTTGGCTATATGAAAGCTAGCAATAGTACTACAAATATGAAATCCAATGCATGCTATGCAAATATTTCAACAAGCTGCAGCGGTGATCATCTAAAAAATACCAACATTTGCGTCGATGATGTATCAACAAACAAGATAAAACAGAGGTAAACTTTATCGAATTTCTTTTAAAACAAATATATATGTATATATACATACATACACATATTCAATAAATATTTCCTTTTTTACAGCAATCAAGGTGATATTATAGATTTGAGCCTAAAGGAAACAACCGTAGAAAAGCACCCAGTTCAAGCTGTGTACCGACCATCGAGTGCAGAACTCATTTACAGATCATCATTGTGGAGAGGCGATACTAATCAAGGAGTGCTAAATACACAACCAACTCTGTATGGGCCAGAGACACATTTGTTACCTGCGCAACAAACAAGTCTACCGTGTCATCAACAATTGTTAGACCAAAGTATTTTCAATAAGGTCTCATCATCTTCCACTTCACAACCAAATTCTTGCAATCATAGTTCTACAGAAATTCCAAAAAGAAATGCCAACCATCATCAGAAACATCAAACTGCAGTTAACAAATTACAGCATCATCATTCTTTTAGTCGACGAAGTGCGCATTTAGAGACACCTCCAATAAGTCCAATAGACTGTCAATGGAGAGTGCCACCGCCGAAAAGTAATTATCCTATTTATGATCAACAGAAAGGTTTTCGTAAAGGTGGCATTCTAAAACTAAACGAGTTTTTTTCGAATTCCCAAACAAACACGATGTCGAGTGAACTAGCATGTGGAACTTATAAAAACTCACATTATCCAATTGATCAGCTATTTAAAAAACAATTACCAAAAAGCCTTAGAGAAGCGCGGCAAGCGAATGCATTCGACAGAGGGGCTTCTTCTTTTCATCATCGATTTGATCAGATTCAGCCGACACCCCAAAACGCACAACAACATCAAGTTTGCTGCGACCGGCAACAATATCCTGAACAAATTAATTACCCTTCACAAATGAGTAGCCAATTAGATCTACCGAGACAGTTTTATAATCCACTTCATCAAAGTTTTCTCTCGGACCCTTATTATAGACGTTCTTTAAAAATCCCCCCATCCAACGGCGTATTCGAGCCAAAAGAAACGAGACGATTCAGCTGTAGGCCTAACACATTTCCGAATGTTCGGTTTCAACCATTACACAACTATTTACCACCAACACCTCCTATAACTGATCGATGCTTTCCATCTGATCAATCAACACCTACTACGTTACCATTTCCATCACCAAACTGGACAAACACACTAAATAAAAACTCAACATTTTCTCCAAAATCCCAACCTTATTGGAATGTCCCACCCCATCTATATTCAATTCAATCAAGATTACCCTCTGAAACAGAATACATCAGTCGTCTGCATACCTCCGCCTTATCTGCGAACCCCATAAATGCTTTAACCGGCCGTGGACACAACAGTATTTGCTTCCCAACTCCTATGCATATGCAGTCGCAGCAACAGTTCCCTTTAAATTACTTCTAATCGTCGTTTAAAGTACAAAACCGCGTATCAACAAAATGCAAAACCGCGTATGTGAGGCTGTA
>NW_023458559.1:81801252-81805243 GCF_013731165.1 Rhagoletis pomonella
AAAAAAAAATATGCTCATATTACAAAAAATTTGATTTCAGCAAAATGCTTAACGTGAATTTACCCAACACTGAACCTAAACCAAAGGAGCTGCTTTTGGAAAGGAGGCATTCAATTTGCTTGTAAGTAATTTTAATACATATTTACTCACAAAATTGGGTATATCTACGGTGACTTTTTTTTTAAATATCCACAACGTTTATCATATTAAATATTTTTTTCTTAATTTTGGGCTTATATTTTAACAAACACAACATATGTATGTACATAAATCCAAGTTTCAAACCTTGTACAAAACTTAGAAGAATTCTGCAAATTTTCGTCAAAATTTCAAACTAATCAAAGAGATTTTTTAATCTTTTTTTTGCAATAATACGCACATTTCAACAGTCGTAAAATTCGCGTTATTTTTTGATAATTTTTTTACGAGCTTTCGTTATATGGAGAAAATGCGGAAGGCCGTCATCAACGGTAATTTTTTGCATTTCCAACTCGCACATTATTTACATATATTATATAAGTTAAAATACAAGCTATATTTAAATGAAAAAATAACAGACTGGTAGTCGACACTCGCAATAGGGGTGTATAACAAAAAATATTTAACATGAAAAACATTTCGAATATTTAAAAAAATCAGCGCATACTAAATTTTTTGAGTAACTGTACATACATATCTGTGTTTTTTTTTTATGGAAAAGTACCTTATGTCGAAAGACTGGCTTTAGTTTAATGCGGTATTCCCTTTATTCTTTAAACGACAAGGAATTTTTTAAAGAGACTTAATAAGAATATTGACTTGCTAGTATTGGAACTATTTCTTGCATGTTTATTTGCGAAAAGTTGTTCAACGGCTCAGCGCTAATGAGTCATTCGCAATCGTATGCTGCGAATGCCGATTTATACTAAAGTCAGCCTTTCGACATACGAACACAGATATGTACAATGCATACATTCTTGTATATTTATTCAAATTTACATATATATAATTCGTATCAAAATTAAATTGCAGGGAAGTGTCTAAAAAAACGTCGTCAAAGTGTGGCATCTAGCATTTTTATACCTGTAAGTCTCTATTGATTTAAATAACATATGTACATTAACCTGCATCACCAAAAATAGTTGCAGTTTTTCCGCCGGGATTGCAAAATTTGTTATATTTTAAGAAGTCTACCAAAATATTTCGGAAAAATATTAAGATTTTAGTGAGCTGGACCGATTTGAAAACACCTCCAAAAATGGAGTTTTTTATGAATAAAAGTAGTTTCTTAAAGAACTTTTTGAAGAAAAAAGTCCCCTCAGATGACAAAACAGATTAAGCTTAAAAAAATCTGCATAAAAATATTTAAAAATCTTTTCAACGGAATCGTAAGAACGAGATTTTGGATGCTGTATTTTTACTTTTTGCAAAGATTGATTTACGAAAAACTTGAATAACTGGGCCAAAACTATTCTGATTTAGACCTAAGAGATCTCAGTGGAAAGGTATTTTCACACTGTTTTTATTTCTGTCCAAAAAAAGTCATTCGTATCCCAATTTTTTATTTTTCAAATACCAACACATCTTAATTCACCTTTGAATAACATTCGTTCATCCTACCTTTCTCTATCATCCTGTGAATGAGTTTATTAGCAAAGAAATAAAAATGATGAGAAAAAACCTTTCCAATGACACCTCTTAAGTCTAAATCGGAAGAGTTTAGGTTGTGTTATTAAAGTTTTTCTTATACCAATCTTTAAAAAATGTTAAAAAAACAGCATCAAAAATCTCATTATTACGATTCCGTTCAATTTTTTTTTAAATTTTTTTTAAATATTTTTATTCAATTTTTTTAAGCTAAAACCGTTTTGACATTTGAGGGTATTTTTTCAAAAATATTTTGGTGAACGTCTTAAAATATAATAAATTTTATAATTCCAATGGAAAAATAGCACCGATTTTTTTTTGTATGGGGAGTGATGCAGTCTAATGTACATACATACATATCACCGCCTGGATAAAAGATTGTCGTATGTTACTTTCGGCAGGTTTTGGGAAATTGCGATTGAAGTTTGGAATGACATTTCTCAAAAACTCGACGATAGATTTTCTCCAAAGTTTCGGAGAATGTTACAAGTTCACGACATTCCTAAATTATTTTATTTTTATTGTTATTTGTTTTCGAGTGTACGAAGGATTTTCTTTAGGAAAATGTTTTCGTATGCTACATTTGTCAACAATTTTGCGGTCACTTTGCATGACATGCGAGCTAAAACTTTGTACTAAATTACCGACAAAATTTTAGTTAATATCTCCGAAACTAAAGAAGATATCCAAAAACTTCATATATAACTAAAAATAATCCAAAATGGAGCTTACGCCAATCTGTTGTCCATACGTACATACTAGTTGCGATCCCGTACGAGGCAGAAATCGTCAGAATTAGTCAGATTTTACAGGAAATCGAGCCCGTACTCGGTTCTCTGACAGCTGAGGGGTAAAAAAAAGCGCAAATAAGGTCCTCTCTGTCAGAAGTTACAAGTTTTAGTCCGAAGATTTTTCGCTGTTAAATTCTGGTAAATTTGTCAAACGATCTGTTGTAGTAGGTTTGACAACCAAATTGTAAACAAAAGAAAAGTGCACTCTGCTAATGCATGTGGAAAGTTATTTAATTACTTGTTTAAATGCATTCTAATAAATTTGAAAGTATTTACATGTGTGAGCGTTTTTACACACAAAATAAGCAAAAATTTACATTTAAAATATGGAGGTTATGATGAAGTTTTCAGAAGTTACCATTTTTTACAAGAAAGCGATCCCGTACTTTTCAATTTTACTCTCTCGCTCTGAATTTTTATTTTTTGACAGTTGTGCAAGTTTTATTCCGAGGAAAACGGGATAGGACCTTATACATACATGTAAGCAGACATGCACACGCAATTTGTAAAAGTTCGCCCCAAAAATGTGAAATATATCCACTTACATACATATGTACATATACATACATACCTACATGTCGTCACCCAAGGGCGAAAAGGTGCCAAGTCCCATTTTGGAATTGTCCAGGAGAGACGAAAAATCGATGTAGTTTCGTATTACCTGCCATTCTGCATCAAAAGCTAAATTTTGAAGAAAAAAATGGACTTGGCACCTTTTCACCTATAGGTAGCGATGTGTATGTACATATGTACATACGTACAGAGAGGGATCGAAATCAGAAAAAATAGTTGTATAGGTAGAATACCTTTTCGATCGAAACGTACTTAAAGGATATTCAGATAAAATTATATTACCAGTATTAGTTTCTATTATGTGAGCTTCACTCCTAATGAGCCACCTTGAATCCAAAGCTTTAATTACGAAATTAAACACAATCGTACAAGACATACATGTGTATGTGTGCAAGTATGTGCATGTACATAAATACATTCATATCGTTACCTTAATATATGTATTTACTACATACCTAGACAGGCCATAACTAAAATTTGTGTTTCTCTACAGCACAGTTATAAAACTTTATAAAGGCTCTTCAATTGAAAATTTTGTCAAAAGCCTAATCAATAACGGAGAAAAAATGAGTTAAGGCCTTTCTCTATTAAGGTATCACGGTATTTATGTGTGGGCATACATATCTATGGTCTTCTGCAATAACGACGCAACTCAAAACTAAAAAAAATAAAAACGATATTAGGTACTGTTAAGTGGCTCGTTGCTATAATCCTCGTCTAATCCGTGTATAATCCTTACTGAAGTAATATAATCCTTACCAAAGTAAGTAGTATAATCGTTACTAAAGTAAGTAGTAGGGATTACTGAAGTAAGTAGTGTGTATAAGACATTGATCAGAGAAATGAGGGCCTTACAATAGTAAGGTTTTTTTTTTTTGAGTTTTAAGTTGTGTCGTTATTGCAAAGGACCATCGATAAGTACATATACATGTATATATGTACATATTCATATACGTATATACATACATATTTTATATTCCAAACGCTCAAATCCACCTGTC
>NW_023458559.1:81805343-81849636 GCF_013731165.1 Rhagoletis pomonella
AGGGCACATTGAACAGGTAGTATCAATAGAGCAGCTGATTTGATCTTTTTCAAATTATTTGGTCTCGCAAATGTCAAATATTTTTAATATTTTCTCACATAAGTTCTAAATTGTTAAAATCTGCTTGCATGCGAAACCTCTTTTCCATACAAAACAAGCGATTGAATAGCAGCACAACCGCTGATTACTGGGCCTTGAAGAGGATGGATCTATGCTTCGAGAAACAAACACAATTACTAAGAAAGCTGCAATAAAGTTTATTTTTCCAATTTCAATTTTTTATTGTTATTTGATTTAGAAGAAACAATTCAGAACAGTTTTTGACACTTTCGATACCAGAAGCAACAACAAAATACACGCAAATGTTGTTTTTGCTCTAATGATACTAGCTGTTTGATATGCCTTGAGCAACTGTGCTCCTGTGAATGTCTAATTTGAAAACCTTAAGGAAACTTGTTACTTGCAAAGTATAAAAATTGGGAAAAGGCTGGAATATATAAATAAAGCTTAAAGAGACTATAAGAAATAAATCGCTTTTTGATTTATTCTAACCTGATTTAATACCACTTCAAATTAAAGAGTAGATTAGGAACTTAACCTAACTTAGATTACTTAGTTAAAGTTTTAAATACATACATACTTACATACAGTTGCGGTCAAAATAATAAAATTCAAAATTATGCTGTTGGCAGCTTTATCTGTTCATCAAAATTTGGATTTAAGTGCAAGATTTAGTGCAAGTTTCAAGTCGTTAAAAATTGCCGTTGATTTTCTAGAGTTTTATTTGTGGAGGGTGTTGCGCATTTTTTCCATATAAAATAAAGTTTTTTTTTCATGCGTTATATGAAAATTCTAAAAAATCAACGGTAATCTGTATTAATCAAATTAAAAAAATCGAAATTTTTGGTGGACATTTTTTTAAGTTTAATAAGTTTTTATGTACTTTATTCAAGCTTTGAAACTTTTATTTATGTGGTATCTGATAAAGATCGACCCATATGAAAATGATTAACAATAAATACACAAAGCAGAGCTCACAAATAACAGTTGACACTTGCAAAGGCCCCTATTATGATTTGCATTCGATTTTCGACTGTGGTCGAAAGTGCTGAGCGAACGAATTTGCATTTGGTATTATGGCACTCATTCGATGAAGAATAGCGCTATTGTGAATTTCGCTCGTTTAGGTTGTTCACAATAGTATATTTTTCACCGCTGAGAAGCTTTGTTTACAAATCGAGCAAACTAAATAGTGTGCTTATACATATTTATGTAAATTTGTTCTAATTAAAATGAAGTAAAAAAGAAAGCAAGTTTATAAAAACGTGGTAAAATGAGTACAACGAGTTCTGGTTCAACGATTCGTCAGAGGATGAGAGCTTAGTAAACTGGCCAGGAGTAGCAAATGTTTAAGAGAGTTTAAGTTTATTAGTCTTTCGAATATATTTTGATATAAAATATATTTAAGAAATTTGTCTACAGATTCATTAAAAAGTTCCGACCATCTAAAGAGGCGTTTGTGAGCCAAATCTATTTAAAATATTTTAAAACTATCAACAGCGCTACGATTTTGTTCTCAGAGATCGTGCCAACAGAGTATTGGGATTTTCTTTCACAAGTAAAACCAGCCTTTCGAGCTTGTGTTTAGTATTCACGATGTTAGAACTGCATGAAATTAATAAAAATTGTTTAAAATTAATGTCTAGCCGCCAAAATGTAAGAAAACATATACAAAATCATACATTTTTCACAATTTTCTAACACTTCGCTACACCACCGAAAGCAAAATTCTGTTCGACAGAAAATTCGATACTCAACGAAAATTTCGACACGCTTGCATAGCTCATAATACGAATTCCACTTTCGATCTTCGATCTTCGATAGCCAGCGAAGATCGAAAATCGAATGCAGCTCATAATAAGGGCCAAAGTGTCAGAAAAAAAAAAACAATTATTAACGAACATTATGGGAAAAAACACTATGCTCAAGCAAAGACCACTGTTTTCGCTTTTATTTGGCATTTGTTTGAAGGTTTGGTATTGTGGTAAAGCAAAATAATTATGTACATATTTGTCTTTGTACATTAGGGTGGCCCAAAAACGCATGTGAAAAAGTAAAGTCGGAATTTTTATGCTCTCACCCCCAAGGATTGTTCTATATCGAAAAAAATGTACCCCCCGTTTTTTATTTTGAAATCAAACAATGTTTAGAGGTCGCTCAAATGTATTTTATATGGGGAAAAACAACTTTTTGTAGAAATGGTATAGAATTCTTGAAAATCAATATTTTTCCCAGGGTACGAAAATAAACTGTACAAAACAATTCCCATTTGCTCATCGATCATCATATCATTTGTGGTTTTGTACAGTTTTGTACATAGTCAGAAACAAATTGTAAGATTCACTGTCATTTTCCCCAACGAGAAACGTTTGCATTTCGTTTGTGACAATTGTACCATATGGTACGTTTTATATGTATGCAAACGTTTCAATTACGTGAAAAATATTTTTTTCTGTAAATTTTCATATCCAATTCGATTAAAAAACATTTTTATTTTTTTATTTCATTGCAGCCATTCGTTTTGTATTTAGTTATTGCATATATGTACATACATACATATATTTTTTTCTGCACGATTCATTTCGTTTGTTGTTTCGTATGTAACTACTAACTACTGTAGTGTACTATCGCCAAAGTGAACTCAGCCATTTTGTTTTCGTATTGTACCGAACTGTTAAAGTAATAAACGAAACGAAATAGTAACGTACAATATAGTTTATTTTCGCACACTGATTTTTCCATGCCATATAATTAATTACGAATTTTTCAATTTTTTTTTGTACCTTTACACCGATGTATCATCATATATATAAATTGGGCATCAAATAAAAATGCTATAGAAAAAACCGATTTAGTAGTGTTTTTACAGGGTGCCGAAGAAAAATTACCTTCTTTTTTCGTGATACGTTCTAATTGATATAATTTTATTTTCAATTCCGAATAGACGACAGAAAATACAGCAAAAATACTGATGGCTGCTGGCTACGAGTGCGAGTGTCGTGGCCTAACTTATGTCAAAGGAAAAGGAAATCTAGTCACTTATTTCGTAAAGACTCAATTCGACGGAAAATTGTAAAAATTTAGACGATAAAGAGGAGATGTTATTAGCCAATACGGAAAAACAGCGAAGCAGTAATGGATGTGTGTAGCATGATAATAATTAAATATAAATGTAATTTAATAAAAAGATAAACGTATTTATATAATTGTGAAATGAAAGAAAGTACTGGGATGAAACGAAAAAAAAAATTGGAAAATTAAATTTCATATTCGAATACATTGCTTGCAGGTTTGGACAAACTTAAATAATTGAACGGATTTGAAGCAATTAAAATTTATAATTTTTAGATTTATTGTTTTACAAAACAGTCGTTATTTCAGTGCTATGCTAACTTCCCGGCGCGCCGCGGCGCCGTGCTAAACATTGTAATCTTCAGGTTTCGATTTTGGTTAATTTATGAATACATTTTACAATAACAACAAGGTGTGTTCTTCATTTAAAAATACCCAGTTCTAAGTTATTTACTAAGTTAAAAAATAGCATTTTTATTTTTTATTTATATACAAATAGTCATAATTTTTTTCCGACAAAGTTGTGAAAAAATAAGTGTATTATTTCATCTTGGTTAACAAATTTTTGGTTTTCTTGAATTGTAAGGACTAGCAAAAACTTCAATTGTTCAATTCATTTGTATTGTAGATGCAAATTATGTAATCGAATTTTACCCACCTACATACATATTTAGATATAAAGAAATGAATTTGTAATAATATGTTTACACTAATTTGCGGAATTCGTTCCTAATTCAGTTCATACAATTTTTATTTCAGTTTATTTAATCTAAAATTTTTCCACAGCATATGTAGTTCAAGAGTCTTTTATAAAACACCATTAACAATTTAGTCTTAATCTGAAACAAGATTCACAACTATTGATATTTTGTAGTGTAATTCTACCTTAAAATGTATTTATATTTTTATTAAAATACGTGCAAACCTAAAAATTAGTGTTTCTTTCTCGCCACGAAAACTCAACAGAGTAGGGGTTTTTATTTTTATTTAGAAAGGCATAAATTACCTACCTAAATATATGCCCATTCGATATCAAAAGTATATATATAAGTTCAATTAACTCCGTCAATCTTAAAAAAATGCATTTAACATTTATTTATTGTTCAGAACTCAAATACTGGATGTACTGCGGTTTTCGAGACTAAACTTTTGCCTCTATACATTAAAAATCGTAAGTTGATTGTCTTTCATCCCGATACAGGCCAGAATTTTGTCAACCTACATGTAAATACATAAGCAATTAAGCAGACTTTAACTTATTATTTTTATTACGTCCGCTGTGGTTGGGTGGTTAGAGGTGCGTACTACCCCTCTGTGAATCGTCCTTGAATCTGTATAGTACAATTTGAGGCAATTTCAAAATGGGGGAGTATTATTAGTCCATAGAAATCCAATATACATCGATTTATTTCAGACGAGATACCTTAGAAGTGTTACAATTGTATTTGTAGGCATTTATCAAGAATTGTCTTTATTGTTTAGTTGCGTTAAAGCAAGGACCGCAATCGTTCTGGTGATTTATTTAACGGTGGTAATTTAACTTTGATCCTTGGTGTCTCTGATTACTTCACTTGACCATAACTCGACTCCAGCGCCACCTTGCAGCTGTGTTGTTGTAATAGTAGATATTGCTCCTACCTTTACCAATATATTTATATCTCGAATATGAGCCAAATCGGACAATGAGACAAATTGGCCACGCTTACCTTGCCTTGCCCGTCCATCGCATTTCATGGATGGCGGTGATTTCAGTCTTTACTTTCCCCGAGGACATCAACCAACCGGGCAGAGGCACCATCCCGATTAAGGGTCCAGATATTCCAAGTGCATACCCTCACATCATAGTATTTTCTACGTTTGTCTTGATCATCATCAAAAGAAGGAGGTATCATCCGAGGCATGTTTTTTTTCATTGGATAGGGTTTTAAATTCGTAGCTCTCCGTACCTGTATACCAAATAGCCGGTCAAGACGTATTCTAAATAAAAATATAAAAAATTAAATTTTCCATATACTACAGTGATCTACGTTGGCGTGAAAAATATGGGGGTCCACGGCAGACTCGACAGGAGTCACTGAAAAGACGGGACTGCTGACTGGTCACTTCACGTGGCACAAACACCTGACTGTGATAGGCGTAAATGACAACTCCATTTTCCCATCCTGCTTTGAAGAGGATGAGACGTGAAACACTTCTTAAGCTTCTTGCTGGCTTGTAGTGAATATTAAAGAAAATAAAATTATCGATCCCAATAACTTAATTTGGTGACACTTTATTATAATTATAAATTTATGAGCTAACTAAATTTACCTTACTAAAACATACGGTATTCCAAAGATATAAACAAATACAAGAATGTACGAAGAAAGTACCTTAGCCAAACTCGTAACAAATTGCAAGTTTCATGAGCATGATTAATTTGTTTGATAATTTTACGAGTTCCAGCATGGTACAATAATTACAGGTGTTGTCTTCCCAGAGAGCGCATATTCCGATCTGCCTTATTTAAAAAATATCATTGTTGCCCATACTAAAACGTTTACTGCTAGGGAAAAGGGATATTTCCATACCCCATATACCATATATCGTGCAGAAAACTTATTTAATTTGCAAAAGCCGGTAAAAAACATTTGCTTGTAAATAAATTCAAAATTTGTATAAAAGTTAAATTGAGCGAAAACAAAAAGCGAATCCAAATAAAAGTAAAAGAATCAACATTGAGCTGAGTCAAAATGAAAATAAGGTAGCACGAATTTCGATGTGAAGCGAAACTCTCTGGGAAGACAATACCTGTAATTATTGTACCATGGAGTTCCAGTAGTAACCATACGAAGAAATAAAATATCTAATTTTTTTACATTATTTTCTTATGAATACAAATTAAAAATGTGGCAAACACACTTTTCCGGCGAACAACTCCGATACAACTGTTATCCAAAGAGCCAACACAAACAATATGTACGATATACCAATTTTATATGTATTAGGCAGTTGGTACGCCTGACCACCGATCTCTTCTATATGAAAACCTAATGGCAGAACCACTGCAGCTAGGCAAAATAGTACCATAGCAGTAAATCCTACCCACCGAGCGTATGGGATGACATTGCGATCCCAACTACTCGAAGCCAAAAGTATTACAGTAGTCGTAATGCAAATACATCCAATAAATATGCACACGAGAGCCAATAACCACTCTGGCTGAAGTTCAGGTGTATAACACACTTGTGAGCGATTATACAACGTCATACAAGTCCACATTAAGCCAAGGCGTATATCTCCTGGAAATGGTTGATAGTCATTGCGTCCAATCGTAAACATGTTTGCTATTTATGTATATAGAAAACTTACCTGCCTCCTCCGTTACTATCCAATCAGGCATAGCTAAACTGACTATAGCGAAGACATCGGCTGCTAGGAATAAAGTAGCACTGATTGTTGTTAATTTATCCATTTTAATATTTTGTTTATATTGGTTGACGCTAGATCCAATGCAACAAAATAGGGGTAGAAAAATATCGACGAAACTATCGATATATCGATGGTTTGTGTTTTAAAAAAATACTATCGATGCTTTAAAACTTTATTGTTGTTGCTGTAACAGCATATAAATTCGCCAAAAAGTGTTTGGTGAGTTTTGCAGGAGGAACAGTTCTTGGCTAGATATAAATCTGGGTCGTTCCTCTTACGTAGACCCGACTGTCGTGGGAACGATACCATCGGCTGTATTGTAAAGCCAATTAGTAAGTTGTCTCGAATATATATGTGACGATTTTGTAGCTCTAATTCGCCAGAAAAGCGAGAAGTGAAAGACTATAGGCCTTATTCATAAAAAAAAAGTAGCTTTAAAAAAGGTTTATAAACTGAAAAATGTATGAAAGCGTCATTTTATAAAGCTCTTTAAAACCACTTAATTTTTTATGAATAAGGCCATATGTCTTTATTTAAGCGCATTTTGCTCTGCAAAAACACTTTTTTTACACTTAAACTATAGTACAACTGCGGCTCTAAATTATCATCATCATCCGGCATCTCAAAATCTGTGTCACACACCTTTTGATATGGTAAAATTACAGGTACATTGACTTTACAAATATTCGACGAGATTAATTATTAATAATAGCTCTCTTGTAAACTCTGGAAAAGCTTTTTGCAGAAAAATTTGAACAATCGCTAATGGAGACAGCAAGTAATAGCACTGACGGCGGTCAGCTGTTCCAGAGAATTTACGTTATCTAAAAATAATCTACGCTCTTTGTGCCTTCAGCACTCCTGCCAACCAAAAATTATGCGCTCCGACAGATGTCGCCCAATGAGAAAACCGGATTTTAAATAAACCCAGCAAACATTCGGGGTCATATATGAGTCTTTAGCGAGTCGCTATTTGAAATGTGGATTCATGTGGGCTGGTGATGGAATGTCAAGCTTTAATAAAAAACATAAAAATAGCAAAAAATATGTAAACAGCCAAAACTGATCAAAATCTCACTTAACTTAATCAGCTGACATATAAATTAATGTAGTTACATATGTTCATACATTTATACATACATATCGTCCTTTAAAGTACAAAACCGCGTGTCGACAAAATGCAAAACCGCCAATGAGAGGCTGTATAAATTATTTTCTAGAGAGTAAAAACACTCATATTTGAGAATGGTTGCCTCTTTTAAATATCAATCGCAATTCTGGCTATTATATTTCAGGACGAATGGATAAGGATTGCGCCAAGAGCTTGTGTGAGTAAATCCAGTTTTTGGCAGCAAATGTGAGTTACGCGGTTTTACAGAATAACGATACCCGGCTTTGTACTTTAAACGACGATATGTATGAAGGTATGTACATACATAAATAAATATGTGGAAAATATCCTCATGTGTATCCATATGTAAGGCTGTTAAAATGCGCGCCAACTGGCTGACGTGTCCTTTCTATTCTTTGCAATTCGTGTCCATGACACTATGTATAGCACGCAAGTTTATTTTTATTGCTGAGTACTTTCACCGGCATTCAATGACTGCCTTGTAATTGCTGCTGCTTTTAACTATAACTCGCTCTTTCTTTTATTACAACTATTTGACACCCGTTCACCAATCCCAGAGAAGCACATATGTACATACATAAGCAGCAAATGGATTCATTTGTTTGTTTCCGTTTTGTTGGTGTTGTTGCGTTTACATTGCATGTGTGTATATGCTGATGGTAACTTACGATATAATAATAAACATGTACCTGTATACCCCTATACTCCTGATTGCTATGGACAGCGGCGATGGCCATCAGTAATTGTTTTAATTTCTGATACGATTAAGTAATTCTGATTGCATATTTTCAAAGCAAATGTGTGTCACAATTGGCGTTAGCGACTGTTGCGTACCCAGTCACACACACACACACACACTCCCGTTGGTACATTTCCGCCGGAAAGCAAACTATGCGCGTATTCGTGGAGTTAGCGAGCTATTCGGCTACCTTCCATTTGTTAACCGAGCGGCAACAGGCAAAGTTTTATTACATTTGGAAGCGCTTTTTTGTTGATGGGACTTTTCGATACTGATTCAAGTTATAATGCAAAATACTAGCAATTATCTAAAGTTTTGTTAAGATATGCAGAGGTAAAAACGAAAAAAAATTGCACTGCATAGAAATTTGTCGAAGCAAACATATTTATAAAATTGTGCATTTCTAAGAATACATACACACGTATAAAAACGCCACTCAAATTTTCAAGAATCTCCAGTAAGAGGCACGCTAGCTCGCGATCTTTGTATATTTTGTTGACTAATCAAAAATGTGTTTAAAATTCTGTGTTCTCACATATGTACATATGTACATTCATACATATGAACCTATGTGCTTACATACATACGTACAAGTATAGTGAAAAGTTCTGCTGGCATTTTCCTTAAAATATGAAAACAAAATTCATGTATGTATGAAAATATGTGCGGTTTAGTAAAATAAAGCATAAAACATAATAACCATGTTATACCTTAAAACGAGGACATAATAAGTTTGAGTACTACTAAAACCAAACTCAGACGTGCTGGACCATGACTTTGTTCAACGAAAATGGTCAGTGTGATGTCCGCCTTCAAAATTATACCGTTTTTATTCTGTCACAGAAGGTTAGGTTTGTCGGACTGTGCTATTAGTATTGTGCAATTTTTGAAGTGAATTTTCTTATTCGAGCAAAATCTGTATCGTTCGTTCAATTTTAAAAAATTATGTGTCAAATTAAAGGACTTGATCTGTAGATGTAAAATATGGTTTTAGTTTTTTAAAGGGTTGCCCTATATACGAAAATCAAATTAAAATTCTTTTTTAAAATAAGTAAATGATCCCGACATGTGTATCGAAAGAAATGGTTTTGAATAAACTGTATTTTTTAGCTACATGTAGGAAGGGTGCCACCTGTTTGAAAAGTCGAATTTAGTTAAATTATGAAGTCTTATGCATAAAATACTATACAGTAAGCAAGAAAAGAATGTTTTAGCAAACACAAAAATTTAAAACTGTTTGGGGCGCTTGAAGAGGGTGGCCACCTATTTTGAAAGTTAAACTCAAATTATTTAAGCGAATCTTATTATTACAGCTCCGACAAATATAAGCAAAGATAAAGATAAGGATATACATAAAGATAAAGATAAAGATGAAGGTAAAGATAAGTAGACTGTTATAATCGACCTGTAATTCTCAAAGGAGATTTCAATGTCAACCGTTTGCTGGCCGAATCTGATGAACTGACAAAATTCTTCAAAGAAAAATTCATTTTATTGGAAATGGTTAATGGTAGAAATTATCAAACAACCATTGATGCAGTTTTGCCAGAAATAATAATATATTTACGTACGTATATCGATATATGCATATTGCATATAAATATGTACAGCGTAACTATTTAATGCAAGCAAAAACAATTTTATGAATTCCAGTTGTTAGTAATAGGTACCTACTAAGTATCCATTAGGAATATTGGTATTAACATACATATCGTCGCCTGAAATGCAAAAAGACGTAACATCACCGTAAATGAAATGGAAAAAGTCGTGACTAATATTTTAATGTTTTTCATAAAATGATGTGGGGAGTTGTAATTCGAGGAAATCCATCATATAAATCTAAAAGTGAATTTTTTATTAGTTATGACCTTTTGCATTTTAACGGTGATGTTTGCTACGTCTTTTTGCATTTCAGTCGTTAAAAGTACAAAACCGCGTATCGTCGTTCTTCAAAACCGCGTAACTAACATTTTTTGCCAAAAATTTGATTTGCTTACACAAGCTCTTGGCTCAATCCTTATCCATTCGTCCTGAAATATACTAGCCAGAAATGCGATTGCTTTATAAAAAGGAGAGCCGTTTGGAAATATGCGTGTTTTTACTCTCTAGAAAATAATTTATGCATATCACATACGCGGTTTTGTATTTTGTTGATACGCGGTTTTGTACTTTAAAGGACGATATGTATGCAACCAAAGCTATGAAAATACTGAACTCCATTTGGTGTTTAAGAAAAGGCAATCCAAAAATTTGGACTTGATTTCATGTACATACATAAGTACATGAATGTGTGTACATACATACATGCATACATATCCATACATCTGATGTGCATATACAGCACGCACATCTTAGGTTTTTATCATAAAATAAACATAAATAATTTAATGTTTGTTTTGGTAAAAGGACCATAAAAACAAAATATGTATTTAAAAATCAAAATCGATATGCATGCAAACATATGTATGTATGTATGTATGTATATGCGCCTTAGCGCTATTTTCGTTGTAGTTAAATACTGGAGGCATAAAGGTTTGCATGACGTGTCTTTGTCCAGCCGCGAACTTAATTAGCTTTTTTCGCTTTCTACTGTTATAAATATGTTTTCTATATTTACATACATTTACGCATATATGTAAACACAAGCACATGTTGTGCCAGTACTTCTGGCGAATATACTCGTAAATATGTACATACCTATGTATATATGAATGTATGTACAATGCACATAATTATTATTGAGCAGCTCACCAGTAAATCTACTACCTCTGTACAAATTGAACTGGTCCATTTTAAAACAGACCCTGTATACATATGTATGTATTATTTAGACCGCAATAAACTCCCCCAACAAAAAAAAATTAACTTATGCAACTGAAGTCGCCGTTACAATTGGTAATAGCAAAAAGGTTACAGAAACAATAACATCTACAACTCGACATTTTTCAAACAAGGACTATGCTATACAAGCAAAAAGTTTAAGCAGTTAACATATTGAGTGCTAAGCTCTTTTCGTTGAAACTTTTACTTGTGGGCACGGCGGCTTTTTGTTTAATTTTTTGAAGTTGTAATGCGATGTGTTTGAATTGGATTCGTAGTTTCGGTACCTGTGCCACAAGGATTATGAAATAACATGTAGTATCCTCACAAACGAAACAAAATGGTATAAAGTGAAGCAATCGCCATTGTACTTTTTCGCAAGATGTGGCATCCATCATGGTATTCAAAGGATTAAAATGTGGTTTTAATTGGATACTCACGCTGTGTGTTCCATTAACAACTGTTCTGATGTTGAGCATGAAAAAGATAGAAAGTAACTAGTCTCTCAATGGGACTGCCTCGTTTTGAATGTAGGATGCCTACATTCAAAAATGCATATATTGATGTACATACATACATATCGTTACCTTAATATAGAAAGGCCCTATCTTACATTTTTATTTCTTCAAACAGTAGTTTTAAAATCGAATAAAAAGTACAGTTCTGTTTTTTTTAGTAAAGGTTGTACGTAATTTAATACTGTTATAATTATTTTTTAATTCTATTAGAAGGTTAAGAAGTAATCAGCCAACTTCTCTATACAGCTGAATTTCGAAATAAAATGAGTTAGGGCCTTCCTATATACGTACTTGCATATCAACATGTGTGCACAAGTACACTACTACGATTATTTGTTTACAAACGACAACTAAAATTTCAGTGGGAAACTCCAACGTCAGCGTAAATCAGAGCACGCCAAGAACTCAGCTCGAATCTCAAGCCAGGCCAAGGCGCAACAAAATATTCTGTAATAGAAAAAGTTGAAGCCTTGGTTACATATGTATATCCTCAAACAAATGAGACGGCGCAATCAGTTTAAAATTGTTGCTGATCGTTAACGTATCGAAGTGGAGCGTTTGCTTACAAGTCACATACTTGCATATGAAGCAAATCTTTCTATGTACATACATATATATTTTCATAATACACTAATACTTAAATAAAAAATAATTAGTACCATGGTTTTTTTTGTTTATAAAGCGTAAAATTTATTTAATAAAAAATTAATGGAGAATCAGTGTTCACGATCAGAATATTTAATCTTAAATACATAGATATGTATGTACAATACATACGTTACAGACGTTTCGGAATGAATGAAGCGAGCACATGCAGTACATACATATATATATATAGTCATTTATAGTTATGAAACCAAACATACATACATTCATAATGTGCCCTTAGGAGCATTGCGAAGAATTTAATAGGTAAGTGTTTATTAAGAAGTGTATTAGCGAGAATAATGCGCATGTGGATATGGATAAATATGTACATACATATGGCCGTAGAAATTTACTACAGGAATAAAACTACTCGTTTATAAGTTCTATATGTATGTATATCGGTTGTGCGGTTGTGTGGTTGTGTATTATCGTTGATAGCAAACAATGACATAAACAAACACGCTTTTACCTAAAAGTGCTAACTACAATTACAGATTTACATAATTTCATTCTAACTCAGGCTTCACAGTTACGTTCAAATCAATTCAACATCATCAATACATACTTTTTTTATGTTTTCTGAAAAACAAGAAGTTTTGAGTCAATACACTTTTTAAGAATGTGTGAGATATCTATGTATGTACAAATGTTTAAATATATCTCAAGTATTGCCTAATCATGAATTGCATTTCGCAGCGGCCCATGTGCTCATACATGTGGTAACATTTATTTATGCATATGTATGTATGTACATACATATCGTTACCTTAATTCATAGAGGCCCTAACCAACACTTTTTAAAATTAAAATTTTAAAGTGTTAATACAAAAAACAGCGGAGTTACATGGCACTTTTTAAAAAGCCCTACCTGTTTTTGATATCCTTTTTATAATATATTTTGCTCCTTCTGTAAAATAAAAAATTTGCTGGTTAGGGCCGTTTTGAATTAAAGAACGATTTGCAATATGCGCATACACGTATGCATGCATACATACATATGTAGTACATACATACCTATGTACTTACATACATGATTTCCATACAAAAAAAAATATGCTCATATTACAAAAAATTTGATTTCAGCAAAATGCTTAACGTGAATTTACCCAACACTGAACCTAAACCAAAGGAGCTGCTTTTGGAAAGGAGGCATTCAATTTGCTTGTAAGTAATTTTAATACATATTTACTCACAAAATTGGGTATATCTACGGTGACTTTTTTTTTAAATATCCACAACGTTTATCATATTAAATATTTTTTTCTTAATTTTGGGCTTATATTTTAACAAACACAACATATGTATGTACATAAATCCAAGTTTCAAACCTTGTACAAAACTTAGAAGAATTCTGCAAATTTTCGTCAAAATTTCAAACTAATCAAAGAGATTTTTTAATCTTTTTTTGCAATAATACGCACATTTCAACAGTCGTAAAATTCGCGTTATTTTTTGATAATTTTTTTACGAGCTTTCGTTATATGGAGAAAATGCGGAAGGCCGTCATCAACGGTAATTTTTTGCATTTCCAACTCGCACATTATTTACATATATTATATAAGTTAAAATACAAGCTATATTTAAATCAAAAAATAACAAACCTATTGCGAGTGTCGACTAGTAGTAGATAAACGACTGTTAGTCGACACTCGCAATAGGGGTGTATAACAAAAAATATTTAACATGAAAAACATTTCGAATATTTAAAAAAATCAGCGCATACTAAATTTTTTGAGTAACTGTACATACATATCTGTGTTTTTTTTTTATGGAAAAGTACCTTATGTCGAAAGACTGGCTTTAGTTTAATGCGGTATTCCCTTTATTCTTTAAACGACAAGGAATTTTTTAAAGAGACTTAATAAGAATATTGACTTGCTAGTATTGGAACTATTTCTTGCATGTTTATTTGCGAAAAGTTGTTCAACGGCTCAGCGCTAATGAGTCATTCGCAATCGTATGCTGCGAATGCCGATTTATACTAAAGTCAGCCTTTCGACATACGAACACAGATATGTACAATGCATACATTCTTGTATATTTATTCAAATTTACATATATATAATTCGTATCAAAATTAAATTGCAGGGAAGTGTCTAAAAAACGTCGTCAAAGTGTGGCATCTAGCATTTTTATACCTGTAAGTCTCTATTGATTTAAATAACATATGTACATTAACCTGCATCACCAAAAATAGTTGCAGTTTTTCCGCCGGGATTGCAAAATTTGTTATATTTTAAGAAGTCTACCAAAATATTTCGGAAAAATATTAAGATTTTAGTGAGCTGGACCGATTTGAAAACACCTCCAAAAATGGAGTTTTTTATGAATAAAAGTAGTTTCTTAAAGAACTTTTTGAAGAAAAAAGTCCCCTCAGATGACAAAACAGATTAAGCTTAAAAAATCTGCATAAAAATATTTAAAAATCTTTTCAACGGAATCGTAAGAACGAGATTTTGGATGCTGTATTTTTACTTTTTGCAAAGATTGATTTACGAAAAACTTGAATAACTGGGCCAAAACTATTCTGATTTAGACCTAAGAGATCTCAGTGGAAAGGTATTTTCACACTGTTTTTATTTCTGTCCAAAAAAAGTCATTCGTATCCCAATTTTTTATTTTTCAAATACCAACACATCTTAATTCACCTTTGAATAACATTCGTTCATCCTACCTTTCTCTATCATCCTGTGAATGAGTTTATTAGCAAAGAAATAAAAATGATGAGAAAAAACCTTTCCAATGACACCTCTTAAGTCTAAATCGGAAGAGTTTAGGTTGTGTTATTAAAGTTTTTCTTATACCAATCTTTAAAAAATGTTAAAAAAACAGCATCAAAAATCTCATTATTACGATTCCGTTCAATTTTTTTTTAAATTTTTTTTAAATATTTTTATTCAATTTTTTTAAGCTAAAACCGTTTTGACATTTGAGGGTATTTTTTCAAAAATATTTTGGTGAACGTCTTAAAATATAATAAATTTTATAATTCCAATGGAAAAATAGCACCGATTTTTTTTTGTATGGGGAGTGATGCAGTCTAATGTACATACATACATATCACCGCCTGGATAAAAGATTGTCGTATGTTACTTTCGGCAGGTTTTGGGAAATTGCGATTGAAGTTTGGAATGACATTTCTCAAAAACTCGACGATAGATTTTCTCCAAAGTTTCGGAGAATGTTACAAGTTCACGACATTCCTAAATTATTTTATTTTTATTGTTATTTGTTTTCGAGTGTACGAAGGATTTTCTTTAGGAAAATGTTTTCGT
Organism: Rhagoletis pomonella; assembly: GCF_013731165.1. Lineage (NCBI taxonomy): Eukaryota > Metazoa > Arthropoda > Insecta > Diptera > Tephritidae > Rhagoletis > Rhagoletis pomonella. The sequence goes on from NW_023458559.1 coordinate 81,821,019, forward strand.
ATGCTACATTTGTCAACAATTTTGCGGTCACTTTGCATGACATGCGAGCTAAAACTTTGTACTAAATTACCGACAAAATTTTAGTTAATATCTCCGAAACTAAAGAAGATATCCAAAAACTTCATATATAACTAAAAATAATCCAAAATGGAGCTTACGCCAATCTGTTGTCCATACGTACATACTAGTTGCGATCCCGTACGAGGCAGAAATCGTCAGAATTAGTCAGATTTTACAGGAAATCGAGCCCGTACTCGGTTCTCTGACAGCTGAGGGGTAAAAAAAAGCGCAAATAAGGTCCTCTCTGTCAGAAGTTACAAGTTTTAGTCCGAAGATTTTTCGCTGTTAAATTCTGGTAAATTTGTCAAACGATCTGTTGTAGTAGGTTTGACAACCAAATTGTAAACAAAAGAAAAGTGCACTCTGCTAATGCATGTGGAAAGTTATTTAATTACTTGTTTAAATGCATTCTAATAAATTTGAAAGTATTTACATGTGTGAGCGTTTTTACACACAAAATAAGCAAAAATTTACATTTAAAATATGGAGGTTATGATGAAGTTTTCAGAAGTTACCATTTTTTACTAGAAAGCGATTCCGTACTTTTCAATGTTACTCTCTCGCTCTGAATTTTTATTTTTTGACAGTTGTGCAAGTTTTATTCCGAGGAAAACGGGATAGGACCTTATACATACATGTAAGCAGACATGCACACGCAATTTGTAAAAGTTCGCCCCAAAAATGTGAAATATATCCACTTACATACATATGTACATATACATACATACCTACATGTCGTCACCCAAGGGCGAAAAGGTGCCAAGTCCCATTTTGGAATTGTCCAGGAGAGACGAAAAATCGATGTAGTTTCGTATTACCTGCCATTCTGCATCAAAAGCTAAATTTTGAAGAAAAAAATGGACTTGGCACCTTTTCACCTATAGGTAGCGATGTGTATGTACATATGTACATACGTATAGAGAGGGATCGAAATCAGAAAAATAGTTGTATAGGTAGAATACGTTTAAGATCGAAAAGTACTTAAAGGATATTCAGATAAAATTATATTACCAGTATTAGTTTCTATTATGTGAGCTTCACTCCTAATGAGCCACCTTGAATCCAAAGCTTTAATTACGAAATTAAACACAATCGTACAAGACGTACATGTGTATGTGTGCAAGTATGTGCATGTACATAAATACATACATAACGTTACCTTAATATATGTATTTACTACATACCTAGACAGGCCATAACTAAAATTTGTGTTTCTCTACAGCACAGTTATAAAACTTTATAAAAGCTCTTCAATTGAAAATTTTGTGTCAAAAACCTAGTTTATACAATTCCGAATTTCGAGAAAAAATGAGTTAAGGCCTTTATATATTAAGGTATCACGATATTTATGTGTGGACATACATATCTATGGTAGGTCTGCAATCACGACGCAACTCAAAACTAAAAAAAAAAAACGATATTAGGTACTGTTAAGTGGCTCGTTGCTATAATCCTCGTCTAATCCATGTATAATCCTTACCGAAGTAATATAATCCTTACTAAAGTAAGTAGTATAATCGTTACTCAAGTAAGTAGTAGGGATTACTCCAGTAAGTAGTGTGTATAAGATATTGATCAGACACATGAGGGCCTTACAATAGTAAGGTTTTTTTTTTTGAGTTTTAAGTTGTGTCGTTATTGCAAAGGACCATCGATAAGTACATATACATGTATATATGTACATATTCATATACGTATATACATACATATTTTATATTCCAAACGCTCAAATCCACCTGTCCGTAATCTGAAAAAAAAACTTTTCTCTTTGTACAGAATGTGATTACAGAGGGCTCAAGGTGGTTGGTTAAGGAAATTTAAATTATTGCACTCCTTAGAAGTTTTGAATGCAAATTTTTCTCTGAAAATAACAAAGATCAGTAAAACTTTTTACTTCAATGCAGAAAGACCATCATCAAACTGAGCCACGCCTTAAGGAAACACTCGATTCAGAGAAGAAATCTATATTCAGCTCGCGTAATAAAAAGAGCCTTTCTTTATTAACAAATAAGAGAAAAAACATTGGTCGTTTAATATCAAAAAAGAAATTAAAACGTGTAGCGACTACTAATAAAAACAAATGCATTTCAAAAGCGAAAACAATTCGAACTACACTGAAGCATCCTAAAAGCTATCCTATAATTAAGCAAATTGTCTCTAGCGAAAAAGTACGTTGTGTAGTTGAAAGTTTAAGGGATGACAAAATAACAAAAGGTTCAACAACTAAAACAAGTGAATGTTATTTCGTCGACTCATTGATGCAAGATAAAAATAAGATGGAAAATGTAAAGATGGAACAGGAAAATGAAGATTTAAGGGAACAGACGGAGATGCAACAGCTTGAAATTCCGTCAAATGATCTAATTTATTTACACAGACAAGATATTGAAGATAGCGAAGCTAAGACGGAACAATATGTCACTAATAGCGACGTAGAAAAAATAGATTCACAAATTCAGTACAGCTCTATAAACAGGGTAGATAACTTCGTTATAATGGTCGATGCTAACGCCGGTCATGTTGAAATCAAGTATGCCGGACCTTTATCCTCCCCAAATGAAATTGGAACATTACAAAACCCAACAGAAATGGAGATATATATCCCAGCACATGATAAAACGCAGGAAGAGGCAAATAAAGAGTATGAGGAGCTTGGCTATATGAAAGCTAGCAATAGTACTGCAAATATGAAATCCAATGCATGCTATGCAAATATTTCAACAAGCTGCAGCGGTGATCATCTAAAAAATACCAACATTTGCGTCGATGATGTATCAACAAACAAGATAAAACAGAGGTAAACTTTATCGAATTTCTTTTAAAACAAATATATATGTATATATACATACATACACATATTCAATAAATATTTCCTTTTTTACAGCAATCAAGGTGATATTATAGATTTGAGCCTAAAGGAAACAACCGTAGAAAAGCACCCAGTTCAAGCTGTGTACCGACCATCGAGTGCAGAACTCACTTACAGATCATCAATGTGGAGAGGCGATACTAATCAAGGAGTGCTAAATACACAACCAACTGTGTATGGGCCAGAGACACATTTGTTACCTGCGCAACAAACAAGTCTACCGTGTCATCAACAATTGTTAGACCAAAGTATTTTCAATAAGGTCTCATCATCTTCCACTTCACAACCAAATTCTTGCAATCATAGTTCTACAGAAATTCCAAAAAGAAATGCCAACCATCATCTGAAACATCAAACTGCAGTTAACAAATTACAGCCAGCGTCGTTTCATCATCATTCTTTTAGTCGACGAAGTGCGCATTTAGAGACACCTCCAATAAGTCCAATAGACTGTCAATGGAGAGTGCTACCGCCGAAAAGTAATTTTCCTATTTATGATCAACAGAAAGGTTTTCGTAAAGGTGGTATTCTAAAATTAAACGAGTTTTTTTCGAATTCCCAAAGAAACACGATGCCGAGTGAACTAGCCTGTGGAACTTATAAAAACTCACATTATCCAATTGATCAGCTAATTAAGAAACAATTACCAAAAAGCCTTAGAGAAGCGCGGCAAGCGAATGCATTCGACCGAGGGGCTTCTTTTCATCATCGATTTGATCAGATTCAGCCGACACCCCAAAACGCACAACAACATCAAGTTTGCTGCGACCGGCAACAATATCCTGAACAAATTAATTACCCTTCGCAAATGAGTAGCCAATTAGATATACCGAGACAGTTTTATAATCCACTTCATCAAAGTTTTCTCTCGGACCCTTATTATAGACCTTCTTTAAAAATCCCCCCATCTAACGGCGTATTCGAGCCAAAAGAAACGAGGCGATTCAGCTGTAGGCCTAACACATTTCCGAATGTTCGGTTTCAACCATTACAAAACTATTTACCACCAACACCTCCTATAACTGATCGATGCTTTCCATCCGATCAATCAACACCTACTTCGTTACCATTTCCATCACAAAACTGGACAAACACACTATATAAAAACTCAACATTTTCTCCAAAATCCCAACCTTTTTGGAATGTCCCACCACATCTATATTCAATTCAATCAAGATTACCTTCTGAAACAGAATATATCAGTCGTCTGCATACCTCCGCCTTAACGGCGAACCCCATAAATGCTTTAACCGGCCGTGGACACAACAGTATTTGCTTCCCAACTCCTATGCATATGCAGTCGCAGCAACAGTTCCCTTTAAATTACTTCTAATCGTCGTTTAAAGTACAAAACCGCGTATCAACAAAATGCAAAACCGCGTATCAACAAAATGCAAAACCGCGTATGTGAGGCTGTATAAATTATTTTCTAGAGAGTAAAAACACTCATATTTGAGAATGGTTGCCTTTTTTAAATAGCAATCGCAATTCTGGCTAGTATATTTCAGGACGGATGGATAAGGATTGAGCCAAGAGCTTGTGCCAAGCAAATCCAATTTTTGGCAAAAAATGTCAGTTATGCGGTTTTGTACTTTAAACGACGATGTGTACATACATACTTGTAAAAAGCACATAAGTATTTAAGGAGTAAGTTCAAAAAAAGGAACTTTTTTATACAAACTGGAAATTTTCATGTACGAATACATGTCGATGGCCTACACCTACATATGTACATATCGATCGTCCTTTGCAATAACTTAGCAACTCAAACAAAAGCCTCACTATAGAAATTAGGGATCTTAATCAAACAAAACTTCATCTTAAAACTCTGGCATACAACGTAAGATTATCTTTAATTACTGACATTTATTCTAGTACATTTGTACATATCGCTTATTTACTTCAATAGTGTCATAATCCAAAAAATACAAATATTGAGCTAAGTATGCAGAAATCATCGCAACCTTCCATGTTGTGTAAAAATTTCATAGCCATATTGATTACCAGTATCTCACTAGAACAAAATAGGTTTTCATTTTTACTATGGGAGTATATCGACACCTGAGTGTAAGATCGACCAATCTCGGCAGCCAGTTCGAATTTGATTTATGAATTTTATTGAAAAACACCCTCAGCCTTATCATGAATATTTGGTGAAAAATGTTGCCGTCGAAAAATTTCGTTCAACGAAATGGTTCACTTTCCCCTCTATTATGGATTCGTACGATGCACGATAAACGCTTGCATTCCGTTATTCTCTATTACGAATTGAGGTTGTCGTATGAAATCCTATAGTAAGCTTGCAAGCGTTTATAGTCTATGGTATGAAAATTCATAATAGGGGGTTTATCATGAATGTGGAACGATTTCGGGTGAACGAAATTTCACATAGAAATTTCGAAGTTGGGATAACTGCTGTCAAAAAGGCATTAAATATAATTTCAATTTTGCGATACATAGGGCGTTTTTGAACCGCATTATGAGATAGGGGCTTTCTTCAATCAAATTCTGAGATAGGGCGTTCTTTAACCAAATTCAAACCAATACTCAGGTGTCGATATGTAAACTCAAAACTTTAAAGCCGTTTTTGTCGAGTTTCCATTTTTTGAGTTATGACACTATTGAAGTAAATGAGCGGTATAGTGATTACATATTTACGTATGTATTTATTAAACTCACTCATGTGTTAAAAGGTAACAGTTTTAGTTTAAGAGTAATCAATTTTTATTAGTGTATTATTACATTCCTCTCGGTTTAAATTGATATTTGTAAGCATTTGTTTTAATGACACACTACATTCATAAATGAATTTGGAAGTTATTCCATTTTTCCATCAGAGATACATATATGAACAATATATTCGTGGATTTCCGTTGTGATCATGTAATTGTCAATTGTTAAAAACAATAAAATTTATCAATAATTCTCATAATCTGAAAATTTATTAAAAAATTACTGGCATCATTTTTAGGATGATGAGCGGTCTAATCATACATATAATCATAGATGTTAGTGTATTTTTTATCTGCATATTGATAGTACATTACTGAGCACTTGTAATATATTGGCGTTCACTCCAGATTTACATAATAAATATACTATATCGTCACCTGAAATGCAAAAAGACGTAACAACATCGTAACTGAAATGTAAGAAGTCGTGACTAATATTTTTTTTTTCATAAAATGATGTGCGAGTTGTAATTCGATGATGGACATATCAATCAAAAAGTGAATTTTGCATTTTTTATTAGTTGCGTCTTTTTTATTTCAGCGACGATGTTTGTTACGTCTTTTTGCATTTCAGGTGACGATATGTATGTATATTAGGGTGGTAAAAAAAAAAGTAAGGCGAGAATTTGAGTACTCCCGCCCCCTAGGATTGTTATATACAGAAAAATATACCTCGCTTTTTTATTTTGAAATCAAAAAATATTTAGAGGTCGTTCAAAGCGCTAAAAGTTGTCTATGTATTTTATATGGAGAAAAAATTATTTTTCGTAGAAATGATATGGAATTCTTCAAAATCAATATTTTTCGATTGGAAAACTCTGTTTCTCTTCAGGAGACTTCCAATAATCCCCCCAAAAATGCAGAGTATTGTGTAAGCTAGTAACTGTAAGGGTACATATCAGCACCTTGAAGTATTTACATACATAAATAAATTTTAAAGTAAAGACTTTTTTGGTAAAGCGAAAATTGCAATATTTAATATATGTATATATATATATATATATATATATATATATGGATGAATGTATTTTCGTGGTACACCTTTAATTTAATCACATACGCTCGCTCTCAGGGTTATATAAAATATTGGTTAAATATTAATTTACTTAAATAAACTTTCAGGTGCTGCAGAACAGTGGCTTGAGTGGTCAGAAATTTTCAAATTCATGACCAAAATATAAAAGTTCGAAAATGAAGAGTAAACTCTGAATTCGGAACCTTAAGAGTTTTCATCGGTGACATATATGTACCCTTGCTGCTGCAAAATATTTAAACGCTTCTCCACTGCGTCACGATCTGAAAAAGACAAACAAAGTATTTGCGCTATTTGTATAGATAATTGTAAGTTTGTTTCGCAGTTATACATTTATTCAGTAACATCTTGTCCTGTGGATGGTTGCATTTCTGTACCAACGAATGCAGCAGTATGTGCGCCGTATTGTAGCGTTCAAAGCAATTTTTTGTATTACTTAGCAACTCGTCCAAGGCGGCCGCTTGACACTAGCGAATAATGAAACAGAATGAACGAAATTATTTTTTTAGATACATATCTACATATGTATATCCATATCGCACACGTTCTCAAAAAATGGATCAACTCAAGATCCAAAAATTATAAAGTTGGAATCAGTACACTTTTGAAAAATGTCTGCGAGATGTAATAAACTGTCTACTCACCATATCCAAAGCATAGTCATAGAGGATTTTGTCAGCTGTAATGTTGAATGCATTTGCTTTTTGCAACAAACCAGAAACATTTAATTTTTTTGATTCGAATAAAATTGATCGATATTTGGAGTTCATTGTAAGCAAAGCTATATAAAAGGATTGTATATATTATTTTTGTACATATCGTGCCTATAACACATATTAATTTTATTTTGAATCAAGTTTACCCACCATTCTTGACGTTTGATGAGGGTTTAAGATTTCCACTACGTAATTGTTGGGAAGCCAAATTCAATCCACTCGAAAGGAGATGTAAAGCACGTACCAACAACACTAGCCGCTCAGCTCGTTTACAATGTTCAGGCGCATGTGGCGGTATGGACTGCTGGTCAGAGGAGGTTGCACCCACAGCCATGAGCGCTGAAAGAGGTGCACAACGGGAATCCGCAACCTCTTGTATGCAGTCGGTAAGTGCCAAAACAAAATTCAATTTGGAAAGTGTTTCATTATGCTCGCGGTCCATGAGTGTCTCCTCCGACAGTTCAGGTGCATGGAAAGTATGAAGTTGATGCCCTTCTACGCCGGTGGCCCGACTGCTAGCTGTATCCAGCAAACTTTGCAAGCCTCCCGTAGCACCTAGCTCCGGTAATGTAAATGCACGCGGACCTAACACGTGATGCTGATTGTTATTTTCTGATCCACCAGACCCGGAACCCAGTGAACCGACCGAACCGGGACCCACAATAAGTGTGGGACTACCCAAAGTAGGCAATTTAGCTAATGTAGACGGAAGAACTGGCGAACTGTGGCCTGAACGCCGCAGAGGAGACTGTGTTTGTGTACCAGGGCTTACTTGCCAAGTACAAGGTGCACTTGGTGGTGGCGTCTCCGACAATGAACTACCGGAAGCTGAACGCCGACGAGCAGGCGGGGTGCCAATGGCAAACTGCACTGCTGGCGGCGAAATGGAATTAATATCGCTGCTGACACTAGTCTTGCGATGTTCAGCACGTTGTTTGACGCTGATTGGCTGTGACCGAGGAAACTGTTGCCCGCTCACGCCGACAACCGTTTGCTTTGGTGACGATGCCACTGCAATATTATTAGGGTTATTAGATCACATGCGTTGAGCTTTGATGTTAGCTGCATAATTACCAACAGTTGGAGACGCATTCGTTCCAGCCACAGGATCAACTGTATTTGTCGAGAACCGACGAGCTGGTGCAGGAACCGGCTTTGGTTCTGAGATTGGTAGACTGCTTGGGCGTGGTGGACTTGAATGATTAGTCGTTTGTGCAGCTTGGCATGCGGCTGAATGCCTGATTTGAAGAAAATGGGAACGTTTAGGTTTAATTAATTCACCATCTGTACGATTTTCATACTTTTTCTCATATTCGATGACAGTTTGATCTTCTGGGAGATTCTTAGGCACCAGAACAAAGTCATCTGAGTCTTCTGGGGAACCAGATGAAGCGCTATTATTCTCGCTGTCGCAAAGCACGCCTACGTTCGTGATGGTAGCGCAAATAGCCGGATTCTCTACAACGGAAACTAAAAGTAAATATAAAATCACAATTAAGATTATTAATACACCTTTATATGCCAAGGAATATAATTATAATCTTTCATATGTATTTCAAAGTAAATGTTTGTGGTTGGCTACAATCATCCATAATACCTGTATTATCGTCTTGTTGTGCTGCAGCAGCCTCAACGTCAGCTTCGCAAAGCTGCTGCAGTTGTTGAAGTTGCTGAAGAGGACTTTTCGTTTTTGTTGGCGGAGTGGTTGCCAAACTTAATTGTGGGGGAACATCCGCTGGAAACAATTATAATATACTTATATATATATAATTTATACTTTAATTATACATACATAAGAAAAAGTATGTACATATTTACGTACATATATGCATATATGTATGTACATTAGGGTGTTCCAAAAATGCATGTGAAAAAGTAAAGTCGGAATTTTTATGCTCTCACCCCTAGGGTTGTTCTATACCGAAAAAAAATATATCCCTATTTTTTTTTTTTTAATCAAAAAATATTTAAGAGGTCGCTCAAAGCGCCAACGTTTTGCAGGTATTTCATATAGGGAAAAAACAACTTTTTGTATCCGAAAACTCTGTTTATCTGCAGGAGATTCCCAACAATAATACCAAATTGTTTATTTAACAATTTTTTCATCCAACTATAATTTATAGGTCCGCCAAAAACCCACAGAAACCCGAAAAATGTAGTGGGGGGGGGGGCCAATAAAAAATCGTTAGTATTGAAAAAAAGGTTAAATAAACAATTGAGTATTATTGTTGAGTCTCCTGAAGAGAACCAGAGTTTTCCGATCGAAAAATAGTGATTTTCAAGAGTTCTAACCATTTCTACGAAAAGTTCTTTTTTTCCCATGTAAAAATACATGGAAAACTTTGAGCGCTTTGAGCGACTTCTAAATATTTTTTGATATCAAAATAAAAAAAGGTGTATACTTTTTTTCGATATAGAATAATCCCGAGGGGTGAGGGCATTACAATTCCGACTTTAATTTTTTTTTTTTAACCACCCTAATGTACATACATATAAATATGTATGTATGCACGTGCGAATAAACTTCCGAGTTATTTTGACTTACTAGGAGAAACAGAAGTGGTGATTTTTTTACCCTGTAAGAAACGATGACTGAAAAAACTCTCAAACGAAATTCTGTCCTTTGCATTGCGCCGCAGCAAACATAACAGCAAGTCACGTAAATCCGGCGAGACCCCGCTGGGTATTCTGTGAAACAATGAATACATGATTAAAAAAATACTAAAATAATCGTTATTTTGATTTCTTTTGGTATGAAGATTTCTATTTTATTGAGCGGATATAGTTGCTATTTTATGATTTTTATCATTTTCATAAAGAATAATCGTTATTTTTGGACCTTTATTTAATCGATAAGCGTTTAGTTTTTTATTTTTCCAATCTTAAGGCCGCTTCGAATTCTTTATAACCTCAAAAATGGTTCTGATATGATCGAAAATATAGAAATAACAAAATAATGATGAAATACAGTGACTCAAACAAATTTTAACATGTTGTATACATACATATCGCATGTTTAATAACATCCATCCTGTATCATTTCAAAATTTATATTTTGTATAAAGTTTGAAACTTTTGCTTAACATGTTGTTAGTCACTGCATGGTCGAAAAAAATCCAACACGATAAAGTATTTTTGATCTTAAATATAAAAATAACAAAATAACGATTAAATAAAATAAAAATAGAAATTCAATTTAAAGTGGTAAAGTTTTATTTTTACTATACAAATCATAACAGTTACATAGGTCCCTGCTAAAATCCAAATCTTGGATGTTCATTATTGACACTGCCTACGAACAGTTTCCGTTATATTTGAACAAGTTTGTACATATACTATATAAATAAATGAGCTCTTACTTTGGCGCCAAATTGGCATTCTTTTCGTAATATCCCTTCAATTCATTCGGAGTTTGTGCAAAGAATGGTGCTTTGCCAGTCAGACATTGATACACGATGGTACCCAAAGACCAGAGATCAGCTTTTGCATCGTATTGTAAAGACATTATAACCTCAGGAGCCTAAAATAATATAATTGAATTTCGAATTACTAAAAAATATACTGTCACCACTAACCATGTACATGGGTGAACCGCAAAGTGTAGCCGCCATAACACCCTCATTTAGGAAGCGTGCAAAACCAAAATCCGCTGCAGACGCAGAAGCAAAGGGAATAATGTTTATATTTTGTAAATGAATGTAATGAAATATCGCATAAATGTTGACCTACCTATTTTCAATGTGATTTTCGATGGCGCAGGCAAAGTTTTGCCATAATTGTGCGACAACAATATATTTTGTGGCTTAAGATCACGATGCACAATTCCTTTAGTGTAAAGCGCTTTCATGGCACCGGCTGCAATACAATTGAGAATAACAACGCCAACACCTTTCGAAATTATTTAAATTTACCTAATTGTATGAGAAAGAGTCTGACAGTGTCCTCACTAAGAGTTCCCTTTACAGTGAGATAGTCCGCCAAATCACCGCCGTTGCAATACTGTAATTACAGAGGATAATAAACATCGAAAATCTAAATACAAAATACATATAAAAAGTATGTATTTAAAAATATGTCAACTAACAACAAACACATGGGAAAATCCATGGGTACATATCGTTACCTTAATTCACAAAGGCCCTAACCAACAAATTTTTAATTATAAATGAGCAAAAAACATTATAAAATGAATATCAAAAACAGGTAGGGCTTTTTAAAAAATGGCATGTAACTTCGTTGTTTTCTTGTTTTCGGTACTGGGACGTTAAGATTTTTACTGAAGGTGTATTTTAATATAAATCTATGAAAAATGGAGTTTCGAAACAAGTGTTGGCTAGGGCCTTAGTGAATTACGCTAACGATACGTATGTATGTACATATGTCCATAAAGAAAATTACCTGAGGTAAACATAAATAAATATCTATGTACATATATAATCAACATATAATTCTATGCTGTGCAGTACATACATATGTACATGGATTCACATACTTTCATTTAAATATGCAAATTTATTTAATAGTTGTAAGCTTGACCATGCACGTATTCAAAATGTTTTATTAGAAAATCAGTGTCAAGAAAGATATACATGAAAATAAAAAGTATGATTCTCCTAGTTAAAAATCGGACGTTCAAAAAATCTGCGCCAATGCGAAAGAATTAAAGTCAATCAGCAACGGTTAAGATAATAAAGTGAAAAAATTAAGCGCCATTGCTATCATCTGAAATGGTTGTGGGCGGCTAGTCAGTCAGTGCAGTGAACGTTTCTTTACACTGTGAAAAGACAAAAAAAAAGATAGTTTGCGAATGTCGTGCAGCATCCGCTGACCTTGACGTCAATGCGAAAAATTGCACATGTGTTTAAGTTCGGCTAGAAATATGTTATCTGTGCAGATCATCAGAATGCATTCCAAAACAGGAAAGCTCAGGAATAAGAGTAGTTAAGTGGCAACTAATTGTAGTTCAACCGAAAAATAGAAGAATACAGGTGTTTTAATTTTTTTTTTTTAAATTTGATTTACATATAATGCAGAAAGAATGCATCTATAAGAAAATTTTGAAAACAATGTCAAAATTTTTTATATTACTTCTTCCTAAGAATTACCATTTCTTATAAACATATTTTTAACTGCATGCGCGTTCATTTATTTCTCTTGTGCCTCGCATGCGATCAAAATGGAGAATATACATACATATTTATGTACTATGTAGTCAAGTACAGTAAGTAACGTTACAGACCGTATATTTCGGTTTATAGTAGATTTCTCATAAACGTGTTTATCCAAAAGTTAATATTTTTATAGTTTCTTTGTATCTAGATCTTTATTAAAATACTTTAGTTTAATTTTTAACGTTGCGGGATCCGTCAAGTTTTCCGTACGTGGGACGTTATATGTATATAACTGATTTCCAAAAAATATAACGTTAAAGGCCACTTAAAACCACATTTATCTTTAAAATAACAAAAGATAGAAAACAAGTCTGTATACAAAATGTAGCTTTTGAGGTTTATTATCAGGATAAACGAAAAACTTTCGGTTTTTACACAGCTTTCATATATTCTAACAGAAATATACGTGCGACTGTAACGTTAAAGACAAAAATCTTGACCATATGTATGTTTGTATGCATTATAAAATTTCTGACATTACGAATCGTAAGTGCACCTTGCAAATAACATAGAATATAAAGAAGATGCACATCTCTTTTCGTTCCTGTACGATTTCATTCGATTTTGGTGTGATGAAATAAACTAGCCGCGTAGTGGTGGAGGAACGAACCAGCAACATCTTTATATTGGATGTTCTTTGCATCTCATGAACCACGTAAATGATTATAGAAAGAAAAGAAGATACCCAATGGGGAAATTTCCGTAGCCTTGAGAAGCCCTTTCACGGTGAACAGATTGCATAGTAAAAATCGGTTTTGCCATGGGACAGCTTTGCAAACCGTGCAAGGACTTTGCAAGACTTCGAGAATAGCTGCAATGTATGTACGTATGTATATGAATATGAATGTATCTATGGGGAAGTGATTTATAGAGCTAAAAGCTAAAACGATATAAGGATGATTGATTCGGTTTTTTAAAACCAGTTTCATCGACCGGTTTTTTGAATATTTTTAGGCGGTTTTTTAGTTTTGATTTTTCGAATACCGAGTAAACCGGGATTTGCAATTGTATAAACCAGGTTTTCACCTAGTTAATTTGTATACCAGAATCTAGACAATCTAACTATTTATTTAATTGAAAATGGAACTAGCAAATTTTTATTAATTTTATATCAATACTGGAAAATTTTTCACGGCAGAAAATTGCTTAAAATAAGTTAATAGTGAATCTATATTGAAAAAAAAACTTTCTATGTATGAACGAAATGGGACCATAAATACGGGTTCCCAAATATCTCGACTCCTGCGCCACCTAGCGGATTATTTCATACTGCATAGTCATCGGGTTCTGAGCTACATATGTGTTAAGTCTCAAGTCTCTAGCTCATCGGGATGTTGGAGAAATATTGATTGCAGGACATACTACATATGTACATACAATACAAGTTAAGTTAAATAAAAGATTGTAAAATTTAGGGAAAGCCTTTCGCTGTTTTTTTTTTGTTTTTTGTAGCAGCTCACTACACTTTGTAACATACAAAAAATTTCTTTATGGAACAAATCTGGTGGATTGTGCATGGTCTTTTTTTGGAAGAACACTATTTTTTACCAATTTTTATAAGGTTAAGGAGTAATTTTGGGTCAATGCCAGTATTTTTCCGTGAAAGGGAATAAAATTAGCTTTCAAAACCATTTTGTTTCATATCAAACTATTGCTGCTGTCGAAAGCGCTACGATTAATTCGCATGGAGTGTTCATAAAGCACACTGCGTGACGCAGGTGTCGAGATATTTGAAAAATTCGTATTTATAGTCCGATTTGTTTCATATTTAGAACATGTACGGATTCAGGGTGTAAAAACCTTTCATAGAGTGAAGGTTAAATTAATATACAAATTTACATACGTACAAACATACCTATTTACATACATATAAATATGTACATATATTTACAACTCCTTTAATATAATGCATATATATTGTTCAATGGCATACCAAGTGATAGTGAAAGTTCTTAAAACTATTTTTCGTTGTTAATTTGTATCTGCATACATACAGTATCGGTCATATCTATAGCACGTCATTTCAAAGTGATAATGTGTGCCACATATATTTATTTATTTATTTTTAAGAATTTTCAATTAAAATTGAGTTCATTCTCGGACAAACCCCATTTATACCCAAGTTCAACAATTTGTAGAAAACTACAAAAAAGTGTAACAAAATTTTCACCTAAATTTCAAACTTTTTTCTCGGAAGTGATAGAATTTTTTTGAGTACACAGTTTTTTAGCCCCTGCAATTTTAGTATGATAATGTGCAAATTTCAAGTGGCTACGAATTACCGTTAATTTTTTAGATTTTTTTGTCGCATTGGCTTCCATATAATGAATAAATTCAATTTATTTGTATATGGAAGAAAACCGCAACATCCTTGGCGAAAAAAATTCTAAAAAATCAGCGGTAACTTTTAGCCACTTGAAACTTGCACATTGTCAGACTAAAATTGATTGGGCTATAAAACTGTGTATTCAGAAAAATTCAAACACTTCCGAGAAAAAAGTTTGAAATTTAGGTGAAAATTTGTTGCACTTTTTTGTAGGGTTCTATAAGTTTTTAAACTTGGGTTTATATGGGTTTTGTTAGAGAAAGAACTGCATTTTAATTGAAAATTCTTAAAAATAAATAAATAAACATAAGTGGCACACAATATCACTTTGAAATGGCGTGCTATAGATGTGACCGATACTGTAACTAATGCAAGTCATACTTAATTCATATACACATTTGAGGGATTCACAACGGTGTCGAAAGTGTCGTAAATTTTGAAAGCTCAAATAAATGTTTAGAGAACTTTAAACGACAACCAACTATTTTTTAACACTGCAAAAATTCATAATATGACTTTTATGGTACTTTGCGAGCCCCCTTAGTATATTTTTAAGGCGTTTAAAGTTTACGACATATAACAATACGACACTTACGACACCCCAATTATATGTAGAACAGTCTTAAGTTTTTTTTTTTCAATAAACAAAAATTTGACCAAACTGAAACACTGGTTTCCTCCAAATAAGCAATGGCTCTCTCAATCTCTCTCTCTCTCTCTCTCTTTGTGATTTCCCAGCCAAAAATTTCTGCATCATTTGCTGTGCTTCAAAAGCTTCAGCAACAAAATCAGTTATAGCTCAGCGCTCGAATTTAACAGTTTAGTGTGGCAGAGTTTGTCCGCATAGACATGATATTTACCCGTTCCACAATCGCCGAAGCAATCACTTAGTCGATGAGTCTGCTAAGCAATCCCAGCGTCGCAGTAATGTAGTAAAACCAAGTAAAGTTTTGTAACTTCAAAACTGACTGAAACAAATCTGCCTTGACATGAATTTAACGCATGGGCTATTTGTTGATAATTTAGTGCAAAAATTAAAAAAACAAAGCTAGTTAAAACAACATGACATGAATAAGAGCTACTGAGTGAAAAGCACCGGGAAATGTTTAATAAACATATGTACACAAAAACATACATAGTACTGCAGTGTTAAACGACTGCATATACATATGTACATATATGAAAAAACTAAAGAGGCAAAAACAAAGCTTTAATCGAATCATTTGAATCGTTCAAAGGTTAACTTTTTGTGATCGACAGCGTAATGGCGATAATAGAGGCAGCCTATACAAACAGTGTACGGATTGATACCGTGTTATTGTGTGTGAATCAAATGTGGTGATAATAATTTAAAAATTGCTAACACTGTTTTCTTTGTAAAAATATGCAATATAGCTACTTGCTGCGTTGAAAAAATTGTTGACGTTTTCTTATATACAAATTGCACTTGCCGGTTTTTGACACACGCATCTGCATACATACATACTTTAATACGTGCATATGTAATATTCGCAGAAAACAGCACATCGTCACCTGAAATGCAAAAAGACGTAACAACATCGCAAATGAAATGGAAAAAGTCGTGACTAATATTTTAATTTTTTTTTCATAAAATGATGTGGGGAGTTGTAATTCGATGAAATCTATCATATATGTATGTAAATCAAAAAGTGAATTTAGAATTTTTTTTATTAGTTATGACTTTTTGCATTTCAGCGATGATGTTTGTTACGTCTTTTTTTTGCATTTCAGGTGACGATAACAATGCTTTTATTAAAACCAGTGGTTCATGATTATACATAAATATCCATATGTGTATGCATACATATACATACATATATAAATATACATCTGTGAACCTTGTGCTTAGGTTTGTAAATAGCTGACGGTGTAAAATATCGAAAAATAAATTTAGAACCGGCTGAAGTGCAGAGGAAGTTAATGCAATCGCGCAACAAAAATGCATTCACAAATGAAAAATTCTCAAAAAATCATAACAAAAGCAATTATGATTTCAAACGTTTTCTCTCACTCTTAAAACCAAACGATTGAGAGTGAGAAATCGAACATTACGACTAAATTAAATATTGTGATGAGAGTATAGGGTTGGGGCATCAGAAGAGATCACATTCCGGTGGTAAACTAAAGCTAATGAGTCGCCATTTGCTAGCGCGGGTTGGAACAGAATGGTCATTCGTTAAATTCGGCATGTCGACCTTTTCAGCCCATTGCGAGTGTGGTAATCAAGCGACAACGGAAACAACAGCATATTAAATGTTTTATGACTTTGAAAACATAAATAACACAATAAACAGTACATGGATCTAAATTTGTAATAATCGTCGAAACGTATCGGTGCATTATTAAAAAATTATAACTGAAAATAAAAAGACTAATAATATGCTACTCGTATATATGTACATACATACATACGTACGCAAAACATTAAATACGTACGCAAAGTGATTAAATAGAACAGAAAAGAATAATTAACACCAAAGTATTCAATGGAATTCATTATTTATTAACAAAAATAAATTAAAATAAAATCAATGTGTGCTACATGAACCCAAATTTACATCTTTTAAGTGCTCGAAAGTACTCATTCGTAAATTGCAAATACATTTTGTTACTTTCCCAACAAAATGCTCATTTATTTTAAGTTTGGATTGCTCTTAATATTCATACTCAGTTTGAGGTAAAATAACTGTTTTTATTAATATTTTAATATTTTTATTGATGAGCATTGAACATTTAAAAAATCGACTATAACCATATGCGCCAATAAAATTTGCAGTTCAATTCTTTATTTTACATTTTATTGCTGCTATATTACTTTGTCAGCTATCTTCAATCAATCCAATTGACAACTCGCTCTATACTATATCATAATAATCGATAATAGTATTATCGCTTTTAAAAAAGCGTAAAGGTTTCAAAGTGCGAAGTTCATATAAAATGCGATTCCAGTACCGAATAGCTATGAAATTATATGTGTGGCAAAAATATATACAGATGTATGTATGTATGCAAGTACGTAGCATATATCACACGGGTTTTAAAATTGTATATAAAAGTAATCATTTGGTATGCATTTATCCAGCTCATTACAGTAAATTAACAGAAAAATTTTAAATGCTGTTGTCATACGAATAAAATTAAATGGACTTTAGACGAATAGCGTAGCATATGTATATACATACATATGTATAATAGGTTTTATGTGCATTGGGGTTCAATTAATCATAAATAAGTATGTACATAGTTAGGTAATTGTTGAAATTAGCTGTTTATGATTTTTGGCGGACTTATCAACAAAGCGGTAAACCTTTGAATTGGTTGCAAAAGACGACAAAATTTATAGCTGCTACCTTTTTGAAGAACAATTTAAAATACTTCAAATTTATATACTAATCAATCAAAGCAAAACAATACGGAAATATGAATGTATGAATCGACACTGAAATGGAAACGTCGTGACTAATAACTTTTTTTTTTTTTTTTTGTACATATAAAATGATGTGACGAGTTGTAATTCTACAAAATGCATCATATCAATCAAAAATTAAATTTAGAGTTTTTATTAGTTACAACTTTTTGCATTTCAGTGACGATGTAAAAGAGGCGGCGAATTGAAACAAATGAGGGTTGGCAATTTTAGATACCCTCTAAATGAACAAACAAGAGCGACATAATGATAATAACGTATGTACATACATACATATTTCCATAGTAAAAGGCTGCCGTGAGTATGCATATGTACATACAAACGTATAAAAATGTACGTATGTATGTATATATATACATAACTTGGTAGTGTCACACAATAGCGTTCGTTTTCGTTTCAGTCGTAAGAGATAATAATATCCTGAGGAGAACCTAGTTGATGACGTGAGTACCTGCGTTTATAAAATCCTATAAAGGAAGCACGTGAAGTGCAGGCGAAAAAAAGTGTGAGCAAGGAAAAATTAGATCAAATGGGGTGTTTTTGTACATACATATGAGAAATAGAAAGTCACAAAACTTTATAAAAACTAAAGTTCTTATGTTGGGAATTTTTTCAAAATCGTGGGTTTTAATAAACACTGAAACTAATTTATTGATGCAGCTTATGTTTCAAAATGCTATTAGACCTTTCTAGAGTAATCTAGATAAGGTGTGATCTTACACATCTGCATAAGTATGTATGTATGTATCTGTACATTAAACTGCATCACCAAAATAAGTTGCGGTTTTTCCTCCATGATTACAAAAGGAGTTATTTATGAATACAAATGCATAATTTCTTAACGAATTTTTTGAAAAAAAACAAAATCCTCTCAGATGACAACGCAGTTTAAGCTTAAAAAATCTGCATACAGATATTTAAAAAATTTGTACAACGGAATCGTAATAATGAGAGCCAGCAAGCTGGTGTATATTTCACCTTTTATACAAAAAGGTCTTTGTTTCGATAAAATATTAACTTTTTTCCAGAGTTAATGGTTTTTCTATACCAACCATTACTTATTGAAAATGTTTGCGTGTATACTTATATATGTATATGTAAGTAAAAAATTTTAGCTACCATTTTTAGCTCCAACGACTTTTCCTAGCTCTTCTTTAGCCCCTTTTTTAAAGGAATTTGGCTACCACTAAGAATGATTCGCGGCAACACTGCCAATGAGGTATCAGTGGAAAGGTATTTTCTCACTCTCAAACTCTTCACGTCCTAACTTTTTTCATACATCAACACATCTTAATGCAACATCGGCCCAGCTCACGTAAATCTTAATATTTTTCCGAAATATTTTGGGGCAAGTCTTAAAATATCATAGATTTTACGATTCCAATGGAAACACAGTACCGATTTTTTTTTGTATATAAAATAAATCACAAGCTTGAAAATTTACAAGGTTGCACCACCTAATATCAATAAGTTTATTTTTTTATTTGATAAATGGCTTAAAGAAAAGGATATTTTATCTTTCGAAATAGCAATACATCCATACATATGTATATCCTTTTTTGAATTCACTTTAGACAAACCCTCTTAAAGACGAAAACAATAAATAACAGTCTTTATACCTTTTCGCACGCAACATAAACCAACCTATTTAACTTTTCTATTCTTTCAAAATATGTATGTATGTATCTGCGATTTTCTGCTCGGACAGCAAACCTTTCCTTTAAGGGAGGAAATTGATGTAAAATGAAGTCACACCTTTACAACCTAACTGTTATGTGCTATACAAAAGCAGATAAATGTTTAGGCAAATATGTATTTAAATGTTCAATGCTCTTAATTAATTCATACCAGACTTCAAAAACCGATAGATGGCTTTTGTTTGTATGCACATACATATGTATGTATGTAAGTATATCTTGCAAAAATTAGTTAAATCCTATAAAACAAATGACGAAAGTTCCTTTTTGAAATTGTATAACGCTTCACCAAAAAGGTACGCATAGCTAAATAGACTCCACGAGATTTTCAATTTTAACTACTTCTAATAGATTAACAGCAAATTGTTTTTGTAAATGCAGTATACAAATTTGGCTAAATTTTATTTGTATGTATATCTATGTACATAAGTATTTCCATTACAGTTACAGAATTAAATTTTTTGAACATTTTCTTCTAACCTTCGATGAAAATTTCTAAAAAATTTCTGTAGATTATTCAATCAGAATCTATAGTCCAAGATGATACATAGGATAAAAATGACGGAAGTCTAGTTCTAAGCCTAATACATGCAATATACTTTATACATACATACATACACACAAATGAATGAATGAACGTCGTGTTGTTGTTGACGGATGAGCCGACTCGTGCGGGGTTTAGTAGCCGCTACAACAACAACAATGAACGTCATCTTTTGGCTTGTTTGTGTTTGGCGTTCATCTTCTTCTTCAAAACTCAAACAATAAACATCCAATTTAAGTATTGTTGTACTGTTTTCCAACTATTTAGTATTCAACATACGCAAGCTGCACCTCCGATACTAAATCACAACTCATCATACGATGACTATCCTGATGACTATGATTATTATGTTGAGAGCGAAACAGTTCGAAGTGCAGAGAAAATTACATTAGACATCATTAACCCCGATTACAATTCGATGTCAACGTCTACTGTGGCTAACACAATTCCAACAACAAGTAAATCAAAAACATTCTTTAGTATATCATCATACAGTTATCCACGCAGTAATCATGTGCTGGAGCCGAGCTGTCCCAAAGCCTGCCTTTGTTTAGAAGAATACAAACATATACTGTGCAATGGCGCTGGACTGACACAAGTCCCAAAGGATTTGCCGGTCACATCTCTTCTCGTCGATTTAAGCGAGAACTATATCGCGGAACTGCATGCGGAGGATTTTTCAAATATTACTAAAATTCGTGAAATCAATTTGAGCGGTAATAAATTGAAAACGATCAATAACGAGGTATACTTTATGCAGTACTGAGTCTGTCTACAGTAAAAATGGAAAATATTTTAGGTCTTTGTAGGATTGAAATATTTACAACGACTTCGGCTAACTGACAATCAACTGACACACATTGAGCCAGACGCGTTTTTAGGCACCGACCTAAGTGAACTGGATATAAGTAACAACACTATAGTATTGAGAAGTGACGGTCCCTTTCTTACTCAGTCGACTCTACGAAAGTTTGCATGTCGTAATTGCAGTTGGAGCCAAATATATGATGACACGTTCAAGGGTTTAGACGGCCTACAATCTCTGAAACTGGATCTCAATGATTTCGGAAAGGTGCGTATTGTGTTCGTGTTTCTAGTGCTGATAAGTATGCGCGTATATACAAGAAGAACTACACATTTACTCACTTTGCCCCTTTACTTTTAAAAATAAAACCCAGTATAGTTTTTGAGTTTAACGGTTCAATACACAGGTAAACTGATGTACCTTGAATACAAGAATATGATTTTATGTACACATATAACTTAATAACAACACTATTATGATAAAAGCTTTCGTTTCTCCAAAGCTCACCGCATATGTTTATTGACGTTTTTTCATTCCATCGTCATTCTGACAGAAAATCAATGTAAAAGCTTTTACGCCGCTGCAGAACCTTATTAAATTGCGACTGCCTGAATTGGAATCGGCAGAAGTCACCGAACTGTGTAATTTACTAAAAACTATTGACAACATAAGCTTTAGAAACTTTGAAATTAGCTGCTTTGAACTAGTACTGGGGACATCATATAATGATAGTATTACTCTGGTGACAGATCCACCCTACCTGTCGACGGAGATAGCCATAGTACCAACAAAAGTGCCAGAAGATACAACTACTGAAGCAACGCCGAAAAAGGGAGAAGCAATAAACAAAGCAAGTGGCGTACAGAACAAAACGGCAAAGGCGGCTACGTCCAAACCAACAAATACTGCATCAATCGTGAAACAGAAGGAGATTCAAGAAGGAGGTATGTACATATGTGCTGTGCAAAGCAGAAAGCGCTTTTTTAATTATTTATTATTATTAGATACTAGGATGCCTGAAGTAAACAACACTTTGGGCTTGACGACAACGGCGACATTTTCGGTAATTGAAGAAAGTGCTAATAACTCTCTAACGACGCCCAAAATACTAACTGCCAGCATTTTGAGCGGCCCTGGAGATGCAGCAAATAAAGTAGTTGAGAATATTACTGTCAAATCGATTGTTGAGACTGAGAACAGCCATCAAGTACATATTTCTCAGGAAATGGTTAACCTCTTGCTTATATGTAAGTAGCATAATCACTGATGTCTAGATGATTTCAATCTTTTTTAATTGCTTTCTTTAAGGTATTATTATAATAGCGATTGTTGGAATCATTATTGGCATAATTTGTCGCAAAGATGTGGGCGGCATTAAGACAAAATGTTGTCGTACACGAAAACCTGAACCAAAGGATCAAGTGCAGCCGGCCGAAGAAATACCTTTAAATAAACTAGCATAACTAGATGTAATTTCATATTGAAATAGGAAGAATGTTGTTGCCAGGTGTATGAAAATATACTTTGTCGGATGATTTTAGCTAAGTATTGGAAGCCTGCTTAATATGTATATAGTTTATTTAATATTTTCAGTATAAGCAAAATCTAGAAATATTTACTTCTATAAAAAGATCAAACTGTTTTTTTTTTTTATAATTAAAACATTCATAAATTAGTATAATTAAAATTATGTACAAATTGGGTGGGGAAATATCCTGACAGTAGCACCGCGTACTTCAGTGTTACGAAAAAGAAATTTCGATTCAACATTTCCTACAAATCATTATGCCGGCACAATATACTTAGTATACATGTGTGTAACATATTTTCTGTTCGATACCTAGTAGCAATAGTTCGTAGTCGTTTTTTCGTATTTTTTTACAAAAAATAACTGCGTTTACAGGGAATAACCGCCAAAGTATAATATCAAAATTTAGAAAAAAACGCTTTTTATTTTTGAAATTGTTCTGATATGATTGAAAAATGCAATACGATTTTATTAACCCTTTCAAAAACTATGCTTAGAGAAGTGGGGTTTTCACGTATATATCGCACACCCATTTCATAGGTGGTACTACCCAAAATGTCCGGTTTACCAGAATACGTGGAAAAAATATTTCATAGCACATGGGCAATTGAGTCTTTACCTTAGAAATGTTCAACTAATTACTCCAACTTTTGTTGTAAAAATTTTTAGCGTAAAGTTCCAAAACTACAAATTAGGATTGAGCCACCTTTGAAGAGCGTGTGCGAGATGCAGAGCTGGCTCGTTAATATTCGTTTAGGAACTAAATTACTCTTAAATGCAAATTACAAGGAATCGTAATCACTAATCAATTTATTCAATTCAATTGATTCCTTTTTCCATTCCTTAGAAGTAATTTCAAAAGTATTTTTTCTTTGTTTTTAAATTCCATTACAAGGAATTGCATATTGTAATCGGAAGTATGTAATTATGTGCTAGTGATGGGATTTTTTTTCAATTCCTTTGAAAGGATTTGATAATGTAATATTTTTTTTTTCAATTCAGTTGATCGGAATTAAAAAACAAAATTTTTGCTTCCAGTTCCATTCTTCAAAGTAATTTAAAAAATCATCGAAAATATTAATTAAATTATTTATTGCTGTTGAATTGCAACTTCCTTGAATAAACAACTTTTACCTAAATAGTATCACTAATTGGACCCTAGGATAGCCGGAGAACTTAAATTGTAGCTGTTCAGTTTATGGGAAACTGTTAAATTTTCTGGAGCCTACCACGAACGCGCGAAAAAAATACATTAGAAATTACTTCTAAGGAATTTAAAAAGTAATCAATTCCTTTGCTGTGTACTAAAGAAATTGATTCCTAATTACAATTACTGAGGTATATTATTGTTATTGTAATGTAATTGCATTTACCCAGCTCTGGCGATATGCATGCAGCATTGCTAATTTCAAATATTAAAATTTATAACTAGTACCGTAAGATTTAAACCCTTCCTAGTAAAATATAGTAGCATGCATATAAATAAATTGGTCCGTAAGTTAACTTAAGCCGTTGTTCCTATTCGGGACAAATACATACATATGTAGGTATGTATGTATGTGTATACTCACACATTTACGTATACTATTTGAATTTGTTCAAATGCTCATTTACTAAAAGACTGTTACAACTCAAAAAACGAAATTTTCCGGCAAATTATGCAGAATTAAGGTGACCTCAATCAAACAGATGCGGTATACCGGTGCGCTACGATGCTTTCAAAAATTGTATCACAGCAAGCACAATTGATCGCACGATATGAGTGACTTGTTCATTGTAGAGTTCGGAAATTGAATTTATACTTCAACTCGTGAATTGTTACCCCATATTGGCCATATGAACAAAAAGTAGACAATTGTTTTTCTTAAAATTTCAGACCTTTTATCTGGCTTTCTATCGTCATCGCATCAAATACAATATCGTGTCGCATCTGTTTGCGGTCTCCTTTATTTGTTATATCATTCTTCAAATTTTGTGCAAACATTTTTCTACATTTTGGGAGTAATTTAAAAACTTAAAAACGCGTCTCCTAAAAATCTCGTTTTTCAAGTTTTGACGTAGGTGTATGTGTACAAATATATTTACATAAGAACAAAATATTTATATTAAATAAATGACCGTAAATCATTGAGTTTATGTTTTTTAGTCAGTGAATCTGTGTGTCAAATCCCTGCAGGGCCAGCTACTAGCTGTGAACTAAAATTCTACCAGTTTGCGTTTCAGCCCAACTAGTTCACGTTCTATCATTTTTCAATGTCAGCGACTGGTATTTTTAACATTGCGATGTCCTTCAAGATGTCAATTGTCAGGCTATGCATCAGCATCTACTAGGAGAAATACTAGTAGCATCATACAAGTTGATGAGGTAGTCTGCCAATTCATCCTCCATGAAAAGCATAAGTATGCCTTTTTGCTCGGGACGCTCCAACAGTCGCAATGGCCGACAGAGCAAAGCAATCGCGTGGTATGCCTGAGGTCTCAGGTTCAAATACTGGTGCAAGGAAAATTCTTTAATTTTATTTAAGTTTTTCTTATTTTATTTTTTCTGTAACTAATATTTTGATTTTAGTTTTTTTATTTATTTCACTGCTTTTTTATTTAATCACTGCTGCACAACGATTTACGAGTCTACGAGGCGTTGACATCTTTGCTGTGGTATTGACTGCAATGCGAGGAGAACCACAGCCCATAGTTCGTCGTTAGTTTTTGGTTTTGCATCCCATACGGCTTTCTTAAGGTCGGTCCAAAGGTTTGCTATTGGATTGAGGTCAGGAGATTGAGCTGGCCACTCCATGACCTCAATACCGTTATCCCGAAACCACAATTTTGCCAACTTACTTGTATGTTTCGGGTCGTTGTCCTGCTGTAGTACCCATTTGAGTGGCATTTCCTCTTCGGCGATGCATAACATTCTCCATTATTTTTACGTACTCATTTTGGTCTATAAGGTCTCCATGCTTCAAAGTATTCGCAGTGTACCTTGGCTGATATTCCATATTTGGCTGTATCTTACGATCTCCCGAGAGCCTTTACTACCGTATAAAACAATTTTTGACTCATTCGTTCAAAAAAATGTTCCTCCACTTCCGAATAGGCCAATCCAGGTGTTTTTTGGCAAAATCTAGTCTGCGTACTGTATGACTTTTTTCAAAAGCGGGACCTTATGTGGACTTCTAGCATAAAGCTTGTGTTCTCGGTGCCGTCTCCTTACTGTATGAACACTACATGGTAACTTTAGGTTATCCAAAATTTCTACAGCTGACATAGTAGGACGGGTCGTCGAATATTTAATAATTTGTCGTATGGCAGTCGTTGAAAATTTCTGCTTACCACCCATTTTTCAGGTTTATTTTGATACGTTAACGCATTTCGAATAGTGGTGGCTAAACACCCAATGTTTTTTCCCAATTCTTTATATGTTTTCCGATTTATAATAAGGGTTTTAATAATTTCACGTTTTTCGTGAAAGCAATGCAGACCTCGTCCCACTAAAAATTCTGAACAGCTCTAATTGAGACTGGGGCAACGATATCACTGGATCACAAATTTTAATTTTGATTTTGTTCTCCAGACGCCACTATCCAATTAGTATGTAGAATCGCTCGCTGATTTGGAAAATCGGGTTTACTTTTTTTGTATGGATACGTTTTCGAAATATATATTTGCAGTTTACCGTTATTCAGCTTAAAAAAGAGTGGTTCCACTTAATCCGGTATATCTTCCGAACCAATTAAATAATCGTAAAGTCGGAATTTTAATGCTCTCACCCCCTAGGATTGTTCTATATCGAAAAAAGTATACCCCTATTTTTTATTTTGAAATTAAACATTTTTTAGAGGTCGCTCAAAGCGCTCAAAGTTTTCCATGTATTTTGTATGGGGAAAAACAACATTTCGTGGAAATGGTATGGAATTCTTGAAAATCAATATTTTTCGGAATCACCGAGCGATTCTACATAGGAATTGGACAGTGGTATCCATAGAACATTTTTATTTTTTACTCACACTGATACGGAACTGATACGGCAGTGATGTGTCTGGATAGACCTTTACAGAACTTTCGAGTTGCTATAAGTAAAACCTCTTTAGAGTAAAAGGCCGCTTTACATACAACTTTGCAAGAAATCAATATGATCTCCTGTTCGCTAGACGTAGATCTCTCTCTGCCGAAGTACGTATACATACATAGTTCATGTTTTTGTCATGGAGTAGTTTTCGAAATCGGTTTAAATATTATTTACGTTATATTCGTAATATTTTCTAATGTGTGTAGTCTGCAAGATGATTTGGTTCATAGACTTTAGAAATAAATAAAAAAAGAAGTGACGAGGCGAGATAACCGGGAGGGACTTGGCTATACTCGCTGGTACAACCGTTTGAATGAATGAATAGCCGATCTAAACGGCCCTTAATAATTGCACTACACCATAAATAATTTTCACCAAGATTAATACTTAAAATTGTTACAAAACTTACCTCCATAACCAAGTTGACACAGTCTTGCGATTCTTTGCAGTCCAACAAGGCAACGACATTCTCATGATGTAGCTCTGTCAGTTCTTTAAGAATTTTTATTTCCTTTCCAAGCAAATTCTGCGTTTTTATCAAACCCTTTTTTGTGATGCATTTTATAGCAACGGGGAAATGTTTCTGCAAAATCAAACCAAAAAATTAGCAAAATGGGTAAATTGTGCAATTTTAAACCCAATTGTAAATGAAACGTCTAAGTTTCTGTGGAAAGCCTTTTGCACAAGGAGGACAACTTTCCGAGGCAATTTTGTTGCGCCAATTTGCACAGTGTGCTGGGCAAACCCTCAAGCAGCTATTAATTTCAACTTTTTAATTTAAAAATTTTTCAAATAATTAACTTCCAAAAATTACACAAAATATAAAATTGTCCTCATGAAACGCACTGCACAAAGTTGCCCAAATTGCTCAAATATGAAACTTGCGCGTATAGGGCAGTACTTTTAATATATGTATATTATTGTATATCGATGGCTGAGTGAAAGATCGACCTATCTCGGCAGCCAGTTCGAAAACGCCCTATCGCAGACAATTTTTGAACAACGCTCTATCTCAGAAAACTTTTCAAGAACGCCCTACTTCAGAATTCGATTGAAAAACGCCCTATCTCGGAATTTAGTTGAAGAACGCCCTATCTCAGCTGTCGATTCAAAATCGCCCTATTTTAGCTTATTTTCAATGTATTTGCCTTTGAGACAGGGCGTTTTTCAATAAAATTTTGAAAGAGGGCGTTTTTCAATCAAATTCTGAAGTAGGGCGTTCTTGAAAAGTTCTTTGGAATAGGGCGTTTTTGAACTGGCTGCTGAGATAGGTCGATCTTCCACTCAGCCATGCTATGAGACAAAAGTGGCGTAACCCAAAAAAAATTTTGTTTGCACTTACATACCTTGTTAGAATAGTCTAAAATGTGATACATTTATCTATCTTCTATCTGTACCAGGGTAGCCAACTTATTTTTGAGAATTCCCCGATTACGGCAATGAAATTCACCGATTTTGCCCGAAATTTCGTAAAATTCCCCACCCACAGATATCTCCTTATTTACAAAAAAAAAAATACACAAAAATTGAATGTATTTTGATATGTTGCTGGTGTTTCTGATTATTTTATTTTTAAATGTAATTTATCTATGTATTCATAGGCCAAAAAAAAATCAAAAAAAA
>NW_023458559.1:81849736-81867715 GCF_013731165.1 Rhagoletis pomonella
ACCGCGTATGTGAGGCTGTATAAATTATTTTCTAGAGAGTAAAAACAGTCATATTTGAGAATGGTTGCCTTTTTTAAATAGCCATCATAAGTTCTGGATAGTATATTTCAGGAAGGATGAATTTTTGGCAAAAAATTCCAGTTATGCGGCTTTGTACTTTAAACGACGATATGTACATACGTACATACTTGTAAAAAGCACATAAGTATTTAAGGAGTAAGTTCGAAAGAAGGAACTTTTTTATACAAACTGGCAATTTTCATGTACGAATACATGTTGGGGGCATACACCTACATATGTACATATCGATCGTCCTCTGCAATAACTTAGCAACTCAAAAAAACCCTCACTATAGAAATTAGGGATCTTAATCAAACAAAACTTCATCTTAACACTCTGGCATACAACGTAAGATTATCTTTAATTACTGACATTTATTCTAGTACATATCGCTTATTTACTTCAATAGTGTCATAATCCAAAAAAATTCAAATATTGAGCTAAGT
Source organism: Rhagoletis pomonella (assembly GCF_013731165.1). Taxonomy (NCBI): domain Eukaryota; kingdom Metazoa; phylum Arthropoda; class Insecta; order Diptera; family Tephritidae; genus Rhagoletis; species Rhagoletis pomonella. The sequence goes on from NW_023458559.1 coordinate 81,850,243, forward strand.
ATGCAGAAATCATCGCAACCTTTAATGTTGTGTAAAAATTTCATAGCTGTATTGATTACCAGTATCTCACTAGAACCAAAATAGGTTTTCATTTTTCATTTGTGCTGGTTCACAATAAAAAGTGATCAAAAACCACAGCCAACGATATCGTATTACTCGTCACGTAAAAACACATTTTTCATACGATATGCTTGCAAGCGTTTATAGTCTACCGTATAAAAATTCATAATAGGGGGTTTATCATGAATGGGAACGATTTCGGGTGAACGAAATTTCACATAGAAATTTCGAAGTTGGGATAACTGCTGTCAAAAAGCCAAATACAATTTCAATTTTGAGATACATAGGGCGTTTTTAATCCGCATTATGAGCCCCTATCTCTTCAATCAAATTCTGAGATGGGGTGTTCTTTAACCAAATTCAAACCAATACTCAGGTGTCGATATGTAAACTCAAAACTTTAAAGCCGTTTTTGTCGAGTTTCCATTTTTTGAGTTATGACACTATTGAAGTAAATGAGCGGAATGGTAATTACATATTTACGTATGTATTTATTAAACTCATTCATGTGTTAAAAGGTAAAATTTTAGTTTAAGAGTAATCAATTTTTATTAGTGTATTATTACATTCCTCTCGGTTTAAATTGATACATTGTAAGCATTTGTTTTAATGACACACTACATTCATAAATGAATTTGGAAGTTATTCCATTTTTCCATCAGAGATACATATATGAACAATATATTCGTGTATTTCCGTTGTGATCATGTAATTGTCAATTGTTAAAAAACAATAAAATTTATCAATAATTCTCATAATCTGAAAATTTATTAAAAATTTACTGGCATCATTTTTAGGATGATGAGCGGTCTAATCATATAATCATAGATGTTAATGTATTTTTTATCTGCATATTGATAGTACATAACTGAACACTTGTAATATATTGGCGTTCACTCCATAGTTACATAATAAATATACTATTTATATCGTCACCTGAAATGCAAAAAGACGTAACAACATTGTAACTCAAATGTAAAAAGTCGTGACAAATAATTTTTCTTTTTCATAAAATGATGTGCGAGTTGTAATTCAATGATGGACATATCAATCAAAAAATGAATTTTGCATTTTTTATTAGTTGCTTCTTTTTTATTTCAGCGACGATGTTTGTTACGTCTTTTCGCAATTCAGGTGACGATATGTAGATATGTATATTAGGGTGGTAAAAAAAAGTAAAGCAAGAATTTTAGTACTCTCGCCCCTAGGATTGTTATATACACAAAAATATACCTCGCTTTTTTATTTTGAAATCAAAAAATATTCAGAGGTCGTTCAAAGCGCTAAAAGTTGTCTATGCATGTATTTTATATGGGGAAAAAATTATTTTTCGTAGAAATGATATGGAATTCTTCAAAATCAATATTTTTCGATTGGAAAACTCTGTTTCTCTTCAGGAGACTTCCAATAAATAACACCCAATTGTTTAATTAACCATTTTTAATATTATTTTATATAGGTTCCCCAAAAATGCAGATCAATGTATAAGCTAATAACTGTAAGGGTACATATCATACCTTGAAGTATTTACATACATAAATAAATTTTAAAGTAAAGACTTTTTTGGTAAAGCGAAAATTGCATTATTTAATATATGTATATATATATATATATATATATATATATATATACATGGATGAATGTATTTTCGTGGTACACCTTTAATTCAATCACATACGCTCGCTCTCAGGGTTATATAAAATATTGGTTAAATATTAATTTACTTAAATAAACTTTCAGGTGCTGCAGAACAGTGGCTTGAGTGGTCAGAAATTTTCAAATTCATGACCAAAATATAAAAGTTCGAAAATGAAGAGTAAACTCTGAATTCAGAACCTTAAGAGTTTTCATCGGTGACATATATGTACCCTTGCTGCTGCAAAATATTTAAACGCTTCTCCACTGCGTCACGATCTGAAAAAGACAAACAAAGTATTTGCGCTATTTGTATAGATAATTTAAGTTTGTTTCGCAGTTATACATTTATTCAGTAACATCTTGTCCTGTGGATGGTTGCATTTCTGTACCAACGAATGCAGCAGTATGTGCGCCGTATTATAGCGTTCAAAGCAATTTTTTGTATTACTTAGCAACTCGTCCAAGGCGGCCGCTTGACACTAGCGAATAATGAAACAGAATGAACGAAATTATTTTTTTAGATACATATCTACATATGTATATCCATATCGCAAACGTTCTCAAAAAGGGACTCAACTCAAGGACCAAAAATTATAAAGTTGGAATCAATATACACTTTTGAAAAATGTCTGCGAGATGTCTCTTTTTCCAATTATTGTGATCTAATTGCACTTGTTATTTAAAATTCACATCGTTTTTCAATTGAGTAACCGAGTATCTTTTCGTATCACCACATTAACCTTTACACAAAAAAGGAATAATAAACTGTCTACTCACCATATCCAAAGCATAGTCATAGAGGATTTTGTCAGCTGTAATGTTGAATGCATTTGCTTTTTGCAACAAACCAGAAACATTTAATTTTTTTGATTCGAATAAAATTGATCGATATTTGGAGTTCATTGTAAGCAAAGCTATATAAAAGGATTGTATATGTTATTTTTGTACATACCGTGCCTATAACACATATTAATTTTATTTTGAATCAAGTTTACCCACCATTCTTGACGTTTGATGAGGGTTTAAGATTTCCACTACGTAATTGTTGGGAAGCCAAATTCAATCCACTCGAAAGGAGATGCAAAGCACGTACCAACAACACTAGCCGCTCAGCTCGTTTACAATGTTCAGGCGCATGTGGCGGTATGGACTGCTGGTCAGAGGAGGTTGCACCCACAGCCATTAGCGCTGAAAGAGGTGCACAACGGGAATCCGCAACCTCTTGTATGCAGTCGGTAAGTGCCAAAACAAAATTCAATTTGGAAAGTGTTTCATTATGCTCGCGGTCCATGAGTGTCTCCTCCGACAGTTCAGGTGCATGGAAAGTATGAAGTTGATGCCCTTCTACGCCGGTGGCCCGACTGCTAGCTGTATCCAGCAAACTTTGCAAGCCTCCCGTAGCACCTAGCTCTGGTAATGTAAATGCACGCGGACCCAACACGTGATGCTGATTGTTATTTTCTGATCCACCAGACCCGGAACCCAGTGAACCGACCGAACCGGGACCCACAATAAGTGTGGGACTACCCAAAGTAGGCAATTTAGCTAATGTAGACGGAAGAACTGGCGAACTGTGGCCTGAACGCCGCAGAGGAGACTGTGTTTGTGTACCAGGGCTTACTTGCCAAGTACAAGGTGCACTTGGTGGTGGCGTCTCCGACAATGAACTACCGGAAGCTGAACGCCGACGTGCAGGCGGGGTGCCAATGGCAAACTGCACTGCTGGCGGCGAAATGGAATTAATATCGCTGCTGACACTAGTCTTGCGATGTTCAGCACGTTGTTTGACGCTGATTGGCTGTGACCGAGGAAACTGTTGCCCGCTCACGCCGACAACCGTTTGCTTTGGTGACGATGCCACTGCAATATTATTAGAGTTATTAGATCACATGCGTTGAGCTTTGATGTTAGCTGCATAATTACCAACAGCTGGAGACGCATTCGTTCCAGCCACAGGATCAACTGTATTTGTCGAGAACCGACGAGCTGGTGCAGGAACCGGCTTTGGTTCTGAGATTGGTAGACTGCTTGGGCGTGGTGGACTTGAATGATTAGTCGTTTGTGCAGCTTGGCATGCGGCTGAATGCCTGATTTGAAGAAAATGGGAACGTTTAGGTTTAATTAATTCACCATCTGTACGATTTTCATACTTTTTCTCATATTCGATGACAGTTTGATCTTCTGGGAGATTCTTAGGCACCAGAACAAAGTCATCTGAGTCTTCTGGGGAACCAGATGAAGCGCTATTATTCTCGCTGTCGCAAAGCACGCCTACGTTCGTGATGGTAGCGCAAATAGCCGGATTCTCTACAACGGAAACTAAAAGTAAATATAAAGACACAATTAAGTTTATTAATACACCTTTATATGCCAAGGAATATAATTATAATCTTTCATATGTATTTCAAAGTAAATGTTTGTGGTTGGCTACAACCATCCATACCTGTATTATCGTCTTGTTGTACTGCAGCAGCCTCAACGTCAGCTTCGCAAAGCTGCTGCAGTTGTTGAAGTTGCTGAAGAGGACTTTTCGTTTTTGTTGGCGGAGTGGTTGCCAAACTTAATTGTGGGGGAACATCCGCTGGAAACAATTATAATCATATATACATACATAAGAAAAGTATGTACATATTTACGTACATATATGCATATATGTATGAACATTAGTGTGTTCCAAAAATGCATGTGAAAAAGTAAAGTCGGAATTTTTATGCTCTCACCCCTAGGATTGTTCTATACCGAAAAAAATATATCCCTATTTTTTTTTTTTAATTAAAAAATATTTAAGAGGTCGCTCAAAGCGCCAACGTTTTCCAGGTATTTCATATAGGGAAAAAGCAATTTTTTGTAGAAATGGTATAGAATTCTTAAAAATCAATATTATTCTATCCGAAAACTCTGTTTATCTGCAGGAGATTCCCAACAATAATACTAAATTGTTTATTTAACAATCTTTTCGTCGCAACTATAATTTATAGGTCCGCCAAAAACCCACAGAAACCCGAAAAATGTAGTGGGGGGGCCAATAAAAAATCGTTAGTATTGAAAAAATGGTTAAATAAACAATTGAGTATTATTGTTGAAAGTCTCCTGAAGAGAACTAGAGTTTTCCGATCGAAAAATAGTGATTTTCAAGAATTCTATACCATTTCTACGAAAAGTTGTTTTTTCCCCATGTAAAAATACATGGAAAACTTTGAGCGCTTTGAGCGACTTCTAAATATTTTTTGATATCAAAATAAAAAAGGTGTATACTTTTTTTCGATATAGAATAATCCTGAGGGGTGAGGGCATTACAATTCCGACTTTAAATTTTTTTTTGGACCACCCTAATGTACATACATATAAATACGTATGTATTGCATGTGCGAATAAACTTCGAGTTATTTTGACTTACTAGGAGAAACAGAAGTGGTGATTTTTTTGCCCTGTAAGAAACGATGACTGAAAAAAACTCTCAAACGAAATTCTGTCCTTTGCATTGCGCCGCAGCAAACATAACAGCAAGTCACGTAAATCCGGTGAGACCCCGCTGGGTATTCTGTGAAACAATGAATACATGATTAAAAAAAATACTTAAAATAATCGTTATTTTGATTTCTTTTGGTATGAAGATTTCTATTTTATTGAGCTGATATAGTTGCTATTTGATGATTTTTATCATTTTTATAAAGAATAATCGTTATTTTTGGACCTTTATTTAATCGATAAGCGTTTTGTTTTTTTATTTTTCCAATCTTAAGACCGCTTCGAATTCTTTTTAACCTCCAAAATGGTTCTGATATGATCGAAAATATCGAAATAACAAAATAATGATGAAATACAGTGCCTCAAACAAATTGTAACATGTTGTATACATACATATCGCATGTTTAATAACATATAGAATCATTTCGAAATTTATATTTTGTATAAAGTTTTAAACTTTTGCTTAACATGTTGTTAGTCTCTGCATGGTCGGAAAAAATCCTACACGATAATGTATTTTTGATCTTAAATATAAAAATTACAAAATAACGATAACATAAAATAAAAAAAGAAATTCTATTTAAAGGGATAAAGTTTTATTTTTACTATACAAATCATAACAGTTAGGTCCCTGCTAAAATCAAAATCTTGGATGTTCATTATTGACACTACATACGAACAGTATCCGTTATATTTGAACAAGTATGTACATACATATATATATAAATAAATAAGCTCTTACTTTGGCGCCAAGTTGGCATTCTTTTCGTAATATCCCTTCAATTCATTCGGAGTTTGTGCAAAGAATGGTGCTTTGCCAGTCAGACATTGATACACGATGGTACCCAAAGACCAGAGATCAGCTTTTGCATCGTATTGTAAAGACATTATAACCTCAGGAGCCTAAAATAATATAATTGAATTGCGAATTACTAAAAAATATACTGTCACCACTAACCATGTACATGGGTGAACCGCAAAGTGTAGCCGCCATAACACCCTCATTTAGGAAGCGTGCAAAACCAAAATCCGCTGCAGATAGATGCAGAAGCAAGGGGAATAATGTTTATATTTTGTAAATGAATGTAATGAAATATCACATAAATGTTGACCTACCTATTTTCAATGTGATTTTCGACGGCGCAGGCAAAGTTTTGCCATAATTGTGCGACAACAATATATTTTGTGGTTTAAGATCACGATGCACAATTCCTTTAGTGTAAAGCGCTTTCATGGCACCGGCTGCAATACAATTGAGAATAACAACGCCAACACCTTTCTAAATTATTTAAATTTACCTAATTGTATGAGAAAGAGTCTGACAGTGTCCTCACTCAGAGTTCCCTTTACAGTGAGATAGTCCGCCAAATCACCGCCGTTGCAATACTGTAATTACAGAGGATATTAAACATCGAAAATCTACATACAAAACATATGTACTTAAAAATATGTCAACTAACAACAAACACATGGGAAAATCCATAGGTACATATCGTTACCATAATTCACAAAGGCCCTAACCAACAAATTTTTAATTATAAATGATCAAAAAACATTATAAAACAAGTAAGAGCAGCGCTGTCTTCGGCTATGCCGAAGGCTTAATACCTTTCATGAACATCTGCAATTTTTAGTTTAACAGATTACTGATTTTGAATACATCTGCATACATCGATAGAGGAGTTACATACTTATATAAAAAATCGCATCTAAACATTCAGAGGTATGGAAGATATACTTTATATGGCACCAATCTAAGTGATTTTCACTGCTATGTGATCGGTATATAAACCGGTAACACAATTTATTGGGTTTAGTTTCCTACATAAAGGAAATATATCGCAAAAACTGGTATCTGAACAATAAGTGGTATAGGAGATAAAGCTTATACAGCATAGATTTTGACGATTTTCTCAGTAGACTTTGTATTATTATTTATAAAATATCTTACGAAATTTATCGGTTTTAGCTGTTCAAATAAAGGAGTTTTACAGTAAAATCCCATATCTGAACAATCAGATGTATGGAAGGTATATGTTGTAGTCACCCAATCCTTGTTATTTTCACTGTAAGTATTCTGTTAATAATGAGTGAAAATGGTGCGAAATTTCATGTTCCTAGCTGCATAAATGGATGAATTATAACGAAAAATCTCATATCTGAACAATCAGTTGTATGGGAGCTATAGGTTATAGTTATCCGATCTTTTTAATTTTCACTGTAAGTTTTCTGTTGATAATTATTGAAAACAGTGCGGAATTTCCTGTTCCCAGCTATATAAATGGAGGAGTTATAACGAAAAATTTTATATCTGAACAATCAGTTGTATGGGAGCTATAGGTTATAGTGAACCGATCTTTGTAATTTTCACTGTAAGCATTCTGTTGATAATGAGTGCAAGTGCTGCAACGAAAAATCTCGTATCTGAACAATCAGTTGTATGGGAGCTATATGTTATAGTGGTCCGATTCTTCCGGTTCCGACAAATGATTAATACATTATAAAAATACACCCACCTAACAAATTTGATCCGGATATCTCGAAAACTGAGAGACTAGATTGCATACAAACAGACGGACAGACAGACAGACGGACAGACGGACAGACGGACATGGATAAATCAACTCAGCTCGACGTTCTGATCATATAAGTATACATTTTAATGGGTCTATCTCTTTTTGTTCTGGTACTTACAAACATCGGACCAAAGTTATAACACCATTTCATGCTCATGAAAGGTATAATGAATATGAAAAACAGGTAGGGCTTTTTAAAAAATGGCATGTAACTTCGTTGTTTTCTTGTTTTCGGTACTGGGACGTTAAGATTTTTACTGAAGGTGTATTTTAATACATCCCACCAAAATCTATGAAAAAAGGAGTATCGAAAAAAGTGTTGGCTAGGGCCTTAGTAAATTACGCTAACGATAAATAAATATCTATGTACATATATAATCAACATATAATTCTATGCTGTGCAGTACATACATATGTACATGGATTCACATACTTTCATTTAAATATGCAAATTTATTTAATAGTTGTAAGCTTGACCATGCACGTATTCAAAATGTTTTATTAGAAAATAAGTGTCAAGAAAGAGATAAATGAAAATAAAAAGTATGATTCTCCTAGTTAAAAATCGGACGTTCAAAAAATCTGCGCCAATGCGAAAGAATTAAAGTCAATCAGCAACGGTTAAGATAATAAAGTGAAAAAATTAAGCGCCATTGCTATCATCTGAAATGGTTGTGGGCGGCTAGTCAGTCAGTGCAGTGAACGTTTCTTTACACTGTGAAAAGACAAAATAGATAGATAGTGCGAATGTAGTGCAGCATCCGCTGACCTTGACGTCAATGCGAAAAATTACGCATGTGTTTAAGTTCGGCTAGAAATATGTTATCTGTGCAGATCATCAGAATGCATTCCAAAAGAGAAAAGATCAGGAATAAGAGTAGTTAAGTGGCAACTAATTGTAGTTCAACCGAAAAATAGAGGAATACAGGTGTATTATATTCATGCTTGTTCTTTTCACATGATATTGTATGAAGAAACTTTCATTTTTCTCACAAACGTTAAACGTTGTCATGAAAATAAATAGACCAAAGTTGTAGATCATATCAAGCCCTAATTGCCAAAAAGACGTAAGCGAAATTTTTTTTTCAAAATTTTATTTACATATAATGCAGAAAGAATGCATCTAAGTATATTCTTTAGGAACATTTCTGCATCAAAAAGAAAATTTTGAAAACAATGTCAAAATTTTTAATATTAGGGATGCAAACGATAATATCGGTTCAATTTTCGATGTTTGCCATCGACGTTTACAATTTACTAACATCGCGAAATTGACGATACATCGATGGAAGATTTACCGATGTTTTAAACATCGACTTTAAGACTCTCCGACTTTCTTTCGGTATGTTTGACTGACCTTAAATTTATTATTAATTCAGACTTTTTTTTGTTATTTATGGCCCTATAACAATTATATTCAACAAATTTATTGAGCTTGAGGCCGCTTCTTATGAAAACTGTTATTGAAAATCAACAATAATTTACAAAAGGTAGAAGTTATAGCTGCTATTTGAGAGACCACCACATCTCCTCAGTGACCGCGGTTGAAGAAGTCTGATTAGTAGATGTGGTGATCTCCCATTTTTCATAAAAAAACGGCCTCAAGCTCAATAAAATTGTTGGATTCATTCTGCATGCTAATAACCTAGCCGTTAAAACAGAACAAACACCCCTTAGAATTTCAACAAGATCAGGCCTATGATCTTTAGGACCGAACGACTATACGATGGTATGCATTTTGATTCTAATAATAGAAAGGGTATAGAAAGGATAATAAAATACAAGAAAATACATTCATAATTATTAAAGTATTCAATATTGCTTTAAATTTAACTAGAAATTAACAAATTGCAGAACATCGGAAACCATAGATATATCGATGTTTCTCTGGCGATGTATTTTAGCCTCGAACCACGTAAATGATTATAGAAAGAAAAGAAGATACCCAATGGGGATATTTCCGTAGCCTTGAAAAGCCCTTTCACGGTGCACAGATTGCATAGTAAAAAATCGGTTTTGCCATGGGACAGCTTTGCATACCGTGCAAGAACTTTGCAAGACTTCGAGAATAGCTCCAATGTATGTATGTATGTATGTACATGATTAGATACATACATAGTATGTATGGTGAAATATTGATTGCAGGACATACTACATATGTACATACAATAAAAGTGAAGTTAAATAAAAGCTTGTAAAATTTAGGGAAAGCCTTTCACTGTTTTTTTGTTTTTTGTAGCAGCTCACTACACTTTGTAACATACAAAAAATTTCTTTATGGAACAAATCTGGTGGATTGTGCATGGTATTTTTTTGAAGAACACTATTTTTTACCAATTTTTATAAGGTTAAGGAGTAATTTTGGGTCAATGCCAGTATTTTTCCGTGAAACGGAATACCATTAGCTTTCAAAACCATTTTGTTTCATATCAAAGTATTGCTTCTGTCGAAAGCGCTACGATTTATTCGCATGGAGTGTTCATAAAGCACACTGCGTGGCGCAGGTGTCGAAATATTTGAAAAATTCGTATTTATAGTCCGATTTGTTTCATATTTAGAACATATACGGATTCAGGGTGTAAAAACCTTTCATAGAGTGAAGGTTAAATTAATATACAAATTTACATACGTACATACCTATTTACATACATATAAATATGTACATATATTTACAACTCCTTTAATATAATGCATATATATTGTTCAATGGCATACCAAGTGATAGTGAAAGTTCTTAAAACTATTTTTCGTTAATTTGTATCTGCATACAAAACTAATGGAAGTCATACTTAATACATATACCCATTTGGGGGATTCACAACGGTGTCGAAAGTGTCGTAAACTTTTAAAGTTCAAATAAATATTTACAGAACTTTAAACGACAACCAACTATTTTTTAACACTGCAAAAATTCATAATATGACTTTTATGGTACTTTGCGAGCCCCCTTAGTATATTTTTAAGGCGTTTAAAGTTTACGACATATAACAATACGACACTTACGACACCCCAATTATATGTAGAAAAGTCTTAAATATTTTTTTTCAATAAACAAAAATTTGACCAAACTGAAACACTGGTTTCCTCCAACTAAGCAATGGCTCTCTCAATCTCTCTCTCTCTCTCTTTGTGATTTCCCAGCCAAAAATTTCTGCATCATTTGCTGTGCTTCAAAAGCTTCAGCAACAAAATCAGTTATAGCTCAGCGCTCGAATTTAACAGTTTAGTGTGGCAGAGTTTGTCCGCATAGACATGATATTTACCCGTTCCACAATCGCCCAAGCAATCACTTAGTTGATGAGTCTGCTAAGCAATCCCGGCGTCGCAAAGTAAAACCAAGTAAAGTTTTGTAACTTCAAAACTGACTGAAACAAATCTGCCTTGACATGAATAAACGCATGGGCTATTTGTTGATAATTTAGTGCAAAAATTAAAAAAAAAAAAGTTAGTTAAAACAACATGACATGAATAAGAGCTACTGAGTGAAAAGCACCGGGAAATGTTTAATAAACATATGTACACAAAAACATACATAGTACTGCAGTGTTAAACGACTGCATATACATATGTACATATATGAAAAAACTAGAGGCAAAAACAAAGCTTTAATCGAATCATTTGAATCGTTCAAAGGTTAACTTTTTGTGATCGACAGCGTAATGGCGATAATAGAGGGAGCCTATACAAACAGTGTACGGATTGATACCGTGTTATTGTGTGTGAATCAAATGTGGTGATAATAATTTAAAAATTGCTAACACTGTTTTCTTTGTAAAAATATGCATTATAGCTACTTGCTGCGTTGAAAAAAATTGTTGACGTTTTCTTATGTCACCACCTACATATGTATGTATGTATGTGTACAAATTGCACTTGCCGGTTTTTGACATACGCATCTGCATACATACATACTTTAATACGTGCATATGTAATATTCGCAGAAAACAGCACATCGTCACCTGAAGTGCAAAAAGACGTAACAACATCGCAAATGGAATGGAAAAAGTCGTGACTAATATTTTAATTTTTTTTTTTTATAAAATGGTGTGGGGAGTTGTAATTCGATGAAATTTTTTTATTAGTTATGACTTTTTGCATTTCAGCGATGATGTTTGTTACGTCTTTTTTTTTGCATTTCAGGTGACGATAACAATGCTTTTATTAAAACCAGTGGTTTATGATTATACATAAATATCCATATGTGTATGCATACATATACATACATACATATATAAATATACATCTGTGAACCTTGTGCTTAGGTTTGTAAATAGCTGACGTTGTAAAATATCGAAAAATAAATTTAGAACCGGCTGAAGTGCAGAGGAAGTTAATGCAATCGCGCAACAAAAATGCATTCACAAATGAAAAATTCTCAAAAAATCATAACAAAAGCAATTATGATTTCAAACGTTTTCTCTCACTCTTAAAACCAAACGATTGAGAGTGAGAAATCGTCAATTACGACTAAATTAAATATTGTGATGAGAGTATAGGGTTGGCATCAGAAGAGATCACATTCCGGTGGTAAATTAAAGCTAATGAGAGTCGCCATTTGCTAGCGCGGGTTGGAACAGAATGGTCATTCGTTAAATTCGGCATGTCGACCTTTTCAGCCCATTGCGAGTGTGGTAATCAAGCGACAACGGAAACAACAGCATATTAAATGTTTTATGACTTTGAAAACATAAATAACACAATAAACAGTACATGGATCTAAATTTGTAATAGTCGTCGAAACGTACCGGTGCATTATTAAAAATTTATAACTGAAAATAAAAAGACTAATAATATACTACTCGTATATATGTACATACATACGTACGCAAAACATTAAATACGTACGCAAAGTGATTAAATAGAACAGAACAGAATAATTAACACGAAAGTATTCAATGGAATTAATTATTTATTAACAAAAATAAATTAAAATAAAATCAATGTGTGCTACATGAACCCAAATTTACATCTTTTAAGTGTTCGAAAGTACTCATTCGTAAATTGCAAATACATTTTGTTACTTTCCCAACAAAATGCTCATTTATTTTAAGTTCGGATTGCTCTTAATATTCATACTCAGTTTGAGGTAAAATAACTGTTTTTATTAATATTTTAATATTTTTATTGATGAGCATTGAACATTTAAAAAATCTACTATAACCATATGCGCCAATAAAATTTGCAGTTCAATTCTTTATTTTACATTTTATTGCTGCTATATTACTTTGTCAGCTATCTTCAATCAATCCAATTGACAACTCGCTCTATACTATATCATAATAATCGATAATAGTATTATCGCTTTTAAAAAAGCGTAAAGGTTTCAAAGTGCGAAGTTCATATAAAATGCGATTCAGTACCGAATAGCTATGAAATTATATGTATGTGTGGCAAAAATATATACAGATGTACATATGTATGCAAGTACGTAGTATATATCACACGGGTTTTAAAATTGTATACAAAAGTAATCACTTGGTATGCATTTATCCAACTCATTACAGTAAATTAACAGAAAAATTTTAAATGCTGTTGTCATATGAATAAAATGAAATGGACTTTAGACGAATAGCGTATAGCATATGTATATACATACATATGTATAATATTTTTTCTGTGCATTGGGGTTCAATTAATCATAAATAAGTATGTACACAGTTAGGTAATTGTTGAAATTAGCTGTTTATGATTTTTGGCGAACTTATCAACAAAGCGGTAAACCTTTGAATTGGTTGCAAAAGACGACAAAATTTATAGCTGCTACCTTTTTGAAGAACAATTTAAAATACTTCAAATTTATATAAACACTAACTAATCAATTAAAAGCAAAACAATACGGAAATATGATTGTATGTATAAATGTATGTATGTACGTACATATGTACATACAAACATACACACCTGAAATTCAAAAGGCCGTAACCAACATTGACACTGAAATGGAAACGTTGCGACTAATAACTTTTTTTTTACATATAAAATGATGTGATGAGTTGTAATTCTACAAAATGCATCATATCAATCAAAAATTAAATTTAGAGTTTTTGTTAGTTAGAACTTTTTGCATTTCAGTGACGATGTTTGTTATGGCCTATTGCATTTCAGGTGACGATAAGTAGAAATGTAAAAGAGGCGGCGAATTGAAACAAATGAGGGTTGGCAATTTTAGATACCCTCTAAATGAACAAACAAGAGCGACATAATGATAATAACGTATATACATACATACATATATCCATAGTAAAAGGCTGCCGTGAGTATGCATATGTACATACAAACGCATAAAAATGTACGTATATACTATGTATATATATACATAACTTGGTAGTGTCACACAATAGCGTTCGTTTTCGTTTCAGTCGTAAGAGATAATAATATCCTGAGGAGAACCCAGTTGATGACGTGAGTACCTGCGTTTATAAAATCGTATAAAGGAAGCACGTGAAGTGCAGGCGAAAAAAAGGTGTGAGCAAGAAAAAATTAGATCAAATGGGGTGTTTTTGTACATACATATGAGACATAGAAAGTCACAAAACTTTAAAAAAACTAAAGTTCTTATGTTGGGAATTTTTTCAAAATCGTGGGTTTTAATAAACACTGAAACTAATTTATTGATGTAGCTTATGTTTCAAAATGCTATTAGACCTTTCTAAAGTAATCTACCCAACTTTGTACAGGGCTGAATTTAAAAAGAAAATGGGTTAAGGCCTTTCTATATTAAGATAAGGTGTGATCTTACACATCTGCATAAGTATGCATGTATGTATCTGTACATTAAACTGCATCACCAAAATAAGTTGCGGTTTTTCCTCCATGACTACAAAATTTATTATATTTGAAGACGTCCACCAAAATATTTAGGAAAAATTTTAAGATTTGCCTGAGCTGGACCGATGAGAAAATACCTCCGAAAATGGAGTTATTTATGAATACAAATGCATAATTTCTTAAAGAATTTTTGAAAAAAAAATCCCCTCAGATGACAACGCAGTTTAAGCTTAAAAAATCTGCATACAAATATTTAAAAAATTTGTACAACGGAATCGTAATAATGAGATTTTTGATGCTCACTTGATGGAGCCAGCAAGCTGGTGTCGTATATTTCCCCTTTTATACAAAAAGGTCTTTGGTTCGATAAAATATTAACTTTTTTTCCAGAGTTAATTGTTTTTCTATACCAACCATTACTTATTGAAAATGTTTGCGTGTATACGTATATATGTATATGTAAGTAAAAAATTTTAGCTAACATTTTTAGCCCCAACGACTTTTCTTAGCTCTTCTTTAGCCCCTTTTTTAAAGGAATTCGCGGCAACACTACCAATGAGGTATCAGTGGAACATCGGTCCAGCTCACGTAAATCTTAATATTTTTCCGAAATATTTTGGTGCAAGTCTTAAAATAAAATAAAATGGAAACACAGTACCGATTTTTTTTGTATATAAAATAAATCACAAGCTTGAAAATTGACAAGGTTGCACCACCTAATATCAATAAGTTTATTTTTTTATTTGATAAATGGCTTAAAGGATATTTTATCTTTCGAAATGGCAATACATACATATATCTGTTTTTGATATCACTTTAGACAAACCCTCTTAAAGACGAAAACAATAAATAAGAGTCTTTATACTTTTTCGCACGCAATATAAACCAACCTATTTAAGATTTCTATTCTTTCAAAATATGTATGTATGTATCTGCGATTTTCTGCTCGGACAGAAAACCTTTCCTTTAAGGGAGGAAATTGATGTAAAATGAGGTCACACCTTTACAACCTAACTGTTATGTGCTATACAAAAGCAGATAAATGTTTAGGCAAATATGTATTTAAATGTTCAATGCTCTTAATTAATTCATACCAGACTTCAAAAACCGATAGATGGCTTTTGTTTGTACGCACATACATATGTATGTATGTAAGTATATCTTGCAAAAATGAGTTAAATCCTATAAAATAAATGACGAAAGTGCCTTTTTGAAATTGTATAATGTTTCAACAAAAAGGTACGCATAGCTAAATAGACTCCACGAGATTTTCAATTTTAACAACTTCTAATATATTAACAGCAAATTGTTTTTGTAAATGCAGTAAAAAAATTTGGCTAAATTTTATTTGTATGTACATCTATGTACATAAGTATTTCCATTATAGTTACACAATTAAATTTTTTGAACATTTTCTTCTAACCTTCGATGGAAATTTCTAAAAAATTTTGTAGATTATTGAATCAGAATCTATAGTCCAAGATGATACATAGGATAAAAATGGCGGAAGTCTAGTTCTAAGCCTAATACATGCAATATACTTTATACATACATACATACATACACACAAATGAATGAATGAACGTCGTGTTGTTGTTGACGGATGAGCCGACTTGTGCGGGGTTTAGTAGCCGCTACAACAACAACAATGAACGTCATCTTTTGGCTTGTTTGTGTTTGGCGTTCTTCTTCTTCTTCAAAACTCAAACATTAAACATCCAATTTAAGTATTGATACTGTTTTCCAACTATTTAGTGTTCAACATACGCAAGCTGCACCTCCGATACTAAATCACAACTCATCATACGATGACTATCCTGATGACTATGATTATTATGTTGAGAGCGAAACAGTTCGAAGTGCAGAGAAAATTACATTAGACATCATTAACCCAGATTACCATTCAATGTCAACGTCTACTGTGGCTAACACAATACCAACAACAAGTAAATCAAAAACATTATTTAGTATATCATCATACAGTTATCCACGCAGTAATCATGTGCTGGAGCCAAGCTGTCCCAAAGCCTGCCTTTGTTTAGAAGAATACAAACATATACTGTGCAATGGCGCTGGAATGACACAAGTCCCAAAGGATTTGCCGGCCACATCTCTTCTCCTCGATTTAAGTGAGAACTATATCGCGGAACTGCATGCGGAAGATTTTTCAAATATTACTAAAATTCGTGAAATCAATTTGAGCGGTAATAAATTGAAAACGATCAATAAAGAGGTATACTATATGCAGTACTGAGTCTGTCTACAGTAAAAATGGAAAATATTTTAGGTCTTTGTAGGATTGAAATATTTACAACGACTTCGGCTAACTGACAATCAACTGACACACATTGAGCCAGACGCGTTTTTAGGCACCGATCTAAGTGAACTGGATATAAGTAACAACACTATAGTATTGAGAAGTGACGGTCCCTTTCTTACTCAGTCGACTCTACGAAAGTTTGCATGTCGTAATTGCAGTTGGAGCCAAATATATGATGACACGTTCAAGGGTTTAGACGGCTTACAATCTCTGAAACTGGATCTCAATGATTTCGGAAAGGTGCGTATTGTGTGCGTGTTTATAGTACTGATAAGTATGCGCGCATATACAAGAAGAAGTACACATTTACTCACTTTGCCCCTTTACTTTTAAAAATAAAACCCAGTAAAGTTTTTGAGTTTAACGGTTCAATACCCAGGTAAACTGATGTACCTTGAATACAAGAATATGATTTTATGTACACATATAACTTAATAACAACACTAGTATGATAAAAGCTTTCGTTTCTCCAAAGCTCACCGCATATGTTTATTGACGTTTTTTCATTCCATCGTCATTCTGACAGAAAATCAATGTAAAAGCTTTTACGCCGCTGCAGAACCTTATTAAATTGCGACTGCCTGAATTGGAATCGGCAGAAGTCACCGAACTGTGTAATTTACTAAAAACTATTGACAACATA
>NW_023458559.1:81867815-81874466 GCF_013731165.1 Rhagoletis pomonella
CAGAAGTCACCGAACTGTGTAATTTACTAAAAACTATTGACAACATAGGCTTTAGAAACTTTGAAATTAGCTGCTTTGAACTAGTACTGGGGACATCATATAATGATAGTATTACTCTGGTGACAGATCCACCCTACCTGTCGACGGAGATAGCCATAGTACCAACAAAGGTGCCAGAAGATACAACTACTGAAGCAACGCCGAAAAAGGGAGAAGCCATAAACAAAGCAAGTGGCGTACAGAACAAAACGGCAAAGGCGGCTACGTCCAAACCAACAAATACTGCATCAATCGTGAAACAGAAGGAAATTCAAGAAGGAAGTATGTACATATGAGCTGTGCAAAGCAGAAAGCGCTTTTTTTTAATTATTTATTATTATTAGATACTAGGATGCCTGAAGTAAACAACACTTTGGGCGTGACGACGACTGCGACATTTTCGGTACTTGAAGAAAGTGCTAATAACTCTCTAACGACGCCCAAAATACTAACTGCCAGCATTTTGAGCGGCTCTGGAGATGTAGCAAATACAGTAGTTGAGAATATTACTGTCAAATCGATTGTTGAGACTGAGAACAGCCATCAAGTACATATTTCTCAGGAAATGGTTAACCTCTTGCTTATATGTAAGTAGCATAATCACTGATGTCTAGATGATTTCAATCGTTTTTAATTGCTTTCTTTAAGGTATTATTATAATAGCGATTGTTGGAATCATTATTGGCATAATTTGTCGCAAAGATGTGGGCGGCATTAAGACAAAATGTTGTCGTACACGAAAACCTGAACCAAAGGATCAAGTGCAGCCTGCCGAAGAAATACCTTTAAATAAACTAGCATAACTAGATGTAATTTCATATTGAAATAGGAAGAATATTGTTGCCAGGTGTGTGAAAATATACTTTGTCAGATGATTTTAGCTAAGTATTGGAAGCCTGCTTAATATGTATATAGTTTATTTAATATTTTCAGTATAAGCAAAATCTAGAAATATTTACTTCTATAAAAAGATCAAACTGTTTTTTTTTATAATTAAAACATTCATAAATTAGTATAATTTGAAATTATGTACAAATTGGGTGGGGAAATATCCTGACAGTAGCACAGCGTACTTCAGTGTTACGAAAAAGAAATTTCGATTCAACATTTTCTACAAATCATTATGCCGGCTATGCACAATATACTTAGTATACATGTGTGTAACATATTTTCTGTTCGATACCTAGTAGCAATAGTTCGTAGTAGTTTTTTTTGTATTTTTTTACAAAAAATAACTGCATTTACAGGAAATAACCGCCAAAGTATAATATCAAAATTTAGAAAAAAACGCTTTTTATATTTGAAATTGTTCTGATATGATTGAAAAATGCAATACGATTTTATTAACCCTTTCAAAAACCATTTCATAGGTGGTGCAACTCAAAATGTCCGGTTTACCAGAATACGTGAAAAAAATATTTCATAGCACATGGGCAATTGAGTCTTTACCTTAGAATTGTTCAACTAATTACTCCAACTTTTGTTGTAAACATTTTTAGCGCAAAGTTCCAAACCTTCAAATTAGAATTGAGCCACCTTTGAAGAGCGTGTGCGATATGCAGAGCTGGCTCGTTAATATTCGTTTGGGAACTAAATTACTCTTAAATGCAAATTACAAGGAATTGTAATCACTAATCAATTTATTCAATTTAATTGATTCCTTTTTCCATTCCTTAGAAGTAATTTCAAAAGTATTTTTTGTTTGTTTTTAAATTCCATTACAAGGAATTGCATATTGTAATCGGAAGTATGTAATTATGTGCTAGTAATGTGATTTTTTTCAATTCCTTTGAAAGGATTTGATAATGAAAGAATTTTTTTTTTCAATTCAGTTGATCGGAATTAAAAACCAAAATTTTTGCTTCCAGTTCCATTCTTCAAAGTAATTTAAAAAATCATCGAAAATATTAATTAAATTATTTATTGCTGTTGAATTGCAACTTCCTTGAATAAACAACTTTTACCTAAATAGTATCACTAATTGGACTTTAGGATAGCCGGAGAACTTAACTTGTAGCTGTTCAGTTTATGGGTAACTGTTAAATTTTCTGGAGCCTACCGCGAACGCGCGAAAAAAAATACATTAGAAATTACTTATAAGGAATTTAAAAAGTAATCAATTCCTTTGCTGTGTACTAAAGAAATTGATTCCTAATTACAATTACTGAGATATATTGATGTTATTGTAATTTAATTGTATTTACGCAGCTCTGGCGATATGCATGCAGCCATGCTAATTTCAAATATTAAAATTAATAACTAGTACCGTAAGATTTAAAACCTTCCTAGTAAAATATATTAGCGTGCATGTAAATAAATTGGTCCGTAAGTTAACTTAAGCCGTTGTTCGTATTCGGGACAAATACATACATACATACATACATATGTAGGTATGTATGTATGTGTATACTCACACATTTACATATACTATTTGAATTTGTTCAAATGCTCATTTACTAAAAGACTGTTACAACTCAAAAAACGAAATTTTCCGGCAAATTATGCAGAATTAAGGTGACCTCAATCAAACAGATGCGGTATACCGGTGCGCTACGATGCTTTCAAAAATTGTATCACACAGCAAGCACAATTGATCGCACGATATGAGGAGTGACTTGTTCATTGTAGAGTTCGGAAATTGAAATCATACTTCAACTCGTCAATTGTTACCCTATATTGGCCATATGAACAAAAAGTAGACAATTGTATATCTTAATATTTCAGACCTTTTATCTGGCTTTCTATCGTCATCGCATCAAATACAATATCGTGTCGCATCTGTTTGCGGCCACCTTTATTTGTTATATATCATTCTTCAAATTTTGTGCAAACATTTTTCTCCATTTTGGGAGTAATTTGAAAACTTAAAAACGCGTCTCCTAAAAATCTCGTTTTTTAAGTTTTGACGTAGGTGTATGTGTACAAACATATTTACATAAGAACAAAATATTTATATTAAATAAATGACCGTAAATCATTGAGTTTATGTTTTTTAGTCAGTGAATCTGTGTGTCAAATCCCTGCAGGGCCAGCTACTAGCTGTGAACTAAAATTCTACCAATTTGCGTTTCAGCCCAACTAGTTCACATTCTATCATTTTTCAATGTTAGCGACTGGTATTTTTATACCCGAGCGCACTTGTGCACAAGGGTATATTAATTTTGTTCACATAACGGTTGTTTGTAACAGCCAAAACGAATCGAGATAGATATAGACAAATGTATACATAAATGATCAGAATGAAAAAAGAAATCGATTAAGCCATGTCTGTCTGTCCGTCCGTCTGTCCGTCTGTCCGTCCGTCCATGTACACGATAACTCGAGCAAAAATTGAGATATCTCAACGAAATTTAATGTGTAGGTTTCCCTTAATCCAAGGTAGGTTGGTATTGAAAATGGGCGAAATCGGACTGTAACCACGCCCACTTCCCATGAAACGGTAATTTCCAGAAATACGAAAACTGCGATATTTTAGTAACTACTGAAGATAATTCACTCAAAATCGATATTTGTAATAATTTTCAGACGAAAAATAAGAATATTATAAATTTTTGGAAAATGGGCGTAGCCACGCCCACTTATGGTTACATGTGTCTATCTTGGTAACCGCTGCACCAATTTCTTCCAAACTTGGCACAGTTGTTGGCCTTCGCACAACATACCAAATGGCTGAACATTTTTAAAATCGCTCAGCAACCACGCCTACTTCCCATATAACGGTAATTTTCAGAAATACGAAAACTGCGATATTTTAGTAACTACTGAAGATTATTCACTCAACATTGATATTTACAACAATTTTTAGACGAAAAATAAGAATATTATAAATTTTTGGAAAATGGGCGTAGCCACGGCCACTTATGGTTACATGTGTATATCTTGGTAACCGCTACAAAAATTTCTTCAAAACTTGGCACAGTTGTTGGCCTTGATGCAGCATACTAAATGGCCGAAAATTTAAAAAATCGGTCAATAACCACGCCCACATCCCTTATAACGGTAATTTAGAGAAATACAAAATCTTCGATAAATCAGTAAATATTGAAGCTTATTTATTCAAAATTGATGCTTGCAACAATTCTTTACTAAGAAATACGTTTATGGTAAAATTTTGGAAAATGGGCGTGGTACCGCCCACTTATGATCATATATATGTATATCGGTAACCGTTCTACCCATTTGTACCAAACTCGGTGTGGTTATTGTGCTTGCCACATATAAGCAAAACCTTGAAAATTATTGGAATCGGACTAAAATTACGGCCGCTTTTCATATAACGGTAAATTTCAGAAATGCTTGAAACTGCAAGATTTCGAAATTTAAGGACGCTAATGTACTTAAAATTGATACACCCCGGCTTACCATCTAGCGGTAGCTTTCGGAAAGGTGAAAAAACATATATTTAATACTTGCGCCGGGTATTTAACGGTCGGCTCCGCCCGAACTTAGACTTTCTTACTTGTTAACATTGCGATGTCCTTCAAGATGTCAATTGTCAGGCTATGCATCAGCATCTACTAGGAGAAATACTAGTAGCATCATACAAGTTGATGAGGTAGTCTGCCAATTCATCCTCCATGAAAAGCATAAGTATGCCTTTTTGCTCGTGGCGCAATGGCCGACAGAGCAAACCAATCGCATGGTGAGGTCTCAGGTTCAAATACTGGCGCAAGGAAAATTCTTTAATTTTATTTAAGTTTTTTTTTATTTTTTTTTCTGTAATTCATTTTTTTATGTAAGCTTTTTTATTTATTTTTTCTGTAACTAAATTTTTTATGAAGGGGTTTTGTTCAATTTCTAAATTAAATTGAAAAAAATTTAATATCTTTTTTTTCATGGCACAAGCTTTCTTGCCATATGTATGTGTTTTCTGCAATGCAATTATGTTTTCAAATTTGATATTTATATTTAATTTTTTTTTTTTATTTAAAGTTACTTCTTAATTATTATATTTAAATTTAAATAATTATTTCTACTTATATTGATTTAACTTTAGAAAATCTTAACCACCTCCAAGCGGCTTCGGACCTGCGTTCTCAAAACCAAAGCCAGTAGTCTTCACATGACGCCACAGACGACATTTGTAAGAAAAGCAATTAATTGCGCTTTATTTTTAATCGACTTCCAAAAAAGGAAGGGGTTATCAGTTCATCGGAATATTTTTTTTTATTTATTTATTTATTTTTTATGTATGTTACCGCATAACTTTGGACCACGTCAACCGATTTCGATAAAGGTAGTGTCTCAGAGGTGGTCCCATACTAATCTGGTTAAGATCCTATTTTTTTTATATGAGAGTTGAAGTCGGTTTTTTTCTTGCTAAAAATTACTTCTTGGTTTTGGCAATTCAAAGACAGATGTCGCTGAACGCTTAAATTCTTCGAAAAGGTCGGACTGGTAGGCACATACTCGTTAATGTACTTGTATTTTTTTCTAACTGGTTTGACTTTTCACTGCAGGGATATTTTAATACCCGATCGTACTTGTACACAAGGCTGTTAAAGCTTGGTTCGCATAACGGTATATATACCTGCATATTATATGGGCATGCTACAATAATTTAAAGGTGTTTCACTTCTTGTTGTCCCCCAATCGTTGTCGTCAAGCTCAACTAACGGGAGACCCAGGAAGTGGGCCACTCCAACTGGGTTGGTCGAAAGGGTTTGGGGTTTAGTATAGAAATCAGTTGCTTACACCATTTTCATTATTATGCAGGTAAGTAAAATTCAGTTAATTTCTTTTTGTGGCTTTCTGTAGTTTGGATCTGTGTATCTTTGTTTATTTTAATGTTGTCGTATAATCAAATTTTTTTTTATTTTTTATTCAACAATTTTTGTTGAGCTTGAGGCCGTTTTTAAGAAAAACTTATTGCGGAAAAGCAACAATAATTTTGAAAAAATTGTAGAAGGCATAGCTATTTCGGAAATCACCACATTTCCTCATCAGAATTCTTTCAGTAGGATTCGAACCGACGATCCCACTGACTCAGCCAGTTGTCTACGCACTGTGCTAAGTTCGCATTGTGAATTCTTGTTGCTCACCACTATTAAGAAAATCGAATAGAAATGCGAAAACGAGTTCACAAGACAAGAAATTGGATTATTCCAATATGATTTTTAAACCCGATATTTATATATTTTTTGTAAGAAAATTATATAATTCTGGATAGTTCCAACCAACCAACTCGATTGATCTTTCCTCCATATCAATCAAAACTTCCAAAAAATAACGTTGACGAGCTAACGAAATGCATAAAAACATCAACAACTAAAAACTCTACCCGTACTATCAACAAGTACAGCTGCGAGCACTAAATTAGTAATGTGCGCTTACGGTTACAATTTTTTGAAATTACTAGAAAACCAAAATAATAGTTAGATTAATTTTTTGGAAAAACTAAAGAACAATTTCATAATATAACTAAATTTAGGGTCAAAAGAGTTTTATTTACATAAACACTAAAAAAAAACTAATTCACGCAGAACCACATGTGCTTCTATGGAAATTACTGCGAGCAGAAAAATAGTAGTATATATAATAACAAGTAAGAAAGTCTAAGTTCGGGCGGAGCCGAACATTAAATACCCGGCGCAAGTATTAAATATATGTTTT
>NW_023458559.1:81874566-81877990 GCF_013731165.1 Rhagoletis pomonella
GCAACGGGGAAATGTTTCTGCAAAATCAAACCAAAAAATTAGCAAAACGGGTAAATTGTGCAATTATAAACCCAATTGTAAATGAAACGTCTAAGTTTCTATGGAAAGCCTTTTGCACAAGGAGGACAACTTTTCGAAGCAATTTTGTTGCGCAAATTTGCACAGTGTGCTGGGCAAACCCTCAAGCAGCTATTAATTTCAACTTTTTAATTTTAAGATTTTTCAAATAATTAACTTCCAAAAATTACACAAAGGCTGCGTTTCTTTATACATTCCGGATAAACCCATTTCACAACCAGAATAAACAGAATGCCATTGAAATATACGTTTACATATCATCAGGAACGTTCTAAAGAATAAGTAAACAAAAAAGTTTATCCAAACGTTCAGAATGAATAAAGAAATGCAGCCAAAATATAAAATTGTCCTCATGAAACCCACTGCACAAAGTTGCCCAAATTGCTCAAATATGAAACTTGCGCGTATAGATCAGTACTTTTAATATATGTATATTATTGTATATCGATGGCTGAGTGAAAGATCGACCTATCTCGGCAGCCAGTTCGAAAACGCCCTATCGCAGAAAATTTTTGAACAACGCTCTATCTCAGAAAACTTTTCAAGAACGCCGTACTTCAGAATTCGATTGAAAACGCCCTATCTCGGAATTTAGTTGAAGAACGCCCTTTCTCAGCTGCCGATTCAAAATCGCCCTATTTTAGCTTATTTTCAATGTATTTTCCTTTGAGATAGGGCGTTTTTGAACCGAATTCTGAGATAGGGTGTTTTTCAATAAAATTTTGAAATAGGGCGTTTTTGAACCGAATTCTGAAGTAGGGCGTTCTTGAAAAGTTCTTTGAAATAGGGCGTTTTTGAACTGGCTGCCGAGATAGGTCGATCTTCCACTCAGCCATGCTATGAGACAGAAGTGGCGTAACCCAAAAAAAATTTGTTTGCACTACCTTGTTAAAATAGTCTCAAATGTGATACATCTATCTATATTCTATCTGTACCAGGGTAGCCAACTTATTTTTGAGAATTCCCCGATTACGACAATGAAATTCACCACTGGTGTTTCTGATTATTTTATTTTTAAATGTAATTTATCTATGTATTCGTAGACCAAAAAAATCTAAAAAATTTTAGTCGCATCAATTATTTTTATTTCGTTATTTGATTTGAGTTATTTTTTTAATAAAAATATAGTTCATTCTTTAACAAATACCATATAAATCCAAGTTTGAAA
The DNA here is from genome assembly GCF_013731165.1 of Rhagoletis pomonella. Lineage (NCBI taxonomy): Eukaryota > Metazoa > Arthropoda > Insecta > Diptera > Tephritidae > Rhagoletis > Rhagoletis pomonella. Next base: position 81,875,813 of record NW_023458559.1, read on the forward strand.
CTTTGTGCAATATTTGAAAAAAATTCAACAACCTTTCGTAAAAATTTCGAGCTTTTTAACTGGATTTCCTAGAAAGACTTTGAGTATGTCGTTTTGTAGTACACTCAATTCTATTATAATAAAGATCAAGTTTCAGGTGTCTAAAAATTTTCGTTTTAGAATTTTTTGCCCAAGCTTTTGCGGTGTTCTTCCATATGCAAATAATTTATGTATATTCGTTATTTGAAAGCAAATGCGACAAACGAAATTTTAAAAAATCAACGGTAAATTTTGGCCATTTGAAACTTTGTTATACTAGAATTGAACGAGCTGAAAATCCCCACAAAAAACGGTCCATTCCCCACGCAAACTGAAAATCCCCGCAAATCGGGGAATTCCCCACGAGTTGGCTTCCCTGATCTGTACTATAATAAAACTGTGGATTGTATGTATGTCTGTTTGAACTCACTAATCTCCGGAACTATTGAATGGATTTTCATGGGGCTTTAACTGGTATATGGAGTCACCTCGGACGTAACCTATAGTATAAAATAATGGGATCTGACAAGGAGGCGTGGCACCTCCCATAGGCGTGAAATTTTTAATCAGCTAAAACTTCGAAACCGTAGGTCACATGAATTTGAAATTTGGTATGAAGACATAATATCCATGGTAGGCGCTTACAGTAAGCTACATATATATGAATTAGTTTGTACAAGGAGGTGTGGCGTAAAACTTTTAATCAGCAATAACTTCGGAACCGTAGGTGACTCGACTTTTAAATTTGGTGCGAATACAGATCTATGCTAGATGTTTAAAGTAAAGTATCCATATATATAAATGAGTTTGTACAAGGGGCGAGGCACATCCCATAGTCGAGAAATTTTCAATCAGCAATAACTTCGGAACCGTCAGTCTTATGACTTTGAAATTTTGTGTGTTGACATACACATCAACATTATGTAAAATACATATACATACTGTTGTAAAAGGCGCGTGGCACATCCTATAGGAATCATACGTCACAAGAATTTTAAATTATGCTCTGCATCGCAAAATATACTTTTGCAAAAAATGGTTGTTGTTGTTGTTGTTGTAGCGGCTACAACAACCCCGCCCAGATCGGTTGATATCTCAGTCGTTGTCGTCAAGTTCCACTAACGGCAGCCTTAGGAAGCGTGCAGCCCCTATCGGGTCGGTCCACAAGAACAAAGCCGTTAGGGTTGTCGGGTTTTCCGGGCATGCGAAGATATGTTTCGAGTCATGTGGGGTCTCTCCGCATGCCGGACACTCATTTGGCACATCCTCATTCCATCTACTTAGGTAAGAGTTCAACCTGCTGCAGTAGTCAGAGCGAAGTCGGGCAACAAAGTTGAATTGCTGTGCAACTTCGTCTCTTGGACCGCAGCTATCAATATACCATGCCGACACATGAAGACGGTTATCTCCTCAATCTTGCTCTGTAGCCCGTTGCAGTTAAATTGAAGCAGCTTCATGTGGTTCGGGAGACGTGTCGTGATGTGGGGTGTAAGTGATGTGTGTGTTCTTACCGCCGTTGGCTGTGTGCGCTGCTGTGATGATTGCCGCCCTGTAGTGGTGGCGGGAGGCATCGCAATTGGGGTCTGCGACCGAGCAGCGCAACACGGGCCCTCGAAGTTCCCAGTCCAATCTCGCGTGGTACGCAGACCTGAGCATGCCCTAAAGTGGCACCAGCCAAGGCAGGTGTTGCACTTGACTGATGTCACATTACGGAATATCCTGGTCTGACATACCGTGCAGATTGTAGGGGGAACCAGGAGTTGTTGGCGGCGGCGTGTGGGTGGTGGTGCGGTTGTGTGTTTTATGTGGTCTGTCGTGGCTGTGGTATGGTCTATGGTGTTATTGTGTTGTGGTGACTGTGTGAGGCTGCTCGGGCGGACTGAGGTTAGCCGTGGAGGCTGCTCTGTTTGAGCAACAGGGGGCCACGTACGACGTGGTCCACTGTCGATGTGTCCGTAGTCCCGAGCAGACTCTGAGGTGACTCCACCCCTCGCAGGCATTACACTTGACTGAGGTGGAGTTGTGGTGTAATCGTCTCCGGCATACACCGCAGGTGTAGGTTTCTGGCCCTGGGTTTGACTCGATGCCAGCCCTGAGTAGAAGAATACGTAGTGAATGTAGCCCTATGGACGAACAACTTCTGAGATACTTCGCCGACCT
>NW_023458559.1:81878090-81883550 GCF_013731165.1 Rhagoletis pomonella
AAAAAAAATAATCAACGGTAATTTTTGGCCATTTGAAACTTTGTTATACTAGAATTGAACGAGCTGAAAATCCCCACAAAAAACGGTCCATTCCCCACGCAAACTGAAATTTCCCGCAAATCGGGAAAATCCCCACGAGTTGGCTTCCCTGATCTGTACTATAATAAAACTGTGGATTGTGTGTATGTCTGTTTGAACTCACTAATCTCCGGAACTATTGAATGGATTTTCATGGGGCTTTAACTGGTATATAGAGTCACCTCAGACGTAACCTATAGTATAAAATCATGGATCTGACATGAAGTCGTGGCACCTCCCATAGGCGTGAAATTTTTAATCAGCTAAAACTTCGAAACCGTAAGTCACATGAATTTAAAATTTTGTATGAAGACATATCCATGGTAGGCGCTTACAGTAAGCTACATATATGTGAATGAGTTTGTACAAGGAGGTGTGGCGTAAAATTTGAATCAGCAATAACTTCGGAACCGTAGGTGACTCGACTTTTAAATTTGGTGCGAATACAGATCTATGCTAGATGTTTAAAGTAAAGTATCCATATATATAAATGAGATTGTACAAGGGGCGAGGCACATCCCATAGTCGAGAAATTTTCAATCAGCAATAACTTCGGAACCGTAAGTCATATGACTTTGAAATTGTGTGTGTTGACATACACATCAACATTATGTAAAATACATATACTGTTGTAAAAGGGGCGTGGCACATCCTATAGGAATCATACGTCACAAGAATTTTAAATTCTGCTCTGCATTGCAAAATATACTTTTGCAAAAAATGGTCGTTGTTGTTGTTGTTGTAGCGGCTACAACAACCCCGCCCAGATCGATTGATATCTCAGTCGTTGTCGTCAAGTTCCACTAACGGCAGCCCTAGGAACCGTTCGTTCGTTCGTTGTCGTTCGTGTCTCCCGAGGCAGACGAAGCTCCGTCTCGTCTGTGTCCGGTGGTGGTGTGCCTAGAACGGCATTCACAGGTCTAGAGTCTACATAACTCGAGACTGACTCCCTGTGAATGCCGTTCAGGGCCAGTCGTTAAGCTGACGGGTCCAGAGGCTGTTTGACGAACCTCTGGACTTCTGTTAGTTCATATAGATGCCTCCTGACGTGCCTAGGCGAGGGCTCGTCTGCAGAAACTGCTTGCAGAGCATTATGTTGTGCTCCTTTATGGGGAGCATTTGGGCCTCGTTGTGGATGTGATGCTCTGGCGACATCAGGAGGCATCCTGTCGCTGTCCTGAGTGCGGTGTTCTGTGCAGTCTGTAGCTTCGTCCACTGCGTCCTACTAGTCCCCGGCGACCACAATGGTGCTGCGTAGTTTAAAAACGGCCGGCCTATTGCCTTGTATGTTGCCAGTAACGTTTCTTTGTCTTTGCCCCAAGTACTGCCGGCTAGCGACTTGAGGACCTTGTTGCGGCTCTGTACTTTATTGACAATAGCGGTTGCGTGCGCAGAGAAGAAGAGCAGGCTGTCGAATGTTACTCCGAGTATTTTGGGATTATTCACCGTCGAAATTGGTGTGTCATCGACGTGAATTCCCAGCGGTAGTCTGACCTCCTTCGTCCAGATTGTGAACAGGGTCGCAGAGGATTTTGTAGGCGAAAGGGCTACACACTTTGCAGTGAAGAAGCGAGAAAGTTCGGAGAGATACCCGTTTACTTTCGAACACAGGCCATCAATTCCATTCCCAGTCGCCATGATCGAGCAATCGTCGGCGTAAGAGACAATCGAGACTCCCTCTGGTGGTTGAGGGAGCTTTGAAATGTAAAAGTTAAACAGTAGGGGGGAAAGGACACCACCCTGTGGAACCCCCAGTTTTATTTTTCTAAGTTTACTCGATTTGTCCCTAAACATTATCGACGAGTGTCGACTACTCAGATAATTTGCCGGCCACCGTTTGAGCCTTTTTGGGAGAGAGGAAGCCTCTATATCTTCTAGTAGCGTGGAATGGCAGACGGTGTCAAACGCCTTTGACAAGTCCAACGCTACTAGAATCGTTCTCTCACTGGGACGGTTACGGTTAAGGCCACGAGTTATCTGAGTGTTTATGGCGTTAAGTGCAAAAAATGGTGCCGACAGATGGCGCCGGAGTCGACATATTTAGAGAACCCTTATTTATCGTATGACCTGGCTTAACGGGTATTAACTTTATGATACGAGATGCTTCTGCAAAAATGGACCAAAAACATAAATGGCCTCTACAAATTTACAATTTAGATAACTTAATAAAGCCCCATTCTTTAAGTATACACACAAAGAAGCGCAAAATTTTTTAAGCTCCACAGATGTCCTAGGCACATCAAAAGTTCATCAGAATATCAAGAAGAAGTGTGCTGAATTTGAGAGAAAACGGTAGGAATATCAATGACCCCGTTTGAGCGGGAAAACTTGTGCATCCTGTGAAACAGCAGGATTATAGAAGGAGATTACGCCTCCCAATATCTAAAATGAGTGTCCACCATGGGGTGATTCCCCCATGAGGCCAACCACCTCTTCACATGCCCGCTCCAATCCAACTCAACTAACACACCTCTCCCTCTGGTTCGGCCCAATCGAAATATTAAGTTTTCTGGGCCCACCGTTATTTGAGCCTGTGGAAAATTACGGGCTAAATAAGCAGTTACAACAACAACAACAACAACAACAACAACAACAACAACAAACATGCATTTTATGCATTAGTATTGAGTGAAAACAGAAGACAATCATGACAAAAACCCCAACAAAATATGAAAATAATAAAAAAAATTGCGGATTTTTCTGAAGCTTTTCGGTTCACAGCAGGGATGAAAAATGGAAATTTCAGATTGTACCTAATATCATAAAATAAATGTACCTAAATGAGACAGATTGTACCTAAAAAAATTTACATCATTCATTTGTATTATTATTATAAATTTTTTTTAAAACATGAATACAAAAGATGGATGTACTTTAAACATGATTAGGTTTTTTTTTAACAGAGCCTATATCTATAGACTATAGTCTAATGGGAATCGAAGAAGCGTTGATTTTGTTTAATTTTGACTACTGAAAAATATTGGCGAAAAAGACAAAAAACACACTTTGCGAAGTATACTTCTTTATCCAGCTTTTTATAAAACAACAGGAAAAGTCTGCTAGAAAATAATCAAATTGCCGTAAGTAACTTCGAAAGCATTTTAAATATATTTCCAGAAATCAAAAAGCGAATATGGGTCAAATAGCTGTAGTTCTCATCTAAAGAAAATATGAAATTTGAAGACATCCCAGACACTGGACTGTATATAGGGATGCAAATGATGCATCGATGTTTTCAAAACATCGATGTTTCGTCCAAAAAAATCGATGTTAATATCGATGTTTTGCTGGAGGATACATCGTCGATACATAGACCAGGGTTGCCACTTTGGTAAATTGTTACCAAAATTGGTAGAAAAAATCTGGGTTGGTAAAAAGGTAAATTTTTTCTCATTTTGGTAGATTTTTGTTGAACTTTTCGTTACCGGATTATTTTTCGTAGTTATAATTATATTATAAATTTCTCTGCATACTTTTTATATACTTGCATACGTATAAATGTATATCGATATAAAGCGAACATATCGTGCTCCATTCAAAACTCATATTACTGGAATCCCGAGGAGCTTTTGATGGCCTAAATATTTTAAATGATTATTTAAATATAAAGAAAAAATTTACAGGTATGTAGTGAAGCACTAAAATTGTTCGAAAAAAAATGAAATCAACGCTATTTTTTATCAATAGAAATTGCTAAGTAAAGAAACACAAAAGACTGGCGGCAAAAAATTAAAAAAAAAATCAACTGGAACCACATTGTGAGCTATACTCAAGTATTATTTGATTTAAAACTCGGTATCTTCCGATTCCAAAAATTCAGAGTAAAAAATTCGAAATTTGGACGAAATTTTTTCGAATTTTTCTAAATGTTGTATATAGTTTGAATCCTTAATTTTTATTAATTTAGTTAAAGCAACAAAAAATTGTTACTTGAAAAACATTGCGAATAATAAAAAAATCACCAAGTGCTTTTTTGAGTCACTGTATTTGTCTATAATAACTCGAGTTGAAGTTTTTCAAATTATGTATGAAGTTTCGTTGTTGCCTTTAGTTTCATCACTTCCGCTTTGAAGGAAACTGCGAAAATGCCAAAAATATGACTCAAATACCGCACAATTAGTTAAATAAAAAGTTTCTTAAAAACAATTTTAGTTCTTATTGAAATAACTAAAAAAATAAAAAACTATGGTTTTAATTAAAATAAATAAAAAAATAACAAAGCTATAGTTTTTATTAAAATAACAATAAAAAATTTATTGGTAGATATTTTCCAGATTAGGTAGATTTTTCTCAAATGGATGGTAAATATTTTTTTCGTCAGTGGCAACCCTGACATAGACTAGGAAAGTGAAAAACATCGACATCGTTCACTCACTCCGTTCGTATTGTGCCGAACGACCAGTGGCAAGCGAACGCTTGTGAAGAAAGATTTGTTAAAAGATTTGTTGAATTTTTCAAAGTTTTGTATAAAGTTATGGTTTGCAGCGGATATGTGAATCTAGTTCTTTCGAGTTTAAAAAATATTTCAGGCTACATTTTATTTCGTGTAGTAGATGGGATATTAAAACATCGGTAAAACATCGATGTATCGTTTTTATAACCGATGTTTTTTGACAACGATGTTTGTTGCGGGAACATCGATGTTTTTAAGAGCATCCCTAACTGTATGGGCGAATAAAGGCTGGTTTTCATTATGCCATATTTTGACAACAAAATTTTTTGACATATTTTGACACAACTTTCTTTCCTTTATCCCTATTTTTACCGATGATATTATGGGCCAAAAACTTATAAATAGCCACTTTAACAGCGCATGTACACGCCTGAAGGCCTATTATGATCTAAATCAATCAAAAGACCATTTTTTAGTCTCATTTGACAATTTGTTTTCACTTATTTGACCGCAAATGCCATTTAATTTGACTTAGTGAAAATAAGCGTTAAGATTAATAGAAAAAAATTACGAATTTGAGGATAGCTAAGTAACGTGTTTATTTTTCGTAGTAGCTGCTCTAAAAACAGTGTAAGATGTTTAAGATAATACTTAATATGACTTTTTTAAATTCTTCCTTTTGACCTCTTTTCTTTCGAATTGTTTATTCTTCAAAATGAAAGCGAAGCTTCTCGCGTGCCTACAAGTAACTATATTAGCACGGTAAAGGAAAAAGAAAAAAAAACTAAAAATGCATCTGATCAAGAGATGATTGTACCTAAAATCTATATCATATCATATATAATCAATTGTACCTACTCTTTCATCCCTGGTTCACAGTCAATGGTTATCCTAAAAGAAGTGGAAAGACACGACCTTCCACATTTCAATGAATATAAGATAATGAGAATCCGTTAAAAACTGTCCAATTTTTGGCTTGTGCGTTGACC
>NW_023458559.1:81883650-81886599 GCF_013731165.1 Rhagoletis pomonella
ATGAGAATCCGTTAAAAACTGTCCAATTTTTGGCTTGTGCGTTGACCCAACATCCAGATTTTCAGTTTTTTGGTCATAACTTGAGATTTTGGGGGTGTATTTGAAATTCTGCCAAGCCAAAATACTTCCCACTTCAGGGTCTACGTAACCGGAACGACGCAGATTTATATCTGGCCAAGGACTGTCACTCCAGCAACACTCCCCAAAAACTCTTTGGAGAACTTGCATGCTGCTTCAACAACAAATTTTCTGGACCTGTTTCTATCACTTCTACTACATAACATAAAAAGTACCAGCAACCATTTTTTTTTAGCACCGCGTAATTATTGAATCATACATACATACATAGGTACTCCATGCGTTTGCCTATTTTGTTTTGTTTCATATTTTTAACTCAATTTATTTATTATTGACATTTGTAGCATTTTGGGCTGCTATTTTTTTTATTTCAGTTTGCTTTAGTGGCTTCTTTTTTCTTATGTCAATTGCGTTTTAATTTATTATATTTCACACCAACTGATAGCATACGGGCAGGTGGAAAGGGGCAGCTCCTTCATTGCAGATTCTCGATTAAAACTTGTCAAGAATATACAAATATACATATATGTAAATGATTTACGTACTCCCATATGCGCATTTATAGTTATATACATATGGACATACATACATACATATGTATGTACAAGATAATATGTACATACATATATACATATGTATGTATGTATATTGGTTATTAAATACTTGTTATGGTGTAGAGTCTACACTGTAGACTATTATGCCTGCAAAAGTATTTACATACAAAACTATAAATTGAGGGTCAAAAGCTATTTATTTTGTCATAAAAGTCAATAAGTTTATGTATAAGCTACTTACTTTACGATGACGTCCTTTGTAGACCACGGCAAAAGCACCATGGCCAAGCATGTCCTTTGAACTATATTCATAGTCCCCAACTATATTCATTGCAGCGAAGTCTTAATATCGAAGGAAAACAAAATATACAGTGGTTATCAAGCAGTTTTATAGCTGGTATGGAATGGGATTTTATTCTTCCTTAGTTCATTGCTCTGGCTTACAGAAGCAGGGTTAAGTTTTATTTGGATGTAATTCAGTGGTTGGAGCCCGACAGCATTGTGCACAGTGAGTCGTTCAGATTAATGCATCAAAATTACTCCGGTAGTTAGTGACCCAATACCAACGTGGACCGACGGTACCGTAAAAGCAGATATAATGCGTGAAAAATGAGTGAAGCTTTTTTCGATGTGCGTTCATCAATTGCAATATGTATTTAATTCGAATGCAGTTGTGTCGGAAAATCAATTTCTCATTTTCATATTCCTCGTTTCGCTTCTTTTATTTTTTCGTCGTTCAGTATCAATCACAATTTTTCTTTTATAATTCGCATAAGCACTCAAAAAATATACTGGTTTTTTGCTAATGTATAACTAATTTTACGGAATTTTCATTAAAATCATTAAAACCTTTTCACTTTTCACTTTTTTACGAGGAAGTGACAACGAACTAGCAAAAACAATGTCCGTCTGAAGCGATATGTGCGATTGCTATCAGAGAGCGTAAATCTACGTTCTTTGTTGACAGATGACAGCAAGGCGAATTTATTACAGATTTGACAGCACACCCCTAGGCAAGGCGAATTTATACAAGGTGGTCTTGTAAAATCAGCTGATCTCATCGCCCTACATGTATTTTGTTTTTGGCTAACACTCTCCATACAAAATACATATGTAGTTCCAAGAGCAGTCCGGTTTACAGGATTTAGTCAGAACTTACAGGAAGTCGTTCCTATTGATATAAAACCTGTAAGTTGGAACATTTTTGAGAGAGTAACTGAGCAACTGTTCCTAGTCAGAAGTTACAGGATTTAGTCCGCAGATTTTTTTTCCTGTAAGTTCATGAAAAGTGTCAAACGATCAGCTGATTTGCATGTGCAAACAAAAACAGATAGCGGTGAAAGCAAAGAACCTTATATTTAAAAAAAAAAGGAAGTAAACAACGAAATATATGAATATGTATAGATTTTAATAATTAGTTAGTGATATTTCAGCCAAATCAGTGTTGTACAAATGACATGTAAACAAACCGACTGACGTTTTTACAGGATATAGTTAGTCTGTTCCAATAGCAGTCCGGTTTACAGGATTTAGTCAGAACTTACAGGAAGTCGTTCCTATTGACATAAAACCTGTAAGTTGGAAGACTTTTGAGAGAGTAACTGAGCAACTGCTCCTAGTCAGAAGTTACAGGATTTAGTCCGGAGTTTTTTTTTTCCTGTAAGTTCATGAAAAGTGTCAAACGATCAGCTGATTTGCATGTGCAAACAAAAACAGAAAGCGGTGAAAGCAAAGAACCTTATATTTGTTTAAAAATGGAAGTAAACAACGAAATATTTGAATATGTATGGATTCTAATAATTAGTTAGTGATATTTCAGCCAAATAAGTGCTGTACAAATGACATGTAAACAAACCGACTGAGGTTTTTACAGGAAATAGTGCTTTTTGCGTTCCGGTGCACTTCTGCATCTGTTCTCCTTTTACTCTCACTTGAGAGAGTAAAATTGTAGTTTGACAGTTTCACAGGTTTTAGTCCGAAGTTCAAAGGAACAGACTAATGCACATTAGGAAGTACCGCGGCGAAAATCTAAATTCGCCATCCACCATGTTCGCCATCAACACCACCCACGGTGCCAAGGTGTATTAAACAAGGTGGTGTTGGGGCGTCAGCTGAGTTTTTCGCCGTGGAGGCCATTACGTCAAAATGATGTGATTGTTGTAACTCATACCAATGACAGTATGGACATCAGCGTATAATTTGTTAGTGTAATTTTTTACTTATATACGGCCAACACCACCTTGTTAAATACGCCTTGCACGGTGCATTCTATTGTTGCGATTATCCTCGAAACCTTGAGGGATTTCCCAAATATGCT
>NW_023458559.1:81886699-81890471 GCF_013731165.1 Rhagoletis pomonella
GGAATAGTAAACAACAGCCATGATTCAATTATGCCTCATTCATCTCAATTTCAGTCTTTGGCAATAAAATTTGCTCATGAGAATAATCTAAAAGCACGTAGAAAACTTTTGGAAATATATAGAAATCATTTAATGAATTTCAAACGCTCCATCCTGATTAACCGTCGACGTTGGCAGCAAAGATTACAACGCCGGCAAGCATTACTGCGATCATTTTTCATGCAGCACATCTTGGAATTAGAGACTAGTTTTTTAGAGCTTATTCCTATTCCGAAACTAGGTAGTATTCAATTAAGAAAGGAATTGCCTAAAGCTCTTTTATTAACTGAAGAGCCTGTCGCGCCCGTCTATATGCGTAAATTTTACGAAGATGTTATGGGAATCAAAAGTGAGGAGGACTGTATATCAAATTTTCGTATGCGAAAATCATCGTTCGAATGGATATGTGATCAATTAAAAGAAGTCATGCAGCCTTCGGGGCAAACTTCGCCTTTCCACAAGCTTGCATCTCATGAACAACAAATCGCGATGGGCTTGTACGCTTTTGCAACTGGTAATAATTACGGTGAAATAGCACGTATGTTTCAGATCACAAGCCGCCAAACCATCTACAAATTCATGAAATTGTTTGCCGAAGCTATTTTAAAAAAATGGGGTAAACAATTTTTAACCATGCCAAGCACTGAAGAAGAATATGATGCAATCGGCAATGCGTTTTATAATGCCTCCAATATGCCACCAGTGGTCATAGGAGTGTTGGGTATATGTGAATTGACGACCAAATCGGTGAAACTAAACAGCAATTCAAACGAGCCAGCAAACTCCACAATTATAATGCAGATGCTGATCGATAATAAATTATGGTAAGTTCTTCTGGTTTATTCCTTCTTTATCCTGCCTAATGTGATTTTTACAGTTTTCGTAAAGTAAAATTTGATTCAAATCAGCCAAGTCTATTCCTAGAAGAAACAAACGAGATTTCAAATGTAAGTATGAATATAAAGTGGAAAATTCTTCACACATTTGGCTGTATTCGTAACAGCATTACTGCAAAACTCAAGTCATGTATTTCTAAAGCACAAGAGAATAAAGCATACCAATTGCGCAACTTTAATAAAAATCGGTATTTATCGCAAACGATTTTCAAAAGTGATACAATTAAAAATTTGGCATTTTTGAAATTATTCGTTAAAAATGTACACAGAGCACGCCGAAACAGCCCTTCATAGGGAGTCTGTCACCAATTACGACGACTCTCGGCCTATGAATATCGTGATCGGAACCCAATCACCACCTGTAGCAGAAACGGAGCTTCGCCTTACCCTGGCCCAGTTACGGTCTGGATACTGTAGCGGCCTCAACAGCTACATGTCCAGACCCGACCCCAATACTAGTAAACCAACGCCCCTCTCCCTTTGGTCCGACTCTGTTGAAACTGCCCATTTCCTGGGCCTACCGTCAGTTGAGCTTGACGACAATGATTGAAGGATTAACCGCATAAGCAGGGCTTAGTAATGCCGCTACAACAATAACAACGGAGCTTTTGTTTACCTTTCAGCCAAAGCGTGAGCAAATTTTTGTTAGAATTCATTGAAAAAACCCAAGGGTAAAGTTTCCTTTGCCCATATGGTTATCATGTGCTAAGCAATAGTTTTTCGCATTTCCGACAAACGTGTAATATTGAGTTGTGTCACTTTTAAAGATCGTCGGCGATATATAAACCGAACATGGAACATTACCATATTCGTATCATGATTTAGAAATAAGACTGATGTTTTGCATAATTGCGTTTAATGTTATACATGTAATGATCAAATGATTGAAATCAATTAAATTTACTTAGCTTCCGCCAAAGTTAATTAGTGAAAAAAGGGTTTCACGTTTTGTTGTGACGCCAGATACTTACTATCCACTCCGGAAATGGCTCATGCATAAGTACCAAGAACCGGCAGTGCCACACGAATTTGACTTCAATGAAGCAGTGGACAACTTGTTTGTTTTCAGAGATAAGGCTTTGCAACGATTATTTGCCCGGTGGCGCATTTTAAAATGGAACTATGACCTTAATTCTCGCACAATTGACAAAATTGCTCTAGCCTGTTGTGTACTACATAATGTCCTAGAAGAGAACGAAGAACCATTTGAAAAAGAATGGGCGAAATGGATGAATCTAGAAAGCACTAAATTTACAATGAGCACTCGCTTTAAGCCAGTGTTAAATGTACTCCAAGGAAGATCCTACTCATGGGAGGCAGATGGCGCTGCTGAAGTACGCGAATTCCTAGGTCGCACCATAAGCTCAACAGAAATGTAGTATTTACCAATTGACTGAAATTAATTTTAATCAAGTGGGCAACATTCGACAAAGTATGGGTGTGTTTAGAAGTGCATCAATCAAAGCATCAGACGTATTTATTTCTAATCTATAATTATGCATTTCTGAACGCACCCTATTTTTCAACAATGCCAATAAGCAGCAGAATTGTAATATTAATGATAGATACTAAGTCCAAATACATATATTTATTACCAAAAAATATGCAAACAAAGTCGATTTTACTTTTTAGTATAAGCGTTGTGGTGGTCCCATAGAAGATTTAATGTGCAATGAACGCACATTTTGCCAGTTCTTCTTTAAAAGAGATACCAAGAAATTTATAGACAAGTGGATGTTCTGCACTAGCTCATCAGGCTTCATGTTAACGTGGCCTACAGCAACAGACAGGCATAACACCTTCTTCATTTGGAACTTGATGGTTGACTTAACTTCTTCGATTTTGGCCATCATAGATTCAGTATGAGACAAAAGACCAGGGAATTTGCCTGCCTTGTTCAAACCTGGACCCAAAAGACGTGGGATTTGTTTGATCAGCGATTCTGAAGCCAAGAAAGCATCGTACGACTTTGCTAGTTTCTTCACCAACTTCTTGTTTTTGTTCAATTTCTTAAGAGCTTCAGCATCCATGCATTCCACTCCATTAGCTTTAGCCTCGTCGCAATGCTGTTGGTCGCCGAGAACACACACCTTCATTTTGGGGCGAGGGATGTGCTTCAACCTACGAAACAATACAATAATTAATAAGGCACAAATGGCACAATCTTAGAAAAAAAATTTCATTTCACAATCAGTCGATTTTTATCTACATAGTAACCAAAAGGCTCATAGCTTTCAGGTAATACATGCAATAAATATTTAAACATCATTTCATTCACTTGAAATAACTATATTTAAGGTGGGGACTTACACGATAGATCGTGCTTTTCATCTATCTTAAGAACTAGAAAGCGGTCAATGATAGACCTACTCAGTTTGATTTTAAGACCCTGAGTGAAGGTCCGTCAAAAATCATTTGACTACCTGAGTCTCAAACTATATGCATTAAGAAATCATTCCTAATGCACATTGCTCTTCAACTTAGGTGCTCACCCACGTACTTCACAGTTCCGGAGAAACGCTTATCCTTTTGGGGATCGTAGTTTTTGAGACCAATTTGCAATTCCACAGTCTCCAAGAAGCCACGCTTCTTTTTTAGCGAGAACTCCAAAACTCCATTAACCGACTCGTAGAGTGTATCTCGTGATACTTTTGACCTGTAAACAAACAATGAATTAAATAAGATTTTAATCTATAAAATATACGTATGTAAGTACATATTTGTTCAAAATTTAAGCTGAAATTCCAAATAAAAAATTAGCTTTAGAATTATGCCAAAAATCTTGGACTTAATGTAGCAATCTTTTCCAAACTTCTATAGGATATTGATAAATCCAT
>NW_023458559.1:81890481-81896359 GCF_013731165.1 Rhagoletis pomonella
TACCTATGCAGTTTTATAGCCATTTTTAACCGACTTCCAAAAAAGGAGGGGGTTATCAGTTCGTCGGAATATTTTTATTTATTTTTTTTATGTATGTTACCGCATAATTTTGGACCACGTCAACCGATTTCGATAATTCTTTTCTTTTGCAACGGAAAGGTAGCGTCTCAGGTGGTCCCATACTAATTTGGTTTAGATCCGATCATTGAATCATGAAATATATTGATATATATATGTTTTTTTTAAGTCGGTTTTAGTATAATAATATGCGAATTTCAAATGTCTAAAAATTCGGGTTCATTTTTGAGAATTATTTTCTGACCTAGGTACGCATTTTTTCCATATAAAGTATTCTTAGATTTTTGTTTTATGGAAAAAAACAAGTACGCTCAACTCTGTAAGTAGCAGTATGTTATGAATATGAACATATGCATGTAAGTATGTACATACTATGTATATACATATTCTTATAGAACGAAAAACTATTCTTATCCTTTAGTGGAAATTTACATGTACAACAGAACAGAAGATAAAAAAATTGAAAAGCAACGGCAACAAGGAACGTGCCATTAATACTATGTAAATATTTTCCGCCCCCGTTAGCAGAGTATAAGTCAACGAAGTTTTTCGGTAATAATACGACCACTGCTCTTGCTGACATCAACATCGCTACTCGGTAACCAACAGTTGTGATTTTCCATCTCTCTTTCATTCCATATTGAAGAGATATTTTCTGTTTTTATTAAATTATAATTGGTAAATGGATGTTCTGTTGGAAACTGAAGTCTCCGTAATTCATAACAATAGCTGACGGAATGGATTGCTAAATTGAAGATAATAAAAACGGATGCATAATTACATAACTGAATTCCTGTTTAAAATCAATAAGTTATTCTAATTACATACGCTATTTGCCCCGCTCGATTTTGAATAAAGACTAATTCGGCGACAGGTGAAACTAACCAAAACTACGAAATTGTATGGAAATACTATAATTCACTTATCAGCAGTGAGCTTGTAATATTGTGACTACCTTGGCTGCTTCAGCTGTTCTGACTTATTAGATACCTGAGATGTTACCGTGCGCTAATTGAATCAGCGAATTTTTAAAAATATTTGTTAAGTAATGGCTCGGCCCGTATATGAAACACACGTAAGTTACAAAAATTATATTTTATATCGCATAAATATACATAGCATATACATATGAACTACATACTATACGTGTATACCTACATACATTAGACCAGGTCGGTATTAATACGATAGAAAAAAGTTTGTAGAACATACAGCCTGATTCGCTTGAATAGGTACGCATATTTTCCTCAAGACCCAAGCTTATATCTGGATTTGTGGGCATCAGAGAAGTTTCTATTTGATCTTGTTTTGAAGAATGCTTAATTTTGAAGAAAAGTGGTGAAAATGAAGAAAACCCTTTGATTAAGGCGCTGGCTGGCCCAATGCAGGCTTGCTTTGCGCGCCTTGCTGACTTTAATTTGCTTTGATTTCTTTGAAAACTTGTTTGGCCGAATGGCGGCTAGGAACGCTGTCAAAGTAACCAGCTGTCTGGTTGAAAAGTCAATGGCTGTTCCCATAACACTAATAATTATTTTCCTAGAAAACTCTAAAAAATTTATCAAAAACTTTCAAATTTATTTTTAAATTAATACGAAATAATGTTGGTATTTAAAAGAAATGGTAATAATGATACATATGTATATCTACATTTACTAAAAAAATTACAGCTTAAAAAAGCGATTTACTTGAAGAAAAGAGTGATAAATTTGTTTTCCTTTCATGTAAAATTTGTACTATAATGTTAAATATAAATATGGAAACAGCGAACCATTTTTATTTCATTTCGAATTGTTTGCATTTTCTGTGACTTTTTTTAAAATTAAGTAAGTAAATTTTTGTTTGAATTTATGTTTTTTGAACGGGAACATACCTCTTTGTCAAAGGCCTACAAAACACTTTCAAATTTGCGGTTAAAGAAAGTCAAGAAAGGCTGCCATTTGGCCAGCCTGTATACGTTTTAGTATATTCCAAATCATTTTTGACACTTCTCGCAGCAAAGCAATCAAAGCAAGGCAGGATTGGGCCAGTACCTTTACTTTGGATATTATTTTACTTTTTATAAAACTACAAGAAAATTATTCTTTCAATTTTTATCCACTTGAAGTATAAGGATGCCATAGCCTTATTATGTGCATAGCAAATTTATTAAACCTATAACAGCAAGAACTGGCGAAACAGGTGCACTTGCAACTGCAAAAAATGCATAAATGGAGGGCTTTGCGGATCCAGGACTCTGCAGGCGATTTGTTGGAAATGAAGCCGAAGAAAAATGCTAATGTTTTTGACAGCTGAAGCCGACAGTTCGCATGAACAAAGCATGAATTGGAGTCAGAACACAAAAGCTAGACGGAGATAACAAAAGTCCTTTACGAAGTCAACAAAGTACAGAGCCGCAACAAGGTCCTCCAGGTCGCTAGCCGGCAGTACTTGAGGAAAAGACAAAGAAACGTCGCTGGCAACATACAAGGCAATAGGCCGGTCGGTTTTAAATTACGCAGCACCAGCCGGTCGCGGGGACTAGTAGGACGCACTGGATGAAGCTGCCGACCACCTGCACGACGAGGCAAAAATGCAATGCTCTGTAAGCAGTTTCTGGTTGGGAGCCATAGACGTGGTCATCCGAATGGGCAGCTGCTTGCAAAAGAGCCCTCGCGCAGGCACGTCAGCAGGCATCTCTACGAACTGACGGACGAAGTCCAGAGGTTCATTAAGTAGCCTCTGGACCTATCAGCATATCGACAGGCCCTGAACGGCATTCACAGGGAGTCAGTCTCGAGTTATATAGACTCCAGACCTGTGAATGCCGTTCTAGGCACACAACCACCGGGCATCGACGAGACGGAGCTTCATCTGCCTCGAGAACAACTGGCTACTGCAGCAGGTTTGTTTTTAACCGACTTCCAAAAAAGGAGGTGGTTATCAGTTCGTCGGAAAATTTTAGAATTAAAATGAATGGATGCTTTTGTTGGTTTTTGTGTTAAAGCCACTGTGCCTATTCAATTGAATCAAAATAATAAGCATACATTTCGTGTAGTTTGATAATACGTGGAATAAAATCCAAAGTAAAGAGGTATTTTCTCCAGTTTCACCACATAACTTTGGAATTGATCATTCTCCAACATAAGATTAAAAAGAAACTTCTCCGATTTATTTGCATAAATGTGATTGATCGATTAAAAGGTATTTTTTTAAGACCGGATTTTTTTTAACGTCATGGGAAAATGCATAAAAAACTAAAATGTTTGACTCTAGATTAAATAAATTCAAACATAAAATTTTTGAACGTTGGGAGAGTCTGTATTTGGTGTAACGAGTTATGTGAGTATGTACCTTACTTGGACAGCTAATTTCCAATTTTCGAACTGAAAAACGGCTCCTAGCTGCCGAACTAACGGTGCTCCATTTTGGGTTATCGCCGTGCAATAAGCAAAAATTGTTGTAAGATATAGTCATCCTTATAAAAGGCATACAAGAGTAAACACCTATTAATACACACAAAGGCTCATTTAATGTGCCTTGATACAAACCAATTCTTAAAATATTATCAATGAGACTATTCAAAGCTAGCGATACAATCCATGGACGAAGTTATCATTCTTTTACTTTTGACCCAAAATGCTAATTCATAAAACGATTCTACGAATTGAGATGCTATCAATTTTATGTGGAATATTATTATATATGCCATCAAATTTTTCCTATTACGTTCGCTCTTCTCTAATTTAGTTGTTTAATAAACAAATATGTACATACATATGTATGTTTCTATGCATGTACACAGGCATTTGCAATGTTTTTCAAGCTAACTGGACTACCCTACCAAGAAATTTTATGAAAATTCGTTGAATTTTTCTAAGTTCTGTATAAAGTTTGATTTATGTGGTTTTGATTAAAGCATTAACTATATTTTTATAAAAAAAATAACAAAAAAATTTCAACTCGAACATTGCAAATATTACCTAAACAAAAAACACCATGCTCTCACTTTTGATTGCCAGTGAATGTACTTATCGCACGTTCAAAATTGTAGTTTTTGGGTATTGCATCATACAATCAATAAAGTTGATAAGTTGAATTAGTTCGGTCTAACAGATAACTAAACTTCCCACAAACGCGAAGATTTGTGTCTTTCCATCTGTCTTTTTGCATACCAATTATATGAATTGATTAAACTTTGCGTTTTCCCCCAAAATTGAGATTTGGAAATAATTTTCTATATTTTTAAAAGTGCGATATGCTTCCCTGCAAACCATTTTTTCAGAGTATTCTGCATTATAAAGACATTTTAAAGGATTCCTTAAGATTTAATTCGATTTTTTGCCGAATTTTCCAAAATGAAATAAATTACGCACACTTCCATTCTTTTACGAAATTTCGGAAGAAAATCTGTGAAGCAACGAAAATAATGGTGCTATGTGAAGAATATCTTTCAGAATTTTTCCAGAATTTTTTTTTATTTTTCGTACAGAAATTTCTTACCACTTCATATAATTTTCTTTGAAAATTCGTAAAAAAATCGTTACAGAAATGATATACTCCTAACGATTTCCTTAAGATTTCGGGAACTTTGGTTTGCAGGGTTACTGCCAATATACAAGTATTACATATATGATTTGAACAAAACAAAGTTACACTGCCGATCAAAACTGAGTGCATGGTGATTTTATTTTAAATATTTACAATGTTTTCCAAGTAATTTTTTTGTTATATTTTTAAAAAATATTTTCCATGCTATAGCCAAAACCATAAAGTTAATTCAAACTTTCAAACTTAATACAAACTCTAGAAAAATGCATAAAATTTCCATAAAAATTTTGAACTTTTTTATGTATGTTACCGCATAACTTTGGACCACGTTAACCGATTTCTATAATTCTTTTTGTTTTATAGGAAAAGTGTTACTTCACAGGTGGTCCCATACTAATTTGGTTTAAATCCGATCATTTGATCATTAAGAAATTTACGATAATCTTAAATATATATATATACTAGCAATTACCCGGCGTGATTCGCTGCGCCTTAAATGTATTTTTGTGTTGTAACTCTCCCCTAAGCTCTTATGGCCTCATTTACAAAATATTTTTAAAGAACTTTATGAAGTTAGATTTAAAACAAATCGATCTATGAAGCATTGTTTATTTTTTTTTTTGAGTTAATATATTTTCAAAGGTAATTAGAAAATATGTAAAGAACCGACTTTCTCTTGGAAATTTAATTTATAATCTTATAACTGGAGTCTACTATCGCACCCTTTCCTCAAACGTGTATTGATTCAATATTCAAATAACGTATATTTATATAATTTGAAAAAATCTCGCTACTATACAAATATGTACAGCAATATTAACTAATATTTTCAAATGTTGTGAGAGGGAGTAACAAAACAAAATTACATGAAACATACTTATTTTCGTGAGGGATACTCACACACCATATACTTTTCTATTGAAATTTTTCCTGAATTTTCTTAGCTATAAACCTCCAACGAATGCAAAACCGTGGAAATCGGTTCGTGCGTTCTGGAGTTATAGCGTCAGGAAGGAAAACCCTACTTATTTTTATATTAATTTTTATATTAAAGAAGATTAAAGAACTGTCCGCATTACACAATTTTATTTTTCACAAAAACGGTATTCATGAATTTTTTAATTTTTTTTTATTTGCTTCCGCATATTTTTGACATAACAGCTTTCATTTTATGCCCATATTAAACAAATACAGCCTAAGTTTACCCAGGTCCACGTTTTGGTCTGTATCTCGAGACCCTAGTCACCCAGCTATATGAAAAGTGCTCTATCTT
>NW_023458559.1:81896369-81921622 GCF_013731165.1 Rhagoletis pomonella
AGCTTTAATTTGATACCCATATTAAACAAATACATCCTAAGGTTACCCGGGTCCACGTTTTGGTCTGTATCTCGAGACCCTAGTCACCCAGCTATATGAAAAGTGCTCAATCTTAAAGCATTCATGAACAGCTTTGATTTGATACCCATATTGAACAAATACACCCAAGGTTACCCAGGTCCACGTTTTGGTCTATATCTCGAGACCCTAGTCACCCAGCTATATGAAAATTGCTCAATCTTAAAGCATTCATGAACAGCTTTCATTTGATACCCATATTGAACAAATACACCCAAGGTTACCCAGGTCCACGTTTTGGTCTATATCTCGAGACTCTAGTTATTTTTAAAAATTTTTTTTTGCTACAAACCTCACGGAGCCCGAACCGTGGGAATCGGTTCGGCGGTTCTTGAGTTATAAGATTACCAAGGAAATGTAACTTCTTTTTATATATATAGATGAGTATTGAAGTCGGCTTTGTTTTTTGCTTAAAAATTACTTGTTATAAATTGCACTTCTTATATGAAAAATGCGCTGTTTAAAACTTGCGCTAATTTTACAAAAATTTCATGAGGCATGTAATTGCATATCCAAGAACTGAGATTAAAAAGTTCAAAATTTTGATGGAAGTTTGTTTGTTTCTAAAATTTTTATTAAGTTTTCAAGTTTGATTAATATATTAATGTAATGGTTTTGTTTAAAGCATGAAAAGTATTTAAAAAAAAAAAATACAAAACAATTAACTTGAAAAACATCGCAGATATTTGAAAAAATCACCATTCTCTGAGTTTGATCGCCAGTGTATGTACATAAAAAATACAAATATGTGCATATTCATATGTATGTATATACAGATGCGTGCAACTAATTAGCAACGAAATTCAAAACGATATTGCTTGCAAATTATGTTTATTTATTTATTTTTAATAATTTTCATTTAAAATATAATTCAATCTATATCAGAAACCACAATAACAAAAGTTGCAAAGCTTGCACAAATTGCAAAAAAATTAATCAAACTTCAAAAAATTGTCATCAAAATTTCAAAATTTTTTATTAGAATATTTAGAAAATTTTCGGGTATGCAGTTTTGTAGCCCATTCAATTTTAGTATAAAGTGCAAGTTTCAAGTCGCTAAAAATTACCGTTGATTTTTTAGAATTTTTTTTGTCGAGGGTGTTGCGGATTTTTTTCCATGTAAAAAAATATTTTGATCATGTGTTATACCCGTAAATTTTCTAAATATTCGAATTAAAAATTTTGAAATTTTGATGACAACTTTTTGAAGTTTGATTAATTTATTTGCAATTTGTGCAAGCTTTGCAACTTTTGTTATTGTGGTTTCTGAAATAGATTGAAATATATTTTAAATGAAAATTATTAAAAATAAATAAATAAACATAATTTGCAAGCAATATCGTTTTGAATTTCGTTGCTAATTAGTTGCACGCATCTGTACATATGTATACATATTTAGCCTTAAATATGGCATAAGAAAATTTTCAAATAAAAATTATACTTTTCGCTCAACTTTGATTCAACTAAAAGTATGTGAAAGTTGAACAAGACAAACACGCTTTAAGCGAAAAGTGAACGTTTTCGGGCAAAAATGGTGGATCTACGCAACCTTCCGTAGCAAGGGGGGACAAAAAGTCAAAATGGGGTACGTCTGACCGATGAGTAAGCCCTCTTGAATCCATGCATTTTTAAATGCATATTAGTGTTCGTGCTAAATTTCCAGCACATATCCCAAAAAAAAACAAATTTTCAAGATCCAAAACATTACTAGTACATAGTCTCCCATATATACATACATACTACATACAAACGAAGCTTATCTCTAATATACATTTTTGATGATTCTTGCTCTCTTATCGCTTTAAAAACGATACTCACCATTACGTACGCTAATATTTATGAATTTTTTTATTAAAAAGCTCACACATACATTTGTATGGCTGGATGTATGTGCATATGTACATACATATGCATATGTATAATATTGGCTTCATTTTTAACATTGACATTGGAATACATAATAAGCCTTAGTAGATGCAGGGCTGGAAAATATTTGAGCCGACTTTGCTATTCGTCGACATATGAAGCGCCGGTTCGCTCATGTGCCTAGCGTGTATGCAACTAGCAATTGCCTCGTCGTCCAGCCATGCTGAAGTCAAATATAAGTAATTAGACATATTGGAAATTAAACTCTGTTAGTAGTCGGTCAAAGGGCAGTGAGTTTTATTGATTAAAGTTCAACAGTGCTAATAGTGACGATTTTAGCGCAGTAAATCGAGACGATGAGTGATTTAGACGTAAGCCAAGCCAAAATTTGCCTTGTTAGTAGGTATAAAGAAATTATATTCGGTAGGGTTTTTTACACGTTAAGCGTAGATGTATATGCGTGTGAAAAAACACGGCTATTATAGAAGTGAGACAATTTGCAATTTGCTCTATACTGGGTGCAAGTTGAATAATACAATGTCATGCTTAACAAATAAAAAAATAATGTTTGTATTCTGCATAGATAAGTTAAATTTAAATGTATATACATAATTTATATTCGTACGTATTGGCATTATATCGGCGGACGTTTATGCGGAGCTTCTCTTCGATTTGTGGTGCGCGTCTGGAGGTGGGTTCACAAAAAAGATAGGCCTTTGGCTTTACGCCTCCTCCGAACGCAAATGATTTTATTAGGAAAACATTTTTTTGATGCTGCTCGGACGAGGGATCGAACCCTGTACTTGTCGAGTGGTAGTGCCACTTCTAACCTCTTATATGGAGATAAGAAATATTAAATGATAACACGTTTGTAATTTCCATGCAGCCAATTAAAAGAATTTGAGATCTGGTGCATTAGTTTCCATAAATGCTTTTGAATTTAAAATAGTTGTGCGCACATACATACATATTTACATACAGTGAAAGCTCCAATAAGCGGACACCGATGGTCACCTACTTTTTGTCCGCCTATGAGAGATGTCCGCTTATGGGAATTTCGTAAAAAATAACATTAAAATTCAAATTTAAAAAATTAAAAATTCAGGTTTCTAAATTAAAATTGCGAGAATTGTGCCGAATGCAAGTCGTTTTTTGAGGGTCGAATCGTATCGAAAATATCACGTTATTTCACGCATTTCCACTCGACTAGTGTATTAATACGGAAAAACTTGGCAGCACTGCATATTTTTCGACGATTTTCGTCGTTTACTTATTTCAGCACGGCAGTAGACAGTAGCTCTGATCTTGAACTCCATGAACTTACTGGTTTTACACGAACTTGCAGGAAGTTACAGGAAAAATGATCCCGTACTCCAAATTCCTTCAAAATCCTGTAAATGAGAGCGATTTTCGGAGAGTTGTGTAGAGAATAAAGTTGCCAGATTTTACCCGAACTTTTTCTTCTGGTAAAATCATGAAAAGTGTCAAGCGATCGGCTGTTTGACGTTTTTACAGAAAAAATGCTTTTTTGTTCCCGTACTTTTTGGTTGTTACTCACCTTGTACTCTCACTTTATTTATTTATTTACTTATTTATTTATTTATTTATTTATTTTATTTTCAATCTACAGTACAAAGTACCTTACAGACTAAAGAAACAGTAATAAATTATATTTAATACATACTTATCAAATAATAGAATTTAAGATCAACACAAAGTTAGATCTTGATAAGGAAAAATCAATTAATTTAAAAGAAGATAAGTCATTAAATTCTTTTAAGGCACGCGTAATAGGTGCATTACTTTCAAAATTAGTTCTGCAACTAGCAACGTAAAAAGGAAGAAAGCTTCGCAGATTTCTTTGCGGAACGTTAAAATTTATTCGCTCTAGAAGAGTTGGACAATCGACATTGCCATTAACTATATTGAAAATAAACGAGAGAGCTAGAATGGACCTTCTTTTCTCTAGAGAGCATAGATCAATAAGCAATAGCCGAGATTGGTACGGTGGCATTGGATCCTCGAACCGTAAAGAACGCAATGCATGCTTTAGAAATATCTTTTGAACCCGTTCGATCCTATTTATCGATTGTTGATCATAGGGTCTCCAGATAATTACTGCATATTCTAAATTGGAGCGTACAAGAGAAGTAAAAAGAAGCTTAAAAGTGTATGGATCAGAAAAATCAGTGGAACTACGTCGAATAAATCCCAATACCGAATAAGCCTTTGAAAGAATGAAATTTATGTGATTATTAAATGAAAACTTTGACTCGAAAACCACTCCAAGATCTTTAGTCTCTGAAACTTTGTTTAAAACACAGTTATCAATAAAATAAAGGGTAGATGTAGCATTAAGACGCCTAGTATAAGTTAAGTGAAAACACTTAGCAATGTTCAACGACAGCCGCGACTTTTCACACCACAAATGAAGACTATTCAAATCACTTTGAAGCTTACTTGAGTCTTCCATATTGTTAACCATCGTAAAAATTTTCCAATCATCAGCAAAAAGAAGATAATTTGAAAAGGTAAAACAACTTCCAATGTCATTTATAAAAAGAACAAAAAGTAGAGGGCCTAAAATGCTACCTTGAGGAACCCCAGAAGGGACAACAAAAAAGTCCGAAGTTGAGGAATCAATTGAGACAGCACAACGACGATTGGATAGATATGACGTTATCCATTGCAAAACGGATGAATGGAAGCCAAGGCAAGCTAACTTAATGATCAGAATCCTGTGGGAGACTCTGTCAAACGCCTTAGAGAAGTCAGTATATATGCAATCCACTTGCGAGCCAATCGAAAACGCTGAGGTGCAAAAATCGCTAAATACCATTAAGTTAGAGACTGTCGAGCGCCCAGAAATAAATCCATGTTGGTATGGGCTTAGTAATGATTTTACAGCGAAACAGATTTTGTCCTTAACAACACTTTCAAACAGCTTCGAAATATTTGATAGTTTTGCAATTGGCCTATAATTACGAACATTACTTTTACTACCATTTTTGAAAAGTGGCGTAATTGTTGTTATCTTCCACTCATTAATAAAAATACCGGAAGAAAGGGATTTGTTGAAAATCAAGTGTAAAGGATATGACAACGCTGGGCAGGCTCTTAAAAAAAGAGCTGATAGGCCGTCTACGTCCGATTTTGGCGAAGTATTGAGAGAAAGCATCGCCCTTGAAACTTCATCAGAGGATATATGCAAAGTCCCTAGATTAATAGAAGGGGGGTATTTCAGATGAAAAGTCAGGAGAAATCACATCGTCTTCAACAAAATTAGAGACAAAATATTCCGCAAAAAGATTAGCGGCCTCAACAGGAGTATTAGCCGACTTGTTATCTAAAAATAATTAACTAGGTATACTAGAAACTTTTTTCGATTTTACGAAGCCCCAGAAAGATTTCGGGTTAGCTTTAGAGAGAAGTTTTGCTGTTTGACATATTTACAGGATTTTACTCGAAAAGTATTGGATCAGAGCTAATATTTATTCTTCAAAAGACAGAAACAGAATGACTTAAAATTATATAAAAATGTATGACGTTTTCTTTTCTTCCGACAAATCTCAATGCCTGCTTCGCTCAAGCAGCACGAAGAGGGCAATGAAAAGGCAACACTTTTTCTAGAAAAGAAAATATCTTTGAATAAGGAATATACCCTGCCAGCAGAGAAACGTACTTTTTGCCGAAAGTGCAGTTTTCGTACATTTTTCGTTTCCGGAAATGTTCATAAAACGATTTTCATTTTAATTTTTTGTTCATTTTTCGTATCCGAAAAATATCATCATCTTATTTCAAAACAATAATTTTAAAATATTTGTTCAAACTGAGCATTTGAAAACATGTATACTTATTCGCCAGTAGCTAAGTGTGCAAAGAAGTGTCCCTGCAAACCAAAGTTCCCGAGATTTTAAGGAAATCGCTAGGAGTATCTCATTTCTGTAACGATTTTTTTCCGAATCTTCAAAGAAAATTATATGAAGTGGTTGACACGAACTCGTAAAGAAATTTCTTTACGAAAAATAAAGAAAATTCTGAAAAAAGTCTGCAAGAAATTCTTCACATAGCAGCATTATTTTCATTTCTTCACCGATTTTCTTCCGAAATTTCGTAAAAGAATGGAAGTGTGCGTAATTTATTTAATTTTAAAAAATTCGGAAAAAAATCGGATAAGATCTTTCCGAATTCGTTAAAATTTCTTTACGATTCAGAATACTCTGAAAAAGTGGTTTGCAGGGGTGCTACTATTTGATAGCTTTCAGGAGGTTCCAGGTTCGAATTCCATCAGAAGCAACACATTAAAATTAGTTATTCAAATTGAAATAATTGCTGAATCTTAAATTTGTTTTTTGTTTGGCTTCCTGTAACTATGAAAAAGTTTCTGTGAAGTTCATAATGAAATCGTTTTCAACGAAAAATTTCATCAGACAAATTTCAGGAAAACAGCTGAAAGCGCATCCGTTTTACAATCATTTTCGATAGTTTTCTGCACATACGTTTCGGATGAACACTTTAGTGTCAGAATTGATCTGAAAAACGTCCGAAAACGGAATCGGAAAACGGATGAAACATCAGGTTTTTATACGAAATTGGTTCCATTTTCGGATACGTTTCCGGATATATTTTTGTGTACATATACATTCATATGCATAAGCGCAAGAGTCAATATCTGACTGAAAAAATTGACCGCTTGTTAGAGCTTCGCGTCCGCTTATGGGAGATTTTTTTTCATAACTGGACATTTTTTCAGTGTCCGCGTCCGTTTATCGGAAAGTCCGTGTATGGGAGAGCTTTTGAAAAAAACACAAAAAATTGTTCGCTCCCAGGAATGTACATACTTTCAGATATTCGTGTACACGGGGAAAATCCGAATTACAGGTTAATATCCGTTCATCGGTTACTCGGATATCCGGATATTTTAAATGGTATTTGTAGGGATTCGTAAAAGTGCTCTCAAAGTTATTTAATCTAATTGCTATTTATTATTAATTTTGAGATTCAAATACCCGCATGTTTATAACACATTATTTAAATATCAGAATATATAAACTATTCGTACATTCGGAACATCACATGTGCAATTTATATTATTTATTGCTTCCATTTATTAAGTATTTAATTAATCTGCTTTCTCTATCTATAGTTAGTTCCGATTGTGGTTGGCATTGCGGCTGTAGTGGCTGGTGCTGCAATCATTCATTATCTGCTCAATAAGAAGTCGTCGAAAAAGCGTCCCGAACCCAATCGAACTGCACGTCTGCGGACTTTAGTAGACCCGAATGACAAATATCAACTGCCACTAATTGAAAAGGAGGTTTTAAGCCACGACACACGCCGTTTCCGCTTTGGATTGCCATCCAACCAACATGTTCTTGGTTTGCCCGTAGGTCAGCATATCCACTTAATTGCTACCATCGATAACGAATTGGTAATTCGACCATATACGCCAATATCAAGTGATGACGAGGTCGGTTACGTTGATTTGGTCATTAAAGTATACTTTAAAAATGTGCACCCTAAATTCCCGGCTGGCGGCAAAATGACACAATATTTAGAACAAATGAACATAGGTGATAAAATTTCGTTCCGTGGCCCCTCTGGACGGTTACAATATCAGGGACAAGGCCGATTCCAAATCAAAAAGCTTCGCAAGGATCCACCAAAGACAGTTATAGCCAAGCGTGTAAATATGATATCTGGCGGCACAGGCATCACCCCAATGCTGCAGTTAATACGCGATGTTCTAAAGCATAATAATAAAGATAAAACTGAGCTCGCGCTGTTGTCTGCTAATCAGGTAGGATAATTTAATAGCTATTTATTTTAATATTTGTGTGGATTTTTTTCTTTATCTTGTACAGACTGAGGCGGATATTTTACTGCGTAATGAACTGGATGATCTAGTAAAAAGATATCCGGACCAACTGAAAGTGTGGTATACGGTTGACAAAGCTAGTGAAGGTAATACGAAAATTTATCATATAAAATGAACTACATACCATGATAAAAACATAGCAAGGTATAACCGTTCTCTCAATTTGTCGGCCATGATTTTTTTTTGAAGTTTGCCAACATTTTAAAATCATATAAATGTGAAAATAAAAAAATGAAATTGTTCGAAATTGTTGTTGCTTGAGATTGAAAATGAAAATGTGTGTGTGAGTTTGTGAGAAAATTTAAAAATTAAATTGTTTGGAAACGTCAAGAATTTTAAAAGTGACTCTCAGCGGTTCTACCTTACTATATTTTTATCATGCTACATACATACTTCTTTCCTACAATTTCCTATATTCATCCTTGGAGCAGATATTTTCATGAAAAATAAAACTGCATATACATATGTATGCATGCCCAAAACAGAAGCTTTGAAAACTATAAATATGCATTTAAAATTATTTAAAAAATCAAGAAATAGAATAGAGCGATACGATATGCGATACCATATGCGGCGTGATAGCAAACCGTGTCGCACGGCCGATACGCAAGCGATATTATGTCGCAGCAGTGTCGCCTTTTAAATTTACGTACACAGATATGACAAGCTACCCCAGTGCGTTTCGCCGTTAAAAATGGCGGTTCTAGTTAAATGTATGGAAAACCATATGTACATACATTAAGAACTTCTTATTTTTAATTTAAACTGATTTTAAATTTTTTCTAGCAGTTTTTGGCTTAAATCCTGTTTCCCTTGCAAATCGTATAAATAAATAATATGGGAGTTCACAAGGTGCTGCATGCTGTCGTATTGTTGTATGTCGTAAACTTCAAACGGCTAAAACAATACTTAAGAGATTCGTAACTTACTATAAAAGTCGTATTATGAAATTTCACACCGTTAAAAAATTGTTTAATGTGGTTTCAAGTCCTCTAAACATATATTTAGCCGTTAAATACTTCACGACTATATACTTTACAAGTATATACCGTTTAAAACCCCTAATAAAAATCCAAGATGAATATATATGTTTCATCATATCTAAGTAAAAGAAGTACTTTAATAAAAGTAACATGCTTCCTTAGTAAAATTAATAAGAAGAGATAAAAATACAAAATATAATATGCATACATAACTTCTGCAAACATTTACATATAATATATATCGGTCTCAGGAAAATAACAAACCCAACAAGCAAAGCAAACTTAAAATAAGATTTTTTTTAAGTTTACTAAAATAAATATAAAGCTTGCAAAACGATTATTCTTGGTTTATAAAATGCTTAAAAAAGCGTAATATAAAAATATCCACACACATTTTTAAAGTTAAAGTTAAAGTTTAAAAAGTTACATTTTATTTCAACGCCTAAGCTTATATCTGAACCTGCAGGATTTAAGCCTTCCTGTTTCATGTTGAAGACAGTCTGAAAAAATTGCATCGTCTCCACAAACAGTGCTGATCGTTTTCTTGAATATGAAAACAGACAACAAAATAAAACCCTGTGAGCAGATAAATGCAACAACCTGTATCAGACTTCGTCACCTAAAATGGGAAACACTGTATCTATTTTTTTTTTTTACATAAAACGACGTGAAATGCATCAAAATCAATCAAAAAGTAAATTTGGATTTTTTTAGTTACGAACTGTTGCGTTTCAGATGGCGGTTAGTTACGACTTTTTGCATATCAGGTGGCAATATGTAGATTAAGCAGCTTTTATTTTTTTATTTTCACATTTATACATCTTTTTGCGTGGGGATTTACATACATACATATTAGCGTGGGCTGAAAATCCGCTTTTTTATAATGTTGATTGGTAATAGCAAAAATATCGTTTATTATGCTCTAAAAAAATCTGTGTGCAAGATTAAAATTGTTGGTCAATATCTTAGGCTCGCCCGAGTCCATCAAAGTTCAAGTGGTAACAAAAATTTCTTAGGTTATTTGGATATTCTACAAAAATGGGCTATATACCAAAGTATGCAGGACTAATACTTTCGAAGATAATTACAATTTTAGTAAAAAAATTAATTAATTAATTTATTAATTTTTATTTTTTTGGGCACCTTGAACTTTGATGGACTTGGGCCAGCCAGCCTAAGATATTGACCAAAAATTTTCATCTTTCACACAGATTTTTTTTAGAGTATAATGAACCATATTTTTGCTATTACCAATCAAAATTCTAAAAAATCGGATTTTCGGCCCACGCTAATAAATATTCTCAACTCTTTCTTTATACTTAAATGAATTTTTGAGGCACACATGTGTATATATTCAATTTATTTGGAATGCTGCTTTTGGGCAACTTTTTCACAAAAGGCTGGGCCTATAGTGATGGATATGTCAATGATGAAATGATACGATCTCAACTTTTTCCACCGAGTTCAGACACTCTTTGTTTACTGTGCGGACCACCGCCGATGGTGAATTACACTTGCATACCTGGATTGGAGCGCATTGGCCACCACGCAGACATGCGCTTTAGTTATTAAACTAATAAAAATAGGGAGTTTAGTAAAAATTTCGCTAAATGCGTGTAGGGTAAATATTTTTATGTATAACTAATCCGTATACCTGATTACATGCCTAAATTAATTATTTACATGCGTAAATTAAGAATTTGAAATCAAGTATTTCGTAATAAAACAAGAGCTCTTTTTTTTATCATAAATGCAGGTTGGACCTATGGAGTGGGGTTCATAAACGAAGAGATGATTGGGCAGCATCTTTTTCCGGCCTCGGAGGATACTTTGGTGTTGATGTGCGGCCCACCACCAATGATTAATTTCGCTTGTAATCCCGCTTTGGATAAATTGGAATTCCATCCAGATACAAGATTCGCATATTAAATTCAAAGTGCATTTAAAGAATTGTTAAATATTAGGTCAAATTGCGTGGATAAATTAAGTGTTGCCAACGCAAATAATATGATCTATGTGCATATCTGTTTTATTTCGGCTATATGTATATTCAAAAGAACTTTCTATCAGAGTTGAAAAAATTGTGTTATTAAAATTAATTTAGAAACGCTACTTTTACCATCTTGCATACCTCTTCACCTATGTTTTTGCAACGGATTACAACACATTTTCTTATATTGAAACTTTTCGAACAAAAATAACTACATATATATTTGTGCAAATATTGTGAATTCATGATTAATACTAGGAACTGAAAAGAAGCTTTTGACGCAAAATGTAATTGTTAAATCGTTAAGCAAGTCAGAGAAATGGAATATATTTAGAATACTAATGAAAACAATTACTTCATTACTTGCTGTTTTCTTTTGTCGACATAGGTACGTATGTATGTATATGGGCAAATCTACAAAACAGGTAACCTTTCTGTTATTTAGCTTTATTTTCATTGTTGTAAACTATATCAGGCTGGCTGCTTTTGGATATAATTAATAGACGTATACTTGAAGCCTCAAAAAAATGTTTAAACAATTTGTTGCATAACTTTTGAGTTATAGATGTTTTAATTCAAAACAATATTAAAAACAAGTGAATTTTTTATGTAATTTTTAAGAGGTGAAAAATTAATTATGTCTATAACTTTTGAAGCACACCATATACTGGTTTGCAATTTCATGTGCAATTAGTACTTATGTGTACACTTCATATGTAAGTTGGTAACTAAAGTGTGCTTTAAAAAATAATTAAATGGCAAGTAACGAAAAGTGTGTAACTCTACTTTTCACAATTTTCAATTTTTTCGGTTTATCGCGAATAGTTTTTGATGCATGTCATTTAAAAATTTTTTTTGAGTATGTATTGTATTCTACAAACAATTACGAATAATTTGATACCTAAGCAAAATGTGTGCATTCAGAATAAACCATCTTTGAAAGATGAAGTATTCTGCGATCTTGCAAGTAATTTTTATTCCAAAAACATCTTAATTGAATGCACATTTGGAAAATACGTAGAAACGATCTAAACCTTTTTTTTACTACCTGTCCTTATAACATTACATATACCTGTAAAATGCTTCAAACAATTTTTACTAGAATTGTGTAAAACCCCTAATTTACTACTTTTAATGCGGATCCTTCTTGTAGTCCGAATATTTCGAGCGTGGTATTAAATCAACTTTTTTCGACAAATTTCTGATTTCTGATAGTTGCTCTTACTGAACTGGAGCCGTCCAAATTCAATGGCGTCCACAGTTTTTCCCGATTGGCTCCACTTTTCGAGATAGCTGTACTTGAAACTTTACTTACATTTTAACTATTTCATTAAAAACTCACCCAGTTTTGAAGATATTTTAGTAAAATTTTTCACAATTTATTTCCATGTTAAGTGAGTTTATCTTTCAAAATCTTTTTAATCAAAATGTACAACTTGCACAGTGTAATTTGAACCCAGCTTATTCTTATATATTTTTTCGATCTAAATGCTTATTCCTCGTCTAACTTTTGAAGCACTTGTTGAATATGAATTAGACTTAGAGATTACGAATAGAATCATATATAAAACACAGGTGTGCTGTCAAATTAAAATTTTTGTTTTGAAAGTGTACCTGTTTTTTTTAGATTTGCCCATATACCTAATAGGACATTCAATGCCCCGAAATCCCGGGATTACAGCTTCGGGATACTGAGGTTTTTACTGGTTCATTTACGGAGTGAAAGTGATGTTGATATCGCAAAATTAATTCACGTGCTTCGACATAAAAAACGGGAAATACAGTGCACCAAAATTTGGATTCAAAGTGAACTTGAGTTATTTTCACTCGGAAGTGAATTTCAAAACCCGCCTGAATAAATGTACTTGCTTAAACATTTTGTACAAGAACTAGGTAAAAACGAAAAACCTGGTAGCAGTTAAAATCACAAGGAGCTTTTACAGTAGACAGAGTATAAACGATTTATACAATAAATATGTGTTGATATTAAAGATAACTATACAAATATTTAACATTAAATTACGGCTTCCTTCACCAAGCTGCATTATGCTCCGCCTAACACCACATGTGGCGACAATAAATCTGTGAAATTAACTCATTCTTGATTGCTGAAAGCAGCGCGCTTCCCCACATTGAACGATTAGAAAACAGTTCGAATTCTAATGTGTTTCTCTAAGGTAGAAGGTTAGAAGACGATTAGAGAAGCTATCGAAAATTATAGCATTCTCTACAATAAGGGGACTTACATAGTTCTCGATATCGAGAAAAAATCGTTCTAACGATGAATTTTAATTGCTTTCTAATATTTAGTGGTTTTCTCATCATTCTCTAATCGAATTCTAACATGATTTCCGATGCGAGAACTACATTAGAATTCTAAAATCAATATATTTTTCTAACGTTGCACTGTGTTTGCTGGGTTACAGCAAAATGCAAAAATCGTGATAAAGTCAAAATTCCGGGATAAGAATTTTTCGTATCCCGAAATCCCGCGATTGTTAAAATGCTTCGGTATTGAATGCCTTAATACCTACATATATAGCCCACCGGTAATAGTTTACTTCAACCGTAATCACTTTTAAATGAAATGCATGAACCGGCGAATTGCTAATCCAAGAAATTTGTTCAACAAATTGGAGGTCGTTCATCCATTTGCGGGTAAATACATATGTATTAAATGATTTGTATAGCTGTATACTGGTACTCAACATTACCATACTTGACATTGACCTCGCACATTTGCTTTGAATGCGCATTGCTGAGTATGAGGAGCATAACAAAAACATTACATCGACCAATAAATTGGGTCTGTGCCATATGGATTTTTTGTTTTAACTACATTGGCACACTTATGCACCGCGTAAAATTAGTAAACATTTTCATATAATACACTTAATTATGGCCAGGAAATCTATACTGAAAATATTTGTATCATGGTAATCATTACTCCCAAATGTATAGGAATTATAAGAAACAAATTGAGTAAAATACTTTTAAAAAATTCTTTTATAATTGGTCTAAGAAATACATACAAAGATTCCGTTCCAGAAACATCGAGGGCATCCGTAAAAATGTAATATATAGCAGGGATGTTGCGAATATTTGCATTCGCATTCGTTATGCGAATGATTCGCATCATTTTACACATTCGCATTTACATCAAATGATACGAATGTTTTGCGAATGCGAATGTGTACATGGGCAGAGAGTCCACTCTAATATTGTTGAAATGGCTCTACATCTGTCTAAGCAGGGTGCGGACAATAACAGACTTTTAGCTTCAGGCGCTAAACGGTTAAGTAGTATATCAAGCAACATTGATGGGCCTTCAACAAGTACTGCTAAAAGTCTTATAAGCAACCTAGAAATAATGTTAGATTCCTCCAGTGAAAGCGAAGGCTCGGATGTAGAATCTGGAGACATTAAAAAATTTGAAATTAAAACTCAATTGAAGGTCTATCTTAAAGAAAAACGAGCCCATTTCGGTGAGAATCTTCTCGATTGGTGGTTCCAAGTAAGCAATTGTTCAGTGCAGCCGGCCTTATATACGAGCCTCTAAGAAATCGCCTCATGGGAGAAAGGGCAGCAAAGTGACTTTTTTTTTAAATACAATATGCCCCTTTTGAACTTTGACTACAAGATTAACACACTGTATCGGATAAGCACTCTTTTAATGTTGTAATAATTTACAAAATTTTTAAGTAATAAAAACGATGACTTAAGTTGATTATAGCTCAGGGCGCTCCAGCAAGCCTCTTTCTCTATAAGTGTAGCTAGATCCGGTATGCCTGTAAAGACTTCAACCACCTCTGTCGGGCACGTGCGCATGACCGCCGTTACGGCCACACAAACCAGAGGGGCTACTCTGTAATGCGATGCGAAAGAGAAATGCAAAATACATCGTAAGTAATACGCTGTGGCGATTGCTTATCGCATCGAATTGCTCTTTCGTATCGCATTACAGAGTAGGCCCCCAGGCAGTTCAGCTTACCCAGTGATGTTTCAGGTTGCTTGCTTGGCACTTGGCCACCAGGCCAATACGTTAGTTTAGGGGATATTCACTAAGTTTTACCATGTAGACTTCGACAATCGTAACATCCCCTCGTGGCTTTGTTGTTAACCCCTGTGAGTCCCAATTGGGTCTCTTATCTATTATTATGCCTAGATATTTCGCCTCTTGTGAGAACTCGAATCAGTTAACACAAAATGCCTCTGCTGTGGTTGAATGGTTGGGGCGGTCGCCTCTCTGCAGCCAATGACAAACCACAGAGTGTATATCTGCAATGAACAAGTTTCTTATAAAATCCACTTGTCGTTCAGAGGCAGCGCAGCGTAAAACTGTAGGCCCATCCATTTGTGTAACAACATGAAGATACATACCACAAATTGGAGGAGCTTGGCCCAAACACTTAGCAAAAGTTTAAGCGCCAAAATATTATTATTACACACAATTTAATTAATCATTCGGTAAAAAAAAATGTGTATTAGAATAGAACACCGTTGTCTATTTGTTAAACAAAATTGATTTGCCTCCACTGCTTTATTAGTTTCTTCACAATATTTTTCTTCAAGAACTTACCTATTAAATAAATGTTATTTGAATAAGACAAAACCGGTCCCATTACCGTTGCGATGCAATTTTTTCCTTGTTTATTTTATATAATTTAAGCAAATATTTTTAAGTTAAATTGTTTATTTTCTTATACAATTCGGGTTGAAGTGAGGAAAGATACTTATACGTACATACATAGTACGCCAATTTAATAGGCGATGCTTTAATTTGAGAAACTTATGAATCTGGTCATCAATTATAACTAAACATTTATGGGTCGATTAGGGTTTGCAACCAACCTTCAGTGTACTGCAAGTGGCTGATGGCAACTGAGTTGTTATATTGGCAACTGAATTTTTGAGGAATTGCAGGGGAAAATTTGACTGAGAAAATTTATTATTTTAGCAATTGTTCCAGCAGTCTTTTTACACTCAAGGATGGATCTTTAACTTTATAGCACTTAACTGCAGTTGCTACTCATAATATAAATTTTCATCCCACTGGCGTTACCCATCGGCGACCCAACTAAAGTGGCATTGCTATACATAATCGACCCATTACTTAGTTTACTCGTTGTTGTTTTTTTTAGATTTTATTTGAATTTATATTAAACCTATTATTCTAAAGCATGCAAGCACTTTTATATTAAATGCAAGCTATAGTCATCTTAAACAGATTCCAATGGTAGCATTAAAGAAATCGTCGGCTGAAAATTATTGGGCTTCAAAGTACACTGAGTTTTCTTTTTTATTCCTGGGAATCTGGTAAAATCGGCTTTATAAAATAAAAAAAGTATTCCCTGTTAACCTAAAACCTACAAAAATTATTGCGCACATTAAGTATTAGTTTTAATTAGTTTTTAATTGTTTTATAAAATTTTTAAATAATTTCACCGTTTTAAAATAATAGCTAGCATTTTATGAATATGCTTTTGTGCAGTTCATTTCACTAATACTACAGTAAAAAATATATATTCTAATACAAGGACAGAAACTTAAAAATATTGTGTAATACAATACATAGAATTTGAAGGATATTTGCCACAATCGAAACGAGTACCAAGAAAATACAGATACAGCTGTGTGCTCCTAATTAAAAACAAACACATGATTTGGATTTTTAAGTGAAATATTACTCAAAACAAGGAAACCGAACAAATTTCAAGAAGTGCATTAGGTTAAGACTGAACACTTCTCAACATTATATAAGTAGTTTTTGTTTAGTTTCCTGGAATAAATGTATTCACAGCACAGCGTTTTAATGTGTTAATCGTATATAGTTACCTTAATATAGAAATGTCCTATAACATTTTTTTTCTTTAGAGTAATTATAAAAACCAAAGTTACTCAGGTGCGAATTTATTGTAAACACTGGTTTAAAAATACTGAAAACTAATTTCATGATATAGTAGTTATTTTTGAATTATTTCTGGTCTTTGGTGAGTAATCTACTGATTTTTGTGTAAAACGGAATTTCGAAATGAAATGAGTTAAGACCTTTCTATATCAAGGTGACGATACGTATTATTCAAATAATGTGCACACAACCGTAATTCAGAACTTTTCAAAAACAGGAGTTTTTTGCAAACAACCCGTTTTTGACATATGTTACATACATACATACAAAATGAGTTTTATGAACAATATTAAGTCGTTCGATTGCTATATCAGATTTAAAGTTAAAGGCAAAGCCAAAGAGAATTAGATTAATCCGACTTTCTGTTTCAAAATTGTGGCTAATAAAAATCACACAAACAATGAAGGAAAGAAAACAGGATGTTAGGAAAAAATAAACGAAAACTTACATTCATAACCAGTTTCACGAAAGCTATTGAACGGGTGAGTTCGACAAGTGTACAAGCGCAAATACATTTTTTTGTGTTAAAATCAAAAGCCATACAACCAACGTACGCATGCCTAGCCGTTAACATAGCACAGCTGATTGCAATCGTAAAATGAGGATAAAACCCGTACATGTCCATGATCTTAACAGCAAAACTGATTTTGGGCTTGTGCGGTTGCCGAACTTACCGATTCAATTTAATTGAAAATTATTATTTTTAGTTAACCAATAAAATAAAAAAAAAAAAATTTTTCAATTAAATTGCTCCATGAAACTAGCCATTACAAAGTAAGCAAAAACTATTTCATTACATATTTCGGGGAGGGTTTGGTTGGAAAAAATTAAAATAAAGGATTTTATTTTTTAAAACTACAAACAGATACGTACAGAGTATATTTTCATTATATTTAAGCAACCGTTTTAAAGTTGTTTATCTTAATATGTTAATTAAATGTAAATATGCTCAACGTATGTATTTATTACAAGTTTATTTTATAAATTTAAATAACATAAATCAGAAGGTTAGTTACATAGTACTTTTTGATACGCATATCATATTTATATTTTACAGTGGTAAGTCTATATTCTATCGCTGCATGAACATATTTTCAAAAACGCTCCCGCAGAATTTTTCGTATATGTGTTCCCTTTTATTTTTTTTTGCGTTATCATAATTCGAAATCAGTTGCTTAAATAAATTATTTATACTCTGTATCCAAATAAAAATGGAAGGGATAACAGAAAATATGAACAAGGACTATTAAGCGTTTTTCAAACAATATTAAAAACTCCGAAAGTGGATTGATTTGGATCAATTGAACATCAGAGAGATCGCCCGCCGAACGTGTTCATTATTTGTACCGGATGTGGAATTTTCTTGCGTGTCTTCACATCTAACAAAAGCGTTGTGTTTGCGTAACAGAGCCTCAAAAGCTGCCTCATCGAGTTCTGCAGGCTTGATAGTAGATACTTTCTTGTATCTTAGAATGTGCAAATTTGTTAGAATTTTCATATATCCAACTAGTCTTCTATGTACATATATATAGTTATACTTACTTATCGGCTCTGTATTTTTCCTGAATGGCCTGCTGCGCTAGTTTTGTGGCCGCGTTGTGTGTCTTACAAAGGTGTAAAAATACTTCTTTCAGGTCTTCTAGAGAATATGATGTTACCTCTTCCAATTCACGAGTCCAAATCGCATAATCCAACAGGTGTCTCGACAGTGCAAGTGCTGCAGCGGAAATTAACGATGGAAGGAAACGCAAGTATGGGTCAGCTTCCAAAAGTGCTAATTCGCATATGTACTGCGCGTAAAGTGGAATAAGTAGTTTTAGGGGAATACATAAATGGATGGGTAAATTGAGAGTATCATTTACAGATCTATTCTCCAAAGTTTTGTTCGGTGAATAAAGCTCCTACATATTTATACATTCTGTTGCATTCGGAGCACTCTTAAAACCTGCGATATTTTAATGCAATCCCAGGGCTCGAATCGTCACATACGATATCCACGCGTAATCACGTAAAAAACGCATTTTCGGATTATGACATATGTACGTGAACGTACTCTTTATCCCATTCAGTTTATACGACTGACGTATCACGTAATTTTCTTCCGTCTGGTTTTCGATCCGTAAACGGATGCTTCGATTCGAGCCCAGAGTTACCAATGTAATCAATTGCGGTTAATAGAGATTTTCGGTAACTAAATCATCAGAAAGGAGTAGAATAGACCTGCGAATGGAATAGAGCTTACTTGAGTCAGGTATTTGAGCCTGTCTGTCATGTCCAGCAATACAGCATATGTGTTGATAAAAACATAAGCCGTTGGCGTGCATAAGTCAAAAGCTAAAATTTTTAATATAATCTGTTCCATTCGCAAAACTTGTGCTTTGTTGTAGGTGTCATCAGTGATGAATACGAACTCGCCGACGTCTGGCGGGTAAATTTCCTCGTATTTTCTAAGATTGAACGAGTAGAAAAGTGATAAAATTTATTGACGCATTCGAGACTTCTGATCTTAAACTTACGATGCTATATACATTGCTGCTGTGCCAACCAATTGCAATTTGCTGCGTACTACTGACATTTGGCTAAGGAAGCGGTCAATGTACGATACGGAAAGGTATAGGGTTTCTGTATCCAAATTGTATTCCTCAGACACTTCTACCAGCCAATCAACGAGAATTGTACGCATTGAATGATTAATATCAGCCTGGCGACGCATATAGTGTGGTTTAGGACGATGTTTCTTCTGTGAGAAATATTGAAATGGATGTAAGTGAAATTAATATTTTTAATCATAAGCAAGAGCGCCGCACTCAAAATCTAACAACCTTTAGAGCATTTATTAAAAAAAAAAAATAAAATAAATTTATCCCATTGAAACTTGATGCTGTGGCAACATACAAATACATACATATGTAGAATTTTGCGAGTATCTAGAGTTCTAGCTGGTGGTTTCCAGAAATTAACTTTTTATGTCTGTATTTTAAAAATTAATTTATAAAATATAAATTAAAATAAATATATAAATAAATAACTTTTTATGTGCACATACCTACACATATGTACATATGGACCCGTGTTTGCGATTTTATGGTAAGTGTGAAAGGGTAAATTTTACTGGAGAGGGTTTTTTAAAATTCTCCCTTAAACGGTGTAAAAATTTATTTGGATTTAAATGGACACCGACATTATCGACTGATAGCTTTCTAATAGGTCTATTTCGTCGTTTAAAGTATAAAACCGCGTAACTGACATTTGCTGCCGAAAATTGGATTTGCTCACACAAGCTCTTGGCTCAATCCTTATCCATTCGTCCTGAAATATACTTGCCAGAAATGCGATTGCTTTACAAAAAAAAGAGAACCATTTTGAAATATGAATGCTTTTACTAACTAGAAAATAATTAATGCAACCTCACATACGCGGTTTTGCATTTTGTTGATACGCGGTTTTGTACTTTAAACGACGATTTATTTTTTGCATACCTTATTGTATAAAGGTAAAATGGTCCCTACGATATTTTTCCTGAACATGCTGGAAGGTAAATTATCAAAGAATTAGTTCTCGCGATAGTTTTATGTTGCATAATCTGGAAA
This sequence comes from Rhagoletis pomonella, assembly GCF_013731165.1. Taxonomy (NCBI): domain Eukaryota; kingdom Metazoa; phylum Arthropoda; class Insecta; order Diptera; family Tephritidae; genus Rhagoletis; species Rhagoletis pomonella. The sequence continues at coordinate 81,916,663 of NW_023458559.1, forward strand.
TTTATACACAAAGGAGTGTGGGTACTTTAAGGATCGTCGTGTGTTTTTAAACCTAGTTATTGGATAAAATTTGCTAAACGAAAACTTATAATCTAGAGATTAAAATCAAAGACTGAAATTTTATAAAAAGGAAAGAAGACTAAAGTGCAAAAGTTTTGATAAGTAAAAGATATAAAATCAAAATCTTAAAATTGTAGGAACGCAAAAGTGTAAACAAAGTAAACGATAAAATTCCTTTTGCTTTTTTTTTTGTACCATACATAGTCAAAGGGTCTGACTTCCAAACGTCGATTGCATTGCATACGTACAAAGATGGAACATTATTCCATAACGCCGAACTACAATTGGCTGAAAATGCATACTTTTTCGAGTTATCGAAACGTAACGCCAGAGTAATCAGCGCATCAGAAACAAAGTTGATACTTCGTTTGGTTTTGGTCACCATTTGTGTTTTAAAAAAGCGCTGTAAAATCGAAAATTCCGAAATGGTGATCATTGTTTTGTTAAATATTCAATATCCAATGTATATGGTTGCAATGTTTCGCAACTCTGCCTATACATACAGTTTAAATACTGTAGTAGAACAGTATCCAAAAATTGTATTGGTACGTTTTGGAAGTCAGCCAGTCTGTAATTTTGTAGGACACTGTAAGTAGTATTTGTAACCTATTTGGTAGCCGCTACAACAACAACAACCTGTTTGCAACAAAAATTTTTTTTCGATAATTTCTCGCCTACGATAAAATCGCAAATAGGGATATGTAGCTGCAGAGCTAATGCACTTGATATCAGAGCCTTTGCAAGTGTCCTAGTAACCGACCAAACAGTCTTAATGTGTTCCCCAACCCATTGCCTTCCTTCTCTTTCACTTTATGAAGACTTTGCATTTTCAGCAGTAAGTGATTTTTAAATCAAGAGCTAAAAAATGTATACATATTTACATAAATACATAATTTTTATACTTTACTTATTTTCAAAATTTCAATATCTACTAAAATAACTACTGCTGCACTTGACAGACAAACGTCATAAATGTTGAAGATTCCAATTGTAACGAAAGGCGACATAAATGAATCCGCTAAACTACAGAGGCGTGCTCAATATGAAGAGGAACGGAAAGGCCGTATATTTAATGCAAAGCAGAGATTATTTGGTGTATGTTTTCAAAGTACAATAATAATCAAGCTTCTACATATATTTTCTTTATTCAGTTAGATTTGGAGGCTCTGGAACGTCAAATTGCTGAGAAAAAGAAACAACGACAGGTTGATGCGGAATGTGAAAGCCGCTATGAAGACCAGACACAACGTCAGCAACTTGCCGTTTACGCGAAATCACTGGAAATGGATAAACGGAAGCGTGTGGCCGAAGCAGATCTTAATTACTATCGCTGTCGCTTTCAGCGCAAAGATCAGCGGCGCGAATTCGATTTAAATGACCCGAACTGGATTAAGAAGGCCTTACCTGCGCGTGTAGCAGACGACGACACACGTCTGGGTATTTCCAGTGCCCAAGTTTTTTCCGGCGAAGATATTGGCCATAGCGAGCGTAAATTGCGACAACAAGCTCAACAACGTGCCTGGTTAGATCAGCAAGTCCAAGAACGCAAACAAGCCGAGGATGCCCGCATTAAAGCCGACTTAGTGATGCAAGAGTCAATAGCCTCACGCGATAAACGTCTGGAGGATATGGCAAACGCAGAACGGAAGATACGCAATCAGATGACTGCAGCCATTTATGATTTCAATTCGCAACTAGCAAAGTCTAAACGGTTCGACCGTGTTCGTTCGAAAAAGGAAAATAGCGAAGATGATCTTGCCGAAATCTATAATATGCTTACTAGTGATATGTTAACTGAAAATCCGGATGTTGCACAGTCGCGTACACATCCTAATAAGAAAATAGCATTTATGTATCGAGGTATGACCGATGATGAGCTGGTGAGCTTTCGTAAGGAGCAGTTACAACAAAAAATCCTTAACAAGAAGAAGCAAACTGAGCAGCAGCTCATGGACAAACAGTGGGAACAATATGCTCTTAATATGGATCGGGAGTTGATGTTAAAGCAGCTGGAGTTGGAACGCAAACAAAAGCAACTTTTGGATGATCATTTACGCCACAACGCTCGACTTGCAGATGAACAAAGAGTGCAAAATGATATTACAAATAATATTTTAAACAAAAATTACGTATCTAAGGAGTTTTATGATCAGTTTAACAAAACTTCACGTTAAAATGAGGATTATTTGTTCAAACGATTCAAAATTTATCATGAAAATTTGCATCACATTCAGATTGATTTACGACTGGTGTATTTAGAGATAAAATATGACTATTGCTTATGCATTTAAATATACAAAATTGAGTATATCGTAGATATGTAGATGTGCACCATTCGCTCGAGAATCATTATGTATTTCAACCAAGTTAAACACACACATGTATATGATAAATTTCATCTTTTGAGTGGAACAGGAATCAAAAGAGAATATGCTTGCTTCATGCATGACAATGTTTTACGACAGCTGAAGAAATCATCCCTTAATATGTTCTGCAATGGGGAACAGCCGAAGTGGCGGGAAAGCATTTGAACACAAGAGGGCGAATAGCGAAATTTGTTTATAATGGGCAGTTTTTGTTGTATCACTTTGAAATTAGTTCTAACAACACCTCCATTTTATCATTGACATTGCGCCGTACTGAATATTGAACGAGCAAGACAGACAGTGTTGCCATTTTGGTGCTTTTGCAGCTAGATTTAGCTCTTTATTTTTCTATTTAGCTGCGAAAATTGGGATTTAGTTCCTAGCTCTTTTTTTAGCTCTTATCTCGCACTTTTTTAGCTCCAGAAAGTTTTAGTTGTATTTGGCTATGTATTACAAATAAAAATCTGTAATTTCAGTGTACAAGTGTTGAATAAAAATCATTTGGCTTTGGTGATCTCGATTTGGCTTTGGTATTTCGATTAATACTTAGAAAAGTTTCATTCCTAATGCAAATGGCTCGCATGCAAATGGACAAAGTAAGTCGATTAGTTTCTATCACGTGCGCGGGAGCACACAAACTATCCCTGGCAGTAATTCGAGCTCCGATAAGCTAAGACGGTATATTCTTTCTTAGGCGTTCACGGTAGAAAAGGAAAGCCAAAACGCAAGCATTGATAAAATTATAACTTTTGAAACGCAGTGGAAAAACGAACATTTGTATTCACGGGAACCTACAGATTCCATCTTAAACTCTTGGATTTAGGTTAAAGAATTCAAAAATTAATTAGAAGAAAATCCTTTTTCTGAACGCGCGGTTTTTGTTTTTACCTTACTAATTTTACCTTAATGCCTCAAGCTCAAAAAAAATTGTTGAATATAATTGTTATAAGGCCATAAAATAACAAAAACAAATTAAGGAGAGAATGAAATAAAATTTTCCAGAAAAATTTTGCAAAAAATGATTCACAACCCGAGTTTTTATGGTCAACTAAAATATTTCAGATTGCAGATTTTAACAGCTTGTTAAGTATTTTTTAGAGAATCGTTAAGTATGCGCATGTGTTATAAGTAGAGTCCGATCGATTTATCGTACGTCGTTACTCTAAGTATTGTTACGATTATCCTTGAATTAATCCCTGAATTCCGAAATCCTTCGGGTTCTTTTTACTGGATTGTTAAATTGTTTACGTTATAAAAATACTTTTATCATTAAAAATCTACGGTTACTGTTTATTAACAAATTGTATTCAACCCAACACATTTACAGTCAGCAGAAGCTGCATATATTTACTACTATGAATACAACTAAAAAATGTGATTTCAAATGAACTATGTTTTTTAACATTGAATAAGAAAAAGACTATGGAACAAAGTACTGCAATGATATATGTACTACTTTTGATACATATTTATATATGTACATAAATAGATTCTTGAATGATTATTTGCTTTGTAATATTGTTTTCTTATGTTTTTCTTTTGTTACTATTAAAGTTTATCAAAAACATTTGTTCTTGAATGAATTTATATTCAGGTAGTTTTTTTAAGGAATCGGCATCGGCCAAAAATTGGGAATCGGTCGGACTCTAGTTATTTATAAGTGCTGTAACAATTCATTTTATAAAATTCGTTGCATTTATTAAAATTACGGAAAATGTAAAAGCAACTTTACGTCAATAAATGCTCAACTTAAAAAAAATTAGCTCTACATTTTAGTTACTATTAGCATTATTTAGCGCTTTTTAGCTCTTTTTTCGACCGATTTAGCTGCAAACAAATTTTTTTTTCTGGCAACACTGAAGACAGAATTAACAAATTCGATGTCAAAAGAAAATAAAGTCAGCTGCTAAGTGGCTCGATTGAGGCACATCTCCTACTCAGCCGCCGCTAAACATTTTCACGTTTTAGGAATGTTTTAAATTTACCTCACTTTCGAGAAAATATTCCAAAATATTCCTTTGGTATTCCACTACTTCAAAGAAACGTTGACGGTCATTACGGGGTACGAGGTGCCGCCGTTCCCGCTCTTCCTCTTCGATGGTTAAATCAGCGACTTTTTTGTCGTCATTGTCATCATCCAACAATTGCGAATCGGATGGTTGAGTAATGCCAATATGAGAGCGATCAACCGACATCGGTGAAAGCACCTCGGAAACGGACATCGGTGTGGTATCCAAAGCGCATTCATCATTAACACTATTCTCCTTTGTTGAGGATTCACTGAAATAAAAGCAATGATAATAAAAAATTTAATCAGAAATATTTAGCTATCGGCATTTCCACTACAGTCGGGTATACGTAGCCGGAACGACCCAGATTTATATCTGGCAATGCAACGTTGCATAAGGCTGCTTGGGGAATTTTGGAGCTCTTACAAGCACACATTACCTAAAATCGTTTTTAATGTGACGGCTTTGTTGGACTGTGTAAATATTTTCCTTTTCTGTCTGTGTGATTTCTGTAGATGCAATCGC
>NW_023458559.1:81921722-81923047 GCF_013731165.1 Rhagoletis pomonella
TAAATATTTTCCTTTTCTGTCTGTGTGATTTCTGTAGATGCAATCGCCGATGTATACGAAGTCGAAGTGGACGAATCAGCGGCTACAAAATGTGGTTGAAAATATTTTTGGACCATATCTGGTTGATCTTCATATACAGAAAATGATTGAAACTGTTCCACTACGGTTTTCTTGACCGCTGCCGCCGCTGCAGCGAATATTGCAGTATTCTCATTGTGTGTGTTTGCATTTCCAACTTCTCGAAACGCCTAGATTAAATAACAAAAATATTTTATGAAGAATGAACTAAAACCGGAATTCAAGTAAAAATTTAATAAATTCCACACTATTTTTTAAATGGGTGAATATCAAAATATGTCCCACGCCTTAAATAAAAGATTTCAACGCATTATATGCTTGTTGGGTAATCTTTTATGTAGGTATTTATCTTGTTTTTAGTGCTTATAATGGAAACCCGTTATTAGTGTGTAGATCTCTAAAGTCCTGTTACAGAAAGGTTTAGTATTATTGTAATAAACTGATACTGCTAGAATAGACTCTATTTTCTGAACTTTAACCTTTGCATTTTTTGGCAACTGTGAGGGAACTTTTTAATTATTGAATAATGAATCTGCATTACCTCAAAATAAAAACAAAATATATTCCGTCGCGCCTGCGCACTTTTTTTTTAATATTTTCCTTTAAATAGGAAACCAAATACATAGGTACTTACCACTTTGCTACCCGCCATACCTCCAGCTGTGTTGCGTCCATGTCCGTTGTTTGTATTTGCGTTTAGCACAGCCAAGTTGCTGCGGCCTGCACCATCAGCTTGCTTTCCTTTTATAGGACCAGCGGCTGCTCCGAGAATAGAAGGCTGTAAGGCATTCACTCTGTTGCTGCCAGTGGCCAAGGTTTTCTCCTTTAATGCTGCAGGCATATGTGGATTTTCCTTCTCGGCATCTTGATGAATATGGAAAGTGGCCATTGCGCAATGTTCCTTTTCTCTCTTTTACTCTTATTGGCCGATCCGATATCTCAAAGTTTCTTTTTTCGCTTCGCGTTTTACGAAGTCTCGTACACTAGCAGATTAATTTAACACGGTTCCACAAAATTAATTGGCCGCTTATCACTTAACTTCCTAAAATTTCTATAAAAAATAGACAGCGCTGTATGTTTATAATTGAAGTTTTTTTCTGATCTTGACTTTTTCAAGTCTGTTTTATTGACTTTAAACTCCTAGCCCGCCACTTTGGAAATGCAGCTGCTGGATATTTACTACGGGTAAGCGGTGGCTTATTATTTAAGTTTAACTTGCGGTGCACCTCTTTGCGACCGACCAATAT
>NW_023458559.1:81923147-81924481 GCF_013731165.1 Rhagoletis pomonella
GTCGCAAAGAGGTGCACCGCAAGTTAAACTTAAATAAGCCACCGCTTACCCGGAGTAAATATCCAGCAGCTGCATTTCCAAAGTGGCGTGGCGGGCTAGGAGTTTAAAGTCAATAAAACAGACTTGAAAGCGTCAAGATTAGAAAAAACTTCAATTATAAACATACAGCGCTGTCTATTTTTTATAGAAATTTTAGGGAGTTAAGTGATAAGCGGCCAATTAATTTTGTGGAACCGTGTTAAATTAATCTGCTAGTGTACGAGACTTCGTAAAACGCGAAGCGAAAAAAGAAACTTTGAGATATCGGATCGGCCAATAAGAGTAAAAGAGAGCGAAGAACAGTGCAAAGGAAAAGGAACATTGCGCAATGGCCACTTTCCATATTCATCAAGATGCCGAGAAGGAAAATCCACATATGCCTGCAGCATTAAAGGAGAAAACCTTGGCCACTGGCAGCAACAGAGTGAATGCTTTACAGCCTTCTATCCTCGGAGCAGCCGCTGGTCCTATAAAAGGAAAGCAAGCTGATGGTGCAGGCCGCAGCAACTTGGCTGTGCTAAACGCAAATACAAACAACGGACATGGACGCAACACAGCTGGAGGTATGGCGGGTAGCAAAGTGGTAAGTACCTATGTATTTGGTTTCCTATTTAAAGGAAATATTAAAAAAAAGTGCGCAGGCGCGACGAAATATATTTTGTTTTTATTTTGAGGTAATGCAGATTCATTATTCAATAATTAAAAAGTTCGCTCACAGTTCCCAAAAAATGCAAAGGTTAATGTTCAGAAAATAGAGTCTAATCTAGAAGTATCAGTTTATTACAATAATACTAAACCTTTCTGTAACAGGACTTGAGAGATCTACACACTAATAACGGGTTTCCATTATGAGCACTAAAAACACAAGATAAATACCTACATAAAAGATTACCCAACAAGCATATAATGCGTTGAAATCTTTTATTTAAGGCATGGGACATATTTTGATATTCACCCATTTAAAAAATAGTGTGGAATTTATTAAATTTTTACTTGAATTCCGGTTTTAGTTCATTCTTCATAAAATATTTTTGTTATTTAATCTAGGCGTTTCGAGAAGTTGGAAATGCAAACACACACAATGAGAATACGGCAATATTCGCTGCAGCGGCGGCAGCGGTCAAGAAAACCGTAGTGGAACAGTTTCAATCATTTTCTGTATATGAAGATCAACCAGATATGGTCCAAAAATATTTTCAACCACATTTTGTAGCCGCTGATTCGTCCACTTCGACTTCGTATACATCCGCGATTGCATCTACAGAAATCACACAGACAGAAAAGGAAAATATTTA
>NW_023458559.1:81924581-81929096 GCF_013731165.1 Rhagoletis pomonella
TTTTTGAATTTCAGCGACGATGTTTGTTACGTCTTTTTGCATTACAGTTACGATATTCATATACATACCTTGTACAAAGTAGAGGATATACATGCGCGTTTTTGGTAATTTCCTTCTCCATGAAAGAAATTATTTTGTATTAAGTGCGGATCATAATTTTACATCAGTTGGAGCTAATTACTATAAAGTATGTGGTTAGTTTTGGATCCGATTTGGCAGCAGCCTATATGCTTGAAATATGACTTCGAAGCCGTTAGCGATATCAGCATTTGTACTAAAATTAGGTCTAATCCCGAACATACAACTTTTTACCGGGCTTTACAGATTTTTTTAACTTGTTTTAGCGCCCTTTTTTAATTTTACAGTTTTTTCTAGATTTAGTCCGATAAGTACGAGATCAGGCCTATTAATGGCTAAATAGCTGACTAATGTATACAATGCAACTAACATATAATTTTTTTACAACAAATTTTAAATTAAAGATTTTATGAGATAAAACATATAATTTCTAAATGTTTTAAACTCTCTCAATAAATCGTCGGGCACACAAATAGTGCTTAGTGCACTAAACCTAGATAGGGCGTCCTTCAACCAAATTCTGAGATAGAGCGTTTTCAATAAAATTCTGAAGTAAGCCGTTCTTGAAAAGTTTTTTGAAATAGGGCGTTTTCTAACCGGCTGCAGAGATAGGTCGATCTTCCACTCAGCCGTCGATATATACTTATACTCCAAAAATCGCTCTCATTTTCAGGATTTTGGGGGAATTTGGAGTACGGGATCATTTTTCCTGTAACTTCCTGCAAGTGCGTGTAAAAACCGGTAAGTCTACGGAGTACTGGATCAGAGCTTAAGTCTAAGTGGCAAGTGGCTACAAAATACCGTTTTTGATCATTTTTTTTTTTTGCTGACAGTGTCACGCATTATTTTCCATCCTTTGTACATATGTTCGAAATTTATTTATTATATGGAAGGGAATGGCCAGCACCATTAACAAAAAAAAACAAGTAAGAGCAGCGCTGTCTTCGGCTATGCCGAAGGCTTCATACCTTTCATGAACATCTGCAAATTTTAGTTTGACAGATTACTGATTTTGAATACATCTGCATACATCGATAGAGGAGTTACATACTTATATAAAAAATCGCATCTAAACAATCAGAGGTATGGAAGATATACTTTATATGGCACCAATCTAAGTGATTTTCACTGCTATGTGATCGGTATGTAAACCGGTAACACAATTTATTGGGTTTAGTTTCCTACATAAAGGAGATATATCGCAAAAACTAGTATCTGAACAATCAGTGCTATAGGAGATAAAGCTTATACAGCATAGATTTTGACGATTTTCTCAGTAGACTTTGTATTATTATTTATAAAATATCTTACGAAATTTATCGGTTTTAGCTGTTCAAATAAAGGAGTTTTACAGTAAAATCCCAAATCTGAACAATCAGATGTATGGAAGATATATGTTGTAGTCACCCGATCCTTGTTATTTTCACTGTACGTATTCTGTTAATAATGAGTGAAAATGGTGCGAAATTTCATGTTCCTAGCTGCATAAATGGAGGAGATATGATAAAAGACCTCATATCTGAACAATCAGTTGTATGGGGGCTGCAGGTTATAGTGACCCGATCTTCGTTATTTTCACTGTAAGTCTTCTGCTGATAATGAGTGAAAACAGCGCGAAATTTCATGGTCCTAGCTAAATAAATGGATGAATTATAACGAAAAATCTCATATCTGAACAATCAGTTGTATGGGAGCTATAGGTTATAGTTATCCGATCTTTTTAATTTTCACTGTAAGTTTTCTGTTGATAATTATTGAAAACAGTGCGGAATTTCCTGTTCCCAGCTTTATAAATGGAGGAGTTATAACGGAAAATTTTATATCTGAACAATTAGCTGTATGGGAGCTATAGGTTATAGTTACCCGATCTTTGTAATTTTCACTGTAAGCATTCTGTTGATAATGGGTGCAAGTGCTGCAAAATTTCATGTTCGTAGCGGCATAAATGGAGAAGTTATAACGAAAAATCTCATATCTGAACAATCAGTTGTATGGGAGCTATATGTTATAGTGGTCCGATTCTTCCGGTTCCGACAAATGATTAATACATTATAAAAATACACCCACCTACCAAATTTGATCCGGATATCTCGAAAACTGAGAGACTAGATTGCATACAAACAGACGGACAGACGGACAGACGGGCAGACGGATATGGATAAATCAACTCAGCTCGACGTTCTGATCATATAAGTATACATTCTAATGGGTCTATCTCTTTTTGTTCTGGTACTTACAAACATCGGACCAAAGTTATAATACCATTTCATGCTCATGAAAGGTATAACAACAACGGTATTTTCTAGCCAGTTGAAACTTCCACTTCATTACATCAAAACTGAATGGTCTATAAAAACTGCATCAAAAAAATAAATAAATAAATAAAAATTGAAACTTTGGTAAAAATTTGGTGAATTTTTATGGAGTTATGTGTGTATATGGTGTTTGTTGTTTAACTAGCTAGACTTTTATAAAAAATAATTATTAGAATTGAATAAACCCCAGACACATATAGCCGAAACTGGTAAAAATTAGGCGAGTCTATTATTTCTGCCACCAGTATAAATATATACATACGCACATATGTTCATACGTACAACTATAACTCCAAGGAAGTAAATAAAATTGTAGTATTGTACGATTTTCATAGTCCGATGACAATGTGCCGGAGAGGCCCTGATTATTATTGTGTAGGTTTTTAGGTGATTTTATGTATAATATTACAACAACATGACATGCACGTATATACAAAATAATTATATTTGCAAAATGTTTTCCTCAACTAATTTATACATTCAAGTTGGTATCCGTTTATATTTTCAATAGAAAATAATTACACATATAAGCATAAGGAATTAGTTGGCTTCCGACTGCTGCAGCGTCAGAAATTTTCAACAAAAAAGTTCACTGGGTGGTAAAAACTATTTGCAAATTAAAAACCGTTTTATTATTTATCCATGTTATATCGTATAACCATAATACGAAAAATTAGTCAACTTAATGCACAGGAATGTGAACTGTGGTTCAGCGACTTATTTTTTTTAACCTAAACAGCAAGTCTATTTTTATTATTTGTCGGAAACTTTTTCGTATAAAGTCGATTAATTCCTTATGAACATTTAGTTATTTTCAACGGAATTGTATTCATTTCTTTGTGATAACGGTAGTTAAAATTACGCATGAATACGAAGTCCATGGATGGAAAATACTTATAAACTAAAGGCTATAATGTTGTCCGGCCGTTATCAACTCTACAACCAAAAAAAAAAAAATTCTATAATAATTGCATACCACAAAAAATGTTACCCTTGTTTATTATAAGTGTCACAGAAAAGGATAATTACATACCTTATTAAAATACCGCTGTTACAATCGTTTCCAAAATCTAAAAACTACAAATTTCATATACAGTGTATGTATTAATAACATTAACACAACTGACATTTAAAAAGCGGACGCACACTACATATCTTCCGCAAATTACACAGCGATTACGCATTTGACTGCCAGTTGGGCATCTATAAATTGCATACTGGCGCATTTCATATGATACCCAACAGATTTACTGCTGAATATGCCATTAGAAGGCCACATTTTTAACACAATTAATTCGAAAACAACTTTATTTGGAAACACACGTTTCATCTGCAACCCGGACGCGCACCTAACAAACTTTTCCTGGCAATTTAATAGAGCGAATCACACATTGATAAATAAGCGCTTGAACCCCGATTTTAACGCACTGCTTACAAACACAATTATTAATTCATTCGGAAACACAAATTATAGATAAAACCACGATAAAAACATTATCATAGTTAAAACTATGCAGATTTCCTTCACAAAACATATGGAGCGAATGACTGATTGTCAAATTAGCGCGCCATTTGCGGTTTCTGTATTCTTGAATTCTAACACGTATATACGCATGTACATATGAATGTACGTATGTATGTATATGTACAAGCATTTCGGTTGCTACGCCCAGTATGCATTAACAAATGTGCATTAAATGTGAATATTTTAGTAAATTATTCAAGAATATGTTATTTGTTATACCACCACCTTAATTTCTAATAATTTATTCACAAATAACTCTTAAATTCTATCGGAAACGCAATTAAAACTACCGAACCGGACGCGCACAATGCTGACTTCCGTCGCCAAACTGAAAGCGGTGACGCATACCATTGTCAAAGGTAGCGCCAAAATTGAAGAGAATGAAAATGCATCCCTGCTACGAAGGAGTGCACAAATGACAAAATTCACGGCGAAATTACTGCGACAAGCTACAAAATCTTCAAGCGACGCTCTGAGCTGACAACGACGGCGCACAAATTCAAAAATAGTTTCACTGTCGAATGAACAAATAGAGAAGAAAGAATTAAGATTGCGACTGACAAATTCACGGACGCGCGCATGTTAATTAATATTGGT
>NW_023458559.1:81929196-81932296 GCF_013731165.1 Rhagoletis pomonella
ATTTTTTCTTCATTTTTTCATTTTAGCGCCGCTAACTTGATTGAGCTCACTCAAATCATTTCCGAAAACAGTATTTCCATTACTCCAATAAATTTTTGAGGGTCGTTCATAAATATTCTGATAGTTTACATATACACACATACCTACATATATATGTAAGTAACGTTAGATGTTAAAACGTACAATAACTGCTCGTAACAACAATAAGCAAATATGGGTTTCACAAAATATCTGCATTTATTAAATTAAAAAAAAAACTTACTTAAATTAAACACAGAAAATAACATGGCAACTGCATTCGAGATTTTTATTTTCATTGCCGTTTTAGCAGCGTAAAATAGCGCGAAACCGCGCCAATAATTTTTTTGGCGAGGTGAATTTTTCCCTGGTCGAACTTTTTTTTATAGGTAAAGAGGATGGTGACGGAAAACACTCTCGCACTTTTACTGCTGAAAATTACTACGAGTAAAATTCAAATACATAATAGAAACTCAAACCATCTCCCAAAAATGCACAAAAGTGAAAACAATGGAAATTGTATAAAAATTTCAATGTCCGTATGTAAGAGCAAATATTTTCACGTGAATTGGACTGTTTCAAATGTGTAAATGCATATGTGTATGTATGTACAACACACTTCCATAGAAAATGAAGCATTTAAGCGATAAAATTAAATCCAATTTTTATTTATGGAAGTTTGTCGTAATTTTCAATGAGAGCAATGAAAAATACGTACCTACATACATACATAGATAAATACAATCTTATGTTGTTGCGGGCAAGGTGTATTAATATACATATGTATGTAGGTGTGATTGACAACTCAGTGAGGCTCTCTTTTAAAGTTGGTTCTTACGAGGGCATTGTCAAATTCAATCACACTTTGTTACATACATTTTGAAATGCTTAAATTGCAATGTCGTAATGGTCGGATGACACAATTGGGCATTTGTCCAAACTTTCGACGTAAATTGATACCACAATCGTGTGATTGGAAAAATTTTGCGTTTTGTTTCAAGTCATACATACTTATTTATAAATTTGTAAAATGAACTTCAAATTAAATGTATTTTATGTGTTGTGCCAATCGTGTTACTGCTGAAGAAATTGTCGTTCCAATTTTTACAGTTTGTACCAATAGATTCCACAAAAAAATTATTTACAAATCATTACAAATTATTTACACATTTTGAGAAAAACGAGGTCAAAGTTTCAAAACATCGCGTTTTTGCAACTACTACTATCTCTGAAAATAACTAACTAAAACTATTTTTGGCAAGGTTTGAGTGCCTACCGAACAATTTTTTTTTTTTTTTTCATTTTTGTTGACCTGTGTAATCGTACATACGTATGTAGTATTGCTGCAATTTTTTACTGTTTGCTTTCAAAAAGTAAATGGCTTGAGATATATTTTTGTCACTTAAATTAAAGCGATATATTACTATAGTTTACACCCAGGATGCAGCGAATCAAAGGTGGCGCCTTCCGGGGACCGCCTTTCCCACCCACCCTTTCGCTGACGTCACATTAATATTTTTTCGCACTAGTGATGAATATTGAATTTTCATATTGTATCAATTTGCCGAAAAGTTGTACCTAAAAGTAGATACACATACCTAAACAGTATGTAAACATGTATTTTTATGTGCATATCTTTTTGATAGTTGCTGGACTACATCTTCCTTCAGTACCATAACAACTTTTGGACTTATATGAAAAAATAATTTATTATTTACGTTCCAAGTGAACCTAAAATATTGTACTTGTACCGAATTTACGTTCAAATTTAAAAAGCTGAAGATTAGGTTCAATTCAATCTAGTTTTACATCACTATTTCGCTTCTTCCTCTTCTTCTTCAAAATTATTCTTAACACTCTCATTCTCATAACAAAGTGACGTCACATCCAGTTGCTCTCAGCTCGATTGGCATAATCTTGTATTCTATCATTCTTGGTGTACACTTATCGATGCTGCAATCAATATCCTTCATAGTAAACAAAAATTGTGAAAAAATTGCACTGGGCGTCAAGAATGATAGAATACTCTCTCAATATATTCTCTCAATCGAGACTGGGCGTTATATATTGCAACGGATAACGATTTTTTACTTTGTTCTACTCTTTTGGCTCAAAATTGGTATTCTCGGCTTTTTTGGAGATACTAAATTGAAATCCTGCAAACCTGAAATTTTAATCAACCAAAACAGTTACAATCCTTCTTCGATAGTAGATATGTATATAAAAGAACAAGTAAATTCAATATTAGGTTCATTCCTTATCTTTTTGGACTAAAATCTTAAAAGTGTCAAAATGCCAGAGAGTAAGCAAAATGCGCTCACTAAAAGAGAATAACAGGAAAAGTAAAGGAACGCAAAAAACCAAATTTTTAGTCCAAAGAATGGCAACAACAAAACTAACGTCAAATAAGAACAGAAATGTATGTACAAAACGCATTCACACAAGCACAAGCACAATAAACACTTGCTATATCAATTATTTTTTGCCTCCTTCCAATCTCAATTCATTTCTTTTACTTCTTAGATTATTCTCACTTTTAGCGTATTCTTTAATTTCCGTTAATTTAAATTCAGTTGAGTTTGACACTTTTCAGGATTTTGCCAGAAAAAATTCTTCTGACTAAATCTGACTACTTCGGACTGATGAGAGTCACTCTCACTGACTGTTGCTCTCTCATTTTTGCTGTCATTTCCGAGTTAAGGAACGCTTTTTGGACTAAATCTGACTACTTCGGACTTTTTCTGACTATTTCTGGGAGATAAGGAACGCTCCTTTTGCGACAATCGAATTTTTGCGCAGCAATTAGATTTCCGTTAGTCATGCATTATATTTTGATGTTTCACGTTCCATGAAATACTTTTCAAGTTGTGTTTCAGCGCTACCTTTTACAATAAAATCCTTCACCAAATCGGGTGACGTGTACGAATATTTGTATGCGAATATATTCATTTTTCAATGCAAATTACTATTTTATGTTATGATAATACATTTAATTAAATAATAAAGCAAAAACAATGTATGAATTTATGAACTTCAGCAAATATTTGCATATGTAAAACAAAATTTGTAAAATATATTGAAT
>NW_023458559.1:81932396-81934125 GCF_013731165.1 Rhagoletis pomonella
CCAATATTAATTAACATGCGCGCGTCCGTGAATTTGTCAGTCGCAAACTTAATTCTTTCTTCTCTATTTGTTCATTCGACAGTGAAACTATTTTTGAATTTGTGCGCCGTCGTTGTCAGCTCAGAGCGTCGCTTGAAGATTTTGTAGCTTGTCGCATTAATTTCGCCGTGAATTTTGTCTTTTGTGCACTCCTTCGTAGCAGGGATGCATTTTCATTCTCTTCAATTTTGGCGCTACCTTTGACAGTGGTACGCGTCATTGCTTTCAGTTTGGCGACGGAAGTCTGCATTGTGCGCGTCCGGTTCGGTAGTTTTAATTGCGTTTCCGATAGAATTTAAGAGTTATTTGTGTATAAATGTTAGAAATTAATGTGGTGGTATAACAAATAACATGTGCTTGAATTATTTACTAAAATATTCACATTTAATGCACATTTGTTAATGCATACTGGGCGTAGCACACGAAATGCTTGTACATATGGATACGTACATTCATATGTACATACATACATACGTGTTAGAATTGAAGAATACAGAAACCGCAAATGGCGCGCTAATTTGACAACCAGTCATTCGCTCCATCTGTTTTGTGAAGGAAATCTTCATAGTTTTAACTATAATTTGTGTCTCCGATTGAATTAATAATTGTGTTTGAAAGAAGTGCGTTAAAAAGCCAGGTTGGCACTAAGAACTATTAATTACCTCGGGGTTCGAGCGCTTATTTGTCAATCGGATGTGTGATTCGCTCTATTAAATTGCCAGGCAAAGTTTGTTAAGTGCGCGTCCGGGTTGTAGATGAAAAGTGTGATTCCAAATAAAGTTGTTTTCGAATGAAGTGTGTTAAAAATGTAGCATTCTAATGGCATATTCAGCAGTAAATGTGTTGGGTAATCGCTGTGTAATTTGCGGAAGATATGTAGTGTGCGTCCGCTTTTTAAATGTCAGTTGTGTTAATGTTATTAATACATACATTGTATATGAAATTTGTAGTTTTTAGATTTTGGAAACGATTGTAACGGCGGTATTTTAATAAGGTATGTAATTATCCTTTTCTGTTATACTTATAATAAACAAGGGTAAAATTTTTTGTGGTATGCAATTATTATAGCCTTTAGTTTATAAGTATTTTCTATCCATTGACTTCGTATTCATGCGTAATTTTAACTACCGTTATCACAAAGAATTGTATATAATTCCGTTGAAAATAACTAAATGTTCATAAGGAATTAATCGACTTTATACGAAAAAGTTTCCAACAAATAATAATAAAAATGGACTTGCTGTTTAGGTTTAAAAAAATAAGTCGATGAACCACAGTTCACATTCCTGTGCATTAAGTTGATTAATTTCTCGTATTATGGTTATACGATATAACATGGATAAATAATAAAACGGTTTTTAATTTGAAAATAGATTTTACCACCCAGTGAACTTTTTTGTTGAAAATTTCTGAGGCACAAATGCTGATATCGCTAACGGTTTCGATGTCATATTTCAAGCATATAGGATGCTACCAAATCGGATCCAAAACTAACTACATACTTTATAGTAATTAGCTTCAACTGATGTAAAATTATGATCCGCACTCAATACAAAATAATTTCTTTCATGGAGAAGGAAATTACCAAAAACGCGCATGTCTATCCTCTACTTTGTACAAGGTATGTATATGCATACCGTCACCTGTAATGCAAAAAGACGTAACAAACATCGTCGCTGAAATTCAAAAA